>NW_028270145.1:46360411-46670078 GCF_037043375.1 Chiloscyllium plagiosum
CACAGTTTAAAATCTTCCAGATTCAATTAAAAGATGCAGCAGAACATGATCTAGAAATCATCAAACCAACAGCGACATTAAATTTGGAAGACAAGCATCTTCCTCACTCATGCTTACGTATTTGCCATGGGAACAACACACGCCTAAGAAGAAACATTGCCCTAGGCACAAGCAGATACCAAACAAACTGCTATGACTGACCTGCACAGATGCCACTAAAAGTCAGAAGTGCTTGAGACATTATGAATGAAATGCATGTCCTACGACTGACAAAAGTGGGACTGACTAGCACTAAAACAGATTTTGTTCATGAATGAAAACTTTCTTCGTGAAACATGCATTTTCAGTAATTGCAAATGATAGTGCATGCAGATTCAGACGCATTCCTTTTTTAATGAATAGGTGATGTTTGAAGAAGAGGAGGCAGTGGCAGTGGTACCATCATTGGATTGGTAACCTAAAGAACCAGTTAAATGTTCTAGAGAAATGAGTTCAACTGTCACCAAATGGCAAAATATGAATTCAATGCTTCAATTAAAACATGCAATGGTAATCATGAAAACATTGCTGATTATGTAAAATTCAATCTGGTTCCCAATGTCTATGAAGGAAGGAAGATCTGCTGTTCTTACCTGGTCTGGCCCACATGTGACTCCAGATCCATAGCAATGTGATTGACTCATAAATATCTTCTGAAATGCCAAAAGCGCCACTTAGATGTAAGCCACTACAAAGTCTGATAAATAATTCAAAATTGGATGGAACACTTGGCACCATCCTGTCAGCCCTGCAAAGTCTTTTTTTGCTAAGATAGGATGGCATGTTCCAAAATGAGAACAGCTGTCCCACAGGGAAAAAGCCTGACATCATCATTCTCATGGAATCATACCTTACAGTCAATGGGTATGCACTGTCCCACCACCAGGACAGTGGTAAACAGTCTGGAGGAATTGCCCTGCAAGTTCTCGGCATTGATTCTGAACCCCAAGATTTCTCATGTTATCATGCCCAACGTGAGCAAGAAAACCTCCTGTTGACCCCCACTACTGTGTGTCCCTGCAATGACTCCCCATCCATTTCTTAGCTGCCCAATGCCACTGGCAGAAAGGCATTTCTGTTCTCAGGAAGTTTAAGATGATGCCAAAATCTTCAGTTATTTTTCTTATTGCAATTTTAGGAACATTGCCCAAAGTATGGAACCTTGCCAAGGCTTCGGCATATTTGCTGTTGTTGGAACAAATTATTGAAATAGAAAAATATACCCTGTATGTCTCATTTTGACAGAACAGCAAAAGGTCAATCAATGCGTTCAAAATCACAAACTACAGAACGTTTTTAATCTGAATAAAAAGTTTTGAAATTAAAATTGGGCTAATTTTCCTGTTCACTGCCATAGGAAACACTTATTTTCTCAATCACAGTGGTGAGGAAAATTAGTTGGAGATCCAGTTCCCCAAAACTCTGCCCCTTAAGTATAGCTGCAGGATTTCCTGGGAAGGATGAGATTGGTTTATGTCACCAATGCATATAGATCAGTATTGTGCCATTATAGCAAGTTGGTTGTCTCTTCATTTTGCCAAATCAGAAATCCCTGGATACCCGAAGTTTACGAAGCCCAGAGAACAAATGAGAGCAAGCCAAATACTTGAAGGTAGAATTATCAGTAATCTACTCAAATAACTTCAAATAATAAACATCTTAAATATTGAAGTACATTAAAACTCATCACTATTGATTCCAAGTGCCATTGTCGGTCATTGATTATGAAAATCTTGATATCCATTTAAGTGACCTATTGCAGTGTTTCAAAGTAAGACAAAGATATTATTACAGCCTCAAAGTTCAGATGAATGAACAACTCAACTGCTTTTTTTAACATATTCCACTCTTTCCTTGCAGCTTGTGACCATAACTGTAACAGCAGTCCCTTAACATGTATTTTCCCCTAATACAATCTGGTGTCAGCCAAACCAAGTGGATGCCAAAAAGAAATATATGAATGGTCATAAAATTGATTTTGAACAAGGTTTTTGTGTGCATTACCTCCAATAGAGGTCCAACA
This sequence comes from Chiloscyllium plagiosum, assembly GCF_037043375.1. NCBI lineage: Eukaryota > Metazoa > Chordata > Chondrichthyes > Orectolobiformes > Hemiscylliidae > Chiloscyllium > Chiloscyllium plagiosum. The sequence goes on from NW_028270145.1 coordinate 46,362,474, forward strand.
TGATATTCCAGCACATCTGACATAGTAGAACATACCAAACTTCTAATTGGAATTTTTCTCCTCATTGAGTATAATGTTGATTTCTGGTGACAGTGATTAAGTGACACTATTTGGTAAAGGTTAACTTTGATGCTAATTCAAGATCTGTGTGACTGGCAATTCCTAAAAGTTAAAAGTATTTTTTGAATTTTAGGCAACTGTTCCATTTAAAATGGTAAAAAATTGTGTCACTGAATAAATGTCTTCATTATCCATGTGATATAGTCTGATTACATTTCTTTAATGTTCATGTCAAGACCATTTCCTGGGATAAAAATAAAATTGTAAAGATCTTTTAGGACTTAAATCTTTTCCAACAGCAATATCATTTTTCATACATGAGTAATAGAAGAGCAAGGATTGCCATGTCCAAATCATCTGATGTGCCCGGAATGTACCTTAACATTCTATTTTCCAACTTCAGACACAACCTGCCCATTCATGTTTCTCAGATTGTACAAATGCAAAGTTTCACTACCAGTATACTTCAATCAAAATGCATCAGTCCTTTTTATCAGTGCAATGTAACTATTGCAATAATTATTGAATTTTTGGTAATGCTATGCTAATCTTCATTTGCACCTCCAACAGGTCATATTGAAGACATAATTCTCACCTTTTTAGAAGGAAATTCAAAGTGCTTGCAATCAAATTGACAGGTTAGGTGCTAAAATTGAGAAACTGTCAAAATACCTGAATATTGCTGAAAATGTATAAGTTAATGTGATGTTTCATCATAACACATTCATTCCATAGTGCCGAGACACTAAGTATGCCAAGGTTTACACTCCTGGCATCAGCAGTGACATTTTTTTTCACATTCACAGGTAGCTAAATTAGCTGACAGCTCAATCGTGTTTTTTCACAATATTAAGTTACATTTTGTAATCTGCTTCATTTTCCTGTCTAGAGACACAACGACTTGTATTTATATAAAATAAAAAATGCCCAAGGTGCTTCACAGGATCATTATAAACTAATATGTGCCACTGGACCACAGAAAGTGTGGAATTTTCACCTCTCTGATGTAATGAGAATGACAAGTAAGATGACTTAATCTGTTGGGTGCAAAACTCTGATTCTCAATGTTGAGAAAATCTGTCATGATTAAGTCCTTATACCTTAACTGGCAAGTTCAGAATCTCGCCATCAGGTGCTGGGAAGCTCATTTCTATGAATTTATATCTCATTATTAGTCCAACTCGCCATTCTGACTATCAAGCTCCTGATCATCTCCCCAAATCGGGAAACTTTGAAAATACCAGACTGATAAAACAGAGCAGGCAATTCTGGACTTGTCTCATTAACATCTATTGCAGCTCACAGAATGTGACAGCCACCAACCTTCAACTTCTTCTGCAGAAGATACCTCATGGTCAATGCTTAAGATCTTTCGGGACTATCATCCACACAACTCAGTATCCACACAACCAAGCATCAGCAAAGCATCGGCCTCACAATGTCATCATTCTTTCTTTGGCTCATATCTGTCATTGTTTCAGGACTTCAGATATGTACTTTGGAGATGAGGGATAGCCATTACTTGCATGGTTCTGACAGGCTGCTTTGCGTTGTGACAGCCAGGCTTTTTCCTATATCATACAATAAATATACAGAATTGGTAACATTGATATGGAGCCAAGATTCCACTCCTTTGAAGGTCAACCAATTTATGACCATCAAATCCATGTTTTGGAGGTCTGTACTAGATATCTTGGGACCTTCCATACCTTGTATAAAGTTAAATATTGATAGATGCCTGCCTCTTACCAGGAGCCTCAGCCCATACATGGATGGCTGTTGGAAGGCAAGTGACACTCCTTCCAAACCTGACCTGCAAGAAATGTACAAATAAATGTGGAACAAAGGTGCAACTCTTCTCACCGGCATTAGTAGAACAGATTGTGAACCTCCTGAGGATGAGATTTTGATGGCTATATCCCTCTGGCATAGCCCTGTAGTATATTGCACTTTTGATCTCCCATGTGACTGTGGATTGTGTTGAGCTGGCAAAGGGAGAAAGTCCTGGATGCTGACAAAATAGCTTGATCAAGATCACTTCTCTGAGGATTAAGGTGAGGCTGAGAATCAGGAGATTAAGCAAAACTGGGATCTGAAAGAGCAGGACAGAGTAATGTTTTGAAGAGCCCTCAGGCATGCAGCCCCTGCTTCACGTAAAGGACATACCGAATTTAAAAAAAAAGAACTGCGGATGCTGGAAATCGGAAACAAAAACAGAGATTGCTGGAAAACCTCAGCAGGTCTGGCAACATCTGTGAAGAGAAAGCAGAGGTAGTGTTACAGGTCCAGTGACCCTTCTTCAGAACTGAAGGTAGCTCGGAAAAAGTTGCTTTTTATGCAAAAGTGGGGGTGGGGGGAGGGGACAAGAAGTAAATGAATGACAATGAACAAGAAAAAAAGATTGAAACAAAAGTCCTGTTGGAGAGAGGAGCAGGAGTTCTTCAAGATGGGCATACGTGACGGTGAGTTCTTTCCTCATCTGCAATTCTTCCTTTTTTGTAAATTTAGTGTTTAACTTACTGCTATATCTTTTCCAGGCCCTCAGATGCTCAGTCTCTGGTAGTCCTTTGAGTGCCATGGAACTTGGGCATTTGGCACACTTGCCTTCATTCTTGATGAAGGGCTTATGCCCAAAACGTCGACTCTCCTGCTCCTAAGATGCTGCCTGATTTGCTGTTCCAACATCACACTTTTCGTCTCTGACTCTCCAGCATCTGCAGTCCTCACTTTCTCCCAGTTGCCAAGATAGAGAACCCACTGAGGTGAATGTCTTAGAGCTGGTGCAAGTGCAATTTAAAGTGGGATCGCAGGCCTCGTCCTCAGAGGTGGAGCTGTCCCTGAGCCGTTCAGGTTGTGACCTTTTCCTTTTGGATATACCCAGCTTCCAGTCGTGCCTGCATAAGAGAGGGAATTAGATGGAGAATATGGATAAAAGCATATGGAGAACAGGGATAAGTCAGCATTGGTGTTAATCAGAGAGTAGCACAGTGCAATGTGGCTTATTAGACAGTTGCCCATTGCTGCTCAGCCTGCCAGCCTGCTGTTCACCCCCCTACAACAATCAAGAGTAGGGCTTAGACAATTAATGGTAGGGCCTTGGGTAGTGTTGTAGAACAGTGGGACCTAGGGGTGCAGGGACATAATTCTTTAAAGTTTGTGGCACAGGGTGGTTAAAAAAACATTAGGCACACTTGCCTTCGTTGCTCAGTCCTTTGAGTATAGGAGTTGGGAAGTCATGTTGTAGTTGTACAGGCCATTGATGAGGCCTCTCCTGGAATATTGTGACCAGTTCTGGTCACCAAGTTATAGGAAGGATATTATTAAGTTGTAGAGGGTTCAGAAGAGATTTACCAGGATGTTACTGCGTATGGAAGTTTTGAGTTATGAGGAAAGACTGGATAGGCTGGGAAGATTTTAACTGGAGTGTAGGAGGTTGAGAGGTGACCCGATAGAAGCTTCTAAAATAATGAGAGGTATAGATAGAGTCGATGGTAGTTGTCTTTTCCTTAAGATGAGGAATTTCAAAATGAGGGGGCACATTTTTAAGGTGAGAGGGGAGAAATTTAAAAATGATATAAGAGGCAAATTTTTTCGGGTGGTTCACGTGTATAATGAACTTCCTGAGGAAGTGATGGATGAAGGTATAATTACAACATTTAAAAGACATTTAGATGGATACATGAATAGGAAAGGTTTGGGGGGACAGGAACAGGCAGTTGGGACTAGTTTAATTTGGGATTATGTTTAGTATGGACTTGTTGGACTGAAGAATCTATTTCTGTGCTGTATGACTGTATGACTCTATCTCCAGCTGGTTTTGGACCTCTCAGCCCAATCCTGGGTTACTACTTCCTGCAATGAGAGAAAGAGAAGGATTAACTATTATGGAAGGGATGCATGAACAAGAGGGATGGTAAGGTGTGCCCAGTGACTGAACAGAAAGCACAGAGGGCACGAGGAGCTGGCAGTTTGAGGTAAGTGATAGCACTTGAGTGGCTATGATATACAAGATGCTGAGAGTTTAGCCCATCCTCTTGGTCTCACTACACTTGCAGGGTGTAAAGTATCATTGACCATCTTGCAGCGCTACGGGGCATACCTTTTCACAGTGGAGGTAGCATTGACCAATGCTGTTATCTCTGCTCACGCTGGTGAGATCTGTTGGCCTGATCGTTAGTTGACGCAGAGAGCCGGGAAGAGAAGTGAACTCCTCTCCAGCACCTCGAGATCTTTCATGAAGCAGGGAGTGAGCTTAGTTTACCTCTGTGCCATCTGATCAGAATTTAGGGACAAGAATCACAGGGTGAGGGGTCATCTCCTGGCTTGTAGCATCTGAAGTAGTGTGCAGCTGGGCTTTAAACATGTCACCAGTGCCTGAGAACCCAGAAGATTCTAGGATTGATGCGCAGTTCTATCTGCAAATATAATAAGGTGCAAAACAAGTGATGACCTGAAATAACTCACCTTGGACCATGATAGAAAACTCACTAACCACTATTTTTTAAACTTCAAATGGGGAAACCCTGGTCAAAGAGATAATAGGGACAATTATCAAAGATTATCAGAAGCATTACAAAAGGAAGAAAAAGAGACAGAAAGGCAAGGATGTTGGAGAGGGATGTCCAGTGATTAGGAGTTCGAAAGTGACTAAACTCAATAATAGTCAAAAGACCAGTGGAGGAGCACATACTCAGAAGATTTTAAAGATGGCAGCAATTACTGAGATCAGGAGGAACAAAACCATGGAACAGTTCAAGAACAAGAACGAGAATTTTAAAAAGGAGATATTTCTTAACCACAATACAATCTAGATCAGTGAGCATAGGACCAATGACAGATTTGGACTTAGTGTAACTTAGGGCTTATGCATAAAATGTTTGGGTGACATTAAGTTTTGGCTGGGTTGAACATAGCAGGCTGATGAGGAGTAGAATAGAATAGGCAAGTCTAGAAACAAGAAAGACACAGATTAAATTTTCAACAGTAGATGAGGTGAAGCAGGAGCAAAATCAGTTGCTGTGCAAAGATAGAAATAGGTGGTCTTAGTGATAGTGTAATCATGTAGTCAGAAGCTCATGTTGGAGTCAATGTGGCATTCTGGTTCAGCATCATACAGCTGCCAGGGAAAAGAAGAACTCAATATCTCAGGAATGGAGTTTTTAATATAGACAGAAGACAATATTTTTGCTCTTCACAATACTTAGTGAATACTCTGAAACAGTGAAGGATTGGCAGGTATGAGCATACCTGTGGAAACTGATGCTGCACTTTTTGTTTGATGCTGTGATCAAAGGACAATATGTAGATGAGTAACAGGGAAAGTCAATGTTGGATCCTTGAAGGCCACCAGAGATGTTAATCCAAGAGAAGGAAGAGAACCATTGCTGGTGTATGCATAGTTATGACTAGAATATAAGATAAGCAGCTTGATCCTTTTACTAGTTGCTCAGATTCCTGCTCCTGAATATTTTTAGACTGTCTATCTAGAGTTATGCTAGCTAAAGGGTAACATGTAATAATTATGGCATTTATTTTATATTCACGCTTTAAGCAAAAATTTTTTTATTTGCAGTTAATTATCAATCTAGATGTATCTACAAGGCCAATACAAGGATTTAATTTTCACGATTAATCTTTTAATCTGGAGAAGAAATGTAAGAGCTCAACAAATCAGTTAGTGAATTGACATCTCTGAACAAGTGGATTAGAAAGGAAGTATCCCCAATTTCCCACATTTGGTGGGTACAAGTTTAACTGCTTCCTGGCAGCAAACCTGTATGGATATGTGAATAGGAAGGGTTTAGAGCGTTATGGGCCAAATGCTGACAAATGGGACTAGATCAGTTTAGGATATCTGGTCGACATGGACAAGTTGAACTGAAGGGTCTGTTTCCGTGCTATGTAACACTTTAACTCTATGACTGGGAAGACAGCACTCCACATAGTTTAAAGGGACTCTCTACCAGTCAGAATGCTGTGCAGCTTAGGGTGATCCTTAGGGTGATCCTTAGGGTGATCCTTAGGGTGATTCTTTTGAACCCATCATGGCCTGCAATGAGAGAAAACAAATTCTCTAATTAGTAATTATTGATGTATTTATCTCGGAGCCTAAAACACTATAATACTGTATCAATCTCTGTTGTTATTTTCATACAGGATATCTAAAATGGTACCTTGGATCACCATCACGCTTGAAGATTATCATTGAGAGACTTTGCCCAGTTCTGCTAGCTTTCAATATAATTTATGCAAAATTAATGTAACCAGTACAATACACCACATAATTAAGCACCAATTGCATTCTGACTTTTTGTTTAGGATTTAAAAACATCTTATTAGAAGATGGTTTTACCTACTGTGGAGTTAATTATACCCTTCCTCTAAGAATAGCTACTGAGCATGTAGGAAAGGACTTATGTCACAGTCAGGTCTGCTCACATGGAACTAGAGCCAGGGTCCAGGTGGTTCCAGAAGATGCCTAACTTGAAATGCTTTATAAATAGTTATGTTTAATAAAGTTTGTTGATGTTCACTCAATCGAGTATCAATCCTACCTTATTTCATTGTGGCAGCTGTAACCAAATCAATGGAACTGGCTGCAAGTGGCACTTCCTGCAAAGCCCAGCAACAATTGTGTTGCAGGTAAAGAAGGAGATTACCCAACAATCTAACTGCAGAACTGGTGGAGCTTTCTGAAAAGAAGCTCAGCAGCAACAGGAAGAAGTGAGTGATAGAATTAGAAATCCTTCTTTGCAGCAAACCATGGAGAGGGTAAGCTCATGTAAATGCTGAAATAGCCCATATCAGGGAAGACAGCAAGTTTCCAGCAAAAGCAACTTGTAACAGTGAGTATAAATCAGATGACTTACTGGTGTGGGGAAGTAATGAGCATTGGGATAGAACTAGAAGACTGTGACAGATTCCTGATGATGGGCTTATGCCTGAGATGTTGACTCTCATGCTCCTTGGATGATGCCTAACCTGCTGTGCTTTTCCAGCACCACACTTTTTGACTCTGATCTCCAGCATCTGCAGTCTTCACTTTCTCCCAGTGAAGTAGAATACTGTCCACTTGCCTGGATAAGTGCAACTCCAACATTCAAGAATCTTGTTGCTATCTAGGCCAAAGCAGCCCTCTTGACTGAGACCATTTCTACCACCACCAACATTAATTCCCTTCATCAAGCTGTGCACAGAATTGACAAGATTTCTGTCACAACTTTCCAAGGGTCCTTAAACATCACCTACTAAATCTGCAACTTCTACCATATTGAAAGACAAGGCCAGCAGATACATGGGAACACCACCACCTGGAAGTTCTCCACCAAGTCACAAACCATTCTGACTTGGAAATATCTTGCTGTTCTTTCACTGGAAGAACCCTCGAATTGCCTCACTAATGGTATTGTAGGTTAACCTACAGTATATATTGATTACAACAGTTCAAAAGGCAGCTCGCCACCACTTTCTCCAGGACAATTAAGGATGGGCAATAGATTTCCCTTACTGCACCTACAAATCTAGCCATGCCTGCTAGAATGGATTAATTTCCACTGAATGCACTTACTTGCAGGTTTTCAAGGCGATGTGAGTTGGTTATGTTAGGGTGTGGTTTTGATTTTAAAAAAACTTGCAATTGTAAATCTAACTAACAAATTGTTTTTAGAAGTAATTTTCAGTAACTTATACTCCAGTTACACACAGATGCAAAACTGACTCGAATTAAAACGATTGTTTGTGACTTAAGCCCATATTCAGCTATATTAATCATGCTGTGCCAATTCTCACTTAAAAGTTACATTAAATATATCAAGAAATGTTATTTGAAACAATTGGTCATTAAACTTACATTTTATGCAGCTGCCAGATTGCTCTGGTTCATGACAGATTTTGGCCTGATTTTCATGCCTTCATCCATCTAGCCATCTGTTGAGCTTGCTTTTAGGGATACAGTTGCCAGATGGCATCAGTATGAATGTTTGGCTGAGCTCCAAGATTTACTGATGAGCTCCTCTTGGCAGGAGTTTGTATACACATTTGCAAAGGGGGCTCTGCTATTTTTGTTTGATTGGCTGATTTATTACATTACAATTATTTGTTCATTATTGAAATGATTTCTCAATGCCTGTCTGTTTATTTAGACAGGAGTAATGAATTCTACAGTGGGAATTTCATTGCCTTTGATTGACAGTTTTAAGAGAATGTAAGAGGGACAATGTTTTTCAAAAGGTTTCTCGAATGGCCTTTTAAAAGTTTTATGAGCATTTCAAAGGCTTGCAAGCATTCTTGGCCTGGACTTTCATCCTAGAAGTGGGTTTTGTTCCCTCTCAAAACAATTGGCATGCTGATGCATGGCTTCCACTTCCAGAAACAACTGCTATGCATGGACCCCAGCAGGGCATGCAGTGAAAGAAAAAAATATAGAGGAATGTTGGTAACAGACATTGGGAAAAATTCCAGGTTCACTCATCTGCTTCAGGAGAAAGTGATAATGGAGGCAAGACACTCAGTGGTGCAAAGGAGGAGATTGAAGGTTTTGGGGTTCACTTTAACTTTAATTGTTAGGCAACTACAATTATCGATAGAGTAGAGAGTGCCAATCTGAAGGTTTACTAGTCATAATTAGTTACAAGACCCAATCCACAGACAAGTATGCTTTTACAAGTTTAGCAGCAATTATTCAGTTTATTAAACAAGTACAAAAGAACTGATACTTACTAAGGCAGTGGACTCAGTCAATTAACAATGGAATACTAGGTCTCAACTTCCAGTTAACTAGATATTATTTCTTCCAATGCTCTATTATTCTCCTTTTGTCTTTTTTCCTGTATACTGTATTTCAGGACCCAGGCCTTATTAACCCTTACTAACCATTACCCATTGTGCTTGATCTTCTGAAATCTAAATAACTTTTTAGTGCAGAAATGTTCCACGGTCAATCTCTGGTTGGCTAAACAGTGTATGCCAATGAAAACAACAAATGCTGAAGATCATAGTGGGTCAGGTAGCATCCATGCAGAAAGAACAAGCTACCATTTAGAGTCTAGATGGCTCTTCATCAGGGCTGACATGAAGTGTGAAAGGGGCAGCATTTATGCAATAGTTGATTGGGGGGTGGGTGTAGAATGCTGGGGGAGAAAGAGCGCTGATTAAATGATCGAATGTGAGAATGGCAGAACAATGGTGTGTCTAACTGCCAGGCAGGAAAGAACAGACAATCCCACTGGAGAGAGGACATGGTGACAGAGAATACAACTAGTAAGTCTAAAAGAAAGGGAAGAAACGAGAGTGGGTTCACAATCTGAAGGTGCTGAACTCAATATTAGTTCCAGAAGGTTATGAATTGCCGAGTCTAAAGGTGAGATGTTGTTCCTCCAGTTTAGACTGTGATTCGCTGGAGCATTGCAGCATGCCAAGGACAGATATTTGGGCATGTGAGCAGAACGCTATGTTAATGGGAAGGTCAGAGTCATGCTTGAACACAAACCAGAGGTGTTCTGCAAAGCGGTCACCCATGGCTTCTCCAATGTAGAGTAGGCTACATTGGGTGCAGTGAATGCAGTAGACCACATTGAAGAAGGTACAGGTGAAATCTTGCTTCACCTGGAAAGACTGTTTAGGCCCTTGGATCGTGAGCATGGAGGAGGTGAAGGGGCAGGTGTTGCATTTTCTGCGGTTAATTGGGAAGGTACCATGGGAAGGCGGTCTGGTGTTGGTGGTTGAGGGTGTCCTGAAGGGAATGGCCCCTGCGACGTACCAACAGGCGGAGTGAGGGGAAGGTGTGTTTGGTGGTGGTATTCTGCTGGAGTTGTCTGAAATGGCAGAGAATGATCCTTTGAATAAGGAGGTTGGTGGGCTGAAAAGTGAGGAGAAGGGGGACCCGATCATGCTGTTAAGAGTGATGTGAAGGGGCAAGGGCGAAGGCATGGGTGATAGGAAAGAATGAGGTTGAGGGCCATGTCAACCACAGTGGATGGGCAATTCCTGATTTACTTTCAAATAAACCATAAGCATATTGTCTCCTGGTTGGTTTCCTAAGTTGCCAATTGTTCATGAGAGCATCCTCTTCATCTTGGTTTCTGTTATTTTGGCAATTTCTGACTAAAATCATAAGATTCTATAATATCTTCTTTATTTATCAGTTCAGTATTGGAGGATGTGTGCTATCATGTCCTCTTAACTGATATTCTAAGTTCATTGACTCAGATTGGTGAAAGGACCTCATTAAATCAACCAAGCTATCGAAAACTATTTGTTTTTAGAAACCATCTACTAAAGAGTATATTTTTACAACTTCCTATTGGTACTTGAAAGATTTACCTTTTCAAAAACAAATAATAAAGTTGCATTAACCTTAAAGTTACACATGGTAAAACTAGAATAGAAGATTACAAAGTAGGTAGTATTTAAGATCTATACACGTGAACATAAATCATAAATGGAGGATGATAATCAGTGTGTGCATTCAATTGATACAGTCTTGAGTAAAGAATTGTACAGCCACAGAACTAATCACATTATTACCAAACTTAATTTTTATTCACATAATACATTTAGGAAAATGTGCTTGCTTCTCTTTCACTCTATCCAAAACACTGTGGATTAAAACTAGCCTAAAGTAAAACATAGCTGTTAATTTCTTTTTTCACTCTCCACACAATATGTCTTTTCAACTTTCCTCAGATAATGTTAATGGCAGATACTTGATAAGGATTCAATGGTGTTAAACAATGCAAGCTTCCTCATTCGCCTTCGAAAGGCTGCAAGTTCTTGTTCTGTGATTGGAAAATAAATAGAGTAGGATCTCGTCTTTCAAGTAAGGGTGGGTTACAAGATGAGTCAGTCACATGCTGCATAAGCATCTTACATTAACCAGAATCAAACAAGATACAATTTAATTTCTCACTTATTCAAGACAAGATGATTAATTATTGAAAAATAGTTTCATCCCACAGAGGGTGGGGTGAGGGTTTGGACAAACAACCCAAGAGAAAAGGTTGGAGGCAGCCATATCACCTACTCCGTTTAATATGGACTGTTTAATAGGCCTTTGCACATGTTCAATTCGATCATTTCAGTGATGTCAGCAAATCTAACCTAATGAAAAGCCAAATGTACTTTAGCTTACATGCCTCATAACCCACACACTTTAACAAACCCCATCCATTTCACATCTTCCACCCAATCTACATTACTCCACATTCCACTATGTCATCTTATGCCCCTATGGACCCTCATTTCTCATCCAACTGTTCACTCCCACCAACCCCCTATGCCTCCTATCCCAAGCTGCAGTTGGCTTCTTGTGTCCTTATAGCAAGAATGTAAAATGAGGCATGACTGGGCGCTCAGGAATTAATTACATTTTTGAACAGCTGAGGCCCATGAAAAACTCTGTTCACAAGAAGCAATGAATTAATGTTCTCTAATTTTGGTTTTTAAACATCAGACTGCTATTACAGGATTAATTGTTTCTATACATTCCTGTTGAAAAATGGGCATGAAAAAGTCAAAGTTGGCATTATGAGGTACTATGGGGGAGTGGATGACAGGGATAGTTTGGGGGGTGGGGGGTGGGGCGGAGGCAGGAAGGAACATTGTTTGACGTCACCTTTGAAAAGATTGCCTCATGCAGAACATGATCCGAGGCATCTCTGAGGTTTCAGTCCATGATCCTTGAAAAGCTGATGCAACTCCATGAAAAGTAAAGCTGACTAGAACATGCTTAGCTCACAATGGATCAGCCAAGTCAAGAGTGCAGGCTTGCTTCCTGAAGCAGCTGTATCCTTATACCATCTTGATTAAAATTGTTAAGTTTGGAATCAGGAGCAACACCGTAGTTTTAGAGGGTTCACAATTATCCCAGTTTAGTGAAACTCCAGCCATAATATAGCTCTGTTTTTGCACCTAGTACATTCTGGGTGAGAGGGCATGGAAAACACAGATAGAAAAGAGATTTGAAGGGACATTGGGGGTGTATGGAAGGGTAGGAGAGGTTGAGGGGGAGGCCTCCAGGGCTCAATAACCATGAATACAACTGAATCAGTCTCTCAAGAAATGGAGTCAGGTCTGCCATTCTGCTGGCCACACCATCCATTATCCTCTGTTACCAGCTCTGGAACTGGTTGGGCCATCATGCCTGCCTCCATGACATAAAAGTAGGGTGGCTGAGTCTCTCTAGGATAGAGATAAAATCACAGGGTTTGGAAATATTTCAACACCCAATCCTTGCCCAACAATGAAAATTTGATCCTTCTCATTTGCCAGTATACATAAGATTTTGAGTGCAAACTCAATTAAGAAAATCACTTTTCTTTATTCAATGGTGGGACATAAGCATCACTGGCTGGGCCAGCATTTATTGCTCACCCCTAGTTGCCCTTTTTAAGGTGATGATGAGCTGTCTTCTTACCTCTGCAATCCATCTGATAGAGATGGATCCAAAAGTTGTTAGGGAGGGAATTCAGAAGTTTGACCCAGTGACAATGGAAAAATGGCAATGTATTTCCAAATCAGGATGGTTAGTGGCTTGGAGGAGAATTTGCAAGTGGTGGTGCTCCTATGTATCTGCTGCCCAAAGTCAAAATGAGCACAATTCACATCTGGATATTCAAGTCAGCACCTAAAGCTAAAACATTGGGCATGTAGATTTCTGGAACTTGGAGATAGTGAGGACTGCAGATGCTTGAAAGTCAGAGTCAATAAAATGTGGAGCTGGAAAAAAGCAAGCACGTCAAGCAGCATCAGAGGAGGAGGAGAGTTGACATTTCAGGTTGGGGCCTACCATCAGGATTTCTGGATCATATCCAAAACATAGGATCTTAATTGCATAGTCCCTCAGAAGTGTAGGAATACTCCACAAAAGTCTGTGCAGTGATCACATTTATTAGTATTCAGAGTTTTTAAACCATTCACAGAACACACTCGTAGAACTAGTCACGTCGGGTTAAAAATCCTTGAAAAATGTTTTGTATTGTTTAGCTGCCTTTCCATTTGGTGTTCTAGCTCGCTATTTCATCTGCACCTTAGCTGTTAGAAATTTCCACTACATGGACAAAGGCTCAGAGCCTGTGCCTATGCAGTAATTGCAGGTGAGAAAGTGCTTCGTGAACATAATGCATGAAGTGCAGGCAATGAGTTGGACAGGCTGAGGGCCCTGTCAACCAATGCTTGGTCAAATCCTCAGTCGAGAGAAAAGGAAGCTGTGACAGAAGCACTCTGGTGGAAAGTGGACTCATCAGAACCGAGGCAATGGAGATGAGGAAACTGAGGGCAAGGAATAGAGTCCTTGCAGGAAGCAGGGTGTGAGGAAGTGTAGTCGTGGTGATGGTGGGAGTCAATGGGCTTGCAGCAGATATTGGTGGACAACACATCTCAAAAATGGCAACAGTGAAGTCAGTGATGTAAATGGAAGTGTCAGAGATGGATAAGGTGAAGGTAAGAGAAGATGGAATTTGGAAGCAAATCAGATGAGTTTTTATAAATCCAGAATTCTGGATCTGAAGAATATTAATATCAAACTCAAAAGCTAACTAAGTTTATCTCTCCAACATTACTGCCAGATCTGCAGAATTTCTCTAGCATTTTGTTTTAACTAATTAGTGATGTGTACATAAAAATAAATCAAAACATGTAGAGCTAAGTTTGTTGCCCTCCATACTGTCATTTATTGAATTAAAAATGTTAGACTAACAGTTATTTAGAATTTTATTTTTTATCCTCAAAGTGGAAGGGTTATTGAACTAATTGTACAGTGGCTGGTATCCTGTCACCAAGTCACCCCTCATTTACATATGCATAGTACACTGGCTGTGGCCAGCCAGTTTCGAGTCAGTCCCTCAAGTGAGGAATCTGAAGCCCCTGTTTTTTTTAATGGCTACCTATGGACTCATCACTCTCAAAACCAACCTCCTTAACAATTTGAATCACACAGGTTTTGTATCCAGATAAATGTGCACATGTAGACTCCTGAATTAATTCTATCTTAATTAAATAGACAAGTTAAAGTATAACCGTTTCTAAAACCGGACATTCCTAATATCTTCTTGGACCATTTGAAGACTAATAATTTATCCACATATTTTGTTTATTATTTACAGGTGAACACTTTGCTCTTTGTTTCCAATAAAGCAACATTTTCCCTGCCCCCTTGCCCACTCCCACTTATCTTTAACAACAATATCATCTACACTTATACTCAGCTGAATTCAGAGTAGACTACGTGACCTCCTTCTGAAATAACTCCAAAGAGGCTGGTCACGAAGTCACCCTTCATTTATATGTGCACAGTACACTGGCTGTAGCCAGCCAGATTGAAGTCAGTCCCTCAAGTGAGGATTCTGAACCCTCTGCTTATTTTTTTCTTCTTTTTTCTTTCTATTTTCATTTTTTTTTTCATTTTTTCTTTCCCCCACACTACCGCCTGTGGTAGTGTTTATTTTTAATCCCCTGACTTTTTTTTTAGCCATGTGTGTGTGCAGGTGTGAGACACAGTGAAAGACACAAGGTGCATGAATCTTTATTCAGTTTCCACCACCAGGAAGAAAAGAAACACCCGAGGGCCAGTGACAAGCAGTGTCCTTCACATCAAAGGGCAATGCTGTGTGATCAAACATGAAGGGGAGGGCAGGGATTAAATCAAAATAGAGTTGGAGGGGGAAATAATGCACTCCACTCCCTGTGGCGCCCACCTTTCCCTTAACAACTCCAGGGTGTTGGTGAAGGCCGTGTGCTCCTTCTCCAAGGACACCCGGGCTCTAACGTAACCGCGGAAGAGGGGCAGGCAGTCAGCCTTAACGACCCCCTCCATGGCCTGCTGTCTGGACCTGTTGATGGCCAGTTTTGCCAGACCCAGGAGCAGACCCACGAGGAGGTCTTCAGACCTGCCCTCCCTCCTCCATACTGGGTGCCCGAAATCAGGAGCGTGGGACTGAAGTGCAACCAAAAGCAGAGGAGGAGGTTTTTAAGAAAATCAAAAAGGGAGTGCAAATGCCCACACCCAATATATACATGGTCCACAGACTCCACAGCGCCACAGAACAAGCAGTTGGGCTGGGAGTCCATGAACCACCGCAATCTGCAGTTGCAGGGGACTGCTGCGTGCAGCACCCTCCACCCCAGATCCCCGAGAGAAAGGGGGAGGACTCCCACGTAGAGAGCCCTCCACTGGGGATCTCCACCACCCGGTGGCAAATGGGCACGCCAAGGCATGAATTCCCTGCTTATTTTTTTTCCCTACACTACCGCCTAACTGTGATAGTGCTTATTTTTCCCCCAGCACCCATGTGTGTGTACAGGTGTGAGACACAGTGAAGAATCTCCTGCTTATTTTTTCTTTTTTTTTCTTTTTATTTGATAGGTATCCTGTCACCAAGTCACTCTCCATTTACATTGGAGAGTCCTTCACACTGATCCAGCTCCCTCAGAGCCAGCTCTCAGTGAACAGAGCCTCTGACAGGCCTGTTTTTTTTTACCCCCACACTACCACCTAACTGCAGTAGTGCTTATTTTTTCCCCAGCACCCATGTGTGTGTGCAGGTGTGAGACACAGTGAAGAATCCCCTGCTCATTTTTTTTTATCTTTATTCAAATTTTCACCACCAGGAAGAAAGGAAACACCCGAGTGGCCTGTGACAAACACTGCCCTTCACATCAAAGGGCAATACTGTGTGATCAAACAGTGAAGGGCAGGACAGGGATCAAATCAAAGTAATGTTGGAGGGGGAGACCTCTGTTTTTTTTTAACTTTTACCTCCATACTACCGCCTAACTGCGGTAGTGCTTATTTTAATCCCCTGCTTATTTTTTTCTTCTTTTTGTTTTTTCTTCTTTTTCTTTTTTTTCAGAACCGCTGACAATCTTGTTTATTTCTTTTTTTATATTAACCCCCACACTACCGCCTAACTGCGGTAGTGCTTATTTTTTTCCCCAGCACCCATGGTGTGTGTGTGCAGGTGTGAGACACAGTGAGAGACACAAGGTGCACGAATCTTTATTCAATTGCCACCACCAGAAAGATAGGAAAACACCCGAGTGGCCAGTGACAAGCACTGCCCTTCACATCAAAGGGCAGTGCTGTGTGATCAAACAGTGAGGGGGAGGGCAGGGATTAAACCAAAATAGAGTTGGAGGGGGAAATAATACACTTCACTCCCTGTGGCGCCCACCTCTCCCTGAACAACACCAGGGTGTTGGTGGACACCGCGTGCTCCTTCTCCAAGGACACCCGGGCTCTAACGTAACCGCGGAAGAGGGGCAGGTGGTCGGCCCTAACGACACCCTCCATGGCCCACTGCCTGGACCTGTTGATGGCCAGTTTGGCCAGGCCCAGGAGCAGACCCACGAGGAGGCCTTCAGACCTGCCCTCCCTCCTCCATACCGGGTGCCCGAAATCAGGAGCGTGGGACTGAAGTGCAACCAAAAGCAGAGGAGGAGGTTTTTAAGAAAATCAAAAAGGGAGTGCAAACGCCCACACCCAATATACAAGTGGTCCATGGACTCCACAGCACCACAGAACAAGCAGTTGGGCTGGGAGTCTGTGAACCACCGCAATCTGCGCTGGCAGGGGACCACTGCGTGCAGCACCCTCCACCCCAGATCCCCGAGAGAAAGGGGGAGTACTCCCGCATAGAGAGCCCTCCACTGGGGATCCCCACCACCCGGTGGCAAATGGGCACGCCAAGGCATGAATTCCCTGCTTATTTTTTTTCCCTACCCTACCGCCTAACTGCGGTAGTGCTTATTTTTTCCCCAGCACCCATGTGTGTGTGCAGGTGTGAGACACAGTGAAGAATCTCCTGCTTATTTTTTTCTTTTTATTTGATAGGTATCCTGTCACCAAGTCACTCTCCATTTACATTGGAGAGTCCTTGACACTGGTCCAGCTCCCTCAGAGCCAGCTCTCAGTGAACAGAGCCTCTGACAGGCCTGTTTTTTTTTAACCCCCACAGTACCACCTAAATGCGGTAGTGCTTATTTTTTCCCCAGTACCCATGTGTGTGTGCAGGTGTGAGACACAGTGAAGAATCCCCTGCTAATTTTTTAAATCTTTATTCAAATTTTCACCACCAGGAAGAAAGGAAACACCCAAGTGCCCTGTGACAAATAGTGCCCTTCACATCAAAGGGCAATACTGTGTGATCAAACAGTGAAGGGCAGGGCAGGGATCAAATCAAAATAATGTTGGAGGGGGAGACCTCTGTGTTTTTTTAATTTTTATCCCCATACTATCACCTAACTGCGGTAGTGCTTATTTTAATCCCCTGCTTATCTTATTTTTTTTCCCCAGCACCCATGGTGTGTGTGTGCAGGTGTGAGGCACAGTGAAAGACACAAAGTGCATGAATCTTTATTCAATTTCCACCACCAGGAAGATAGGAAAACACCCGGGTGGCCAGTGACAAATACTGCCCTTCACATCAAAGGGCAGTGCTGTGTGATCAAAACAGTGAAGGGCAGGGCAGGGATCAAATCAAAGTAATGTTGGAGGGGGAAACCTCTTTTTTTTATTTTTATCCCCATACTATCACCTAACTGCGGTAGTGCTTATTTTAATCCCCTGCTTATTTCTTTTTTTATATAGCTCTCTGGATGTGGGACAGCTAGTCCAGGAACAGTCCCCTTCCTCTCAGTCCCCTTCAAGGTGGAGAGTCCTTGCACGTACTCGTACTCGTACTCATCCAACTCTCAAAAGGGAAAACACCCGAGTGGCCAGTGACAAGCAGTGCCCTTCTCAACAAGGGGCAATGCTGCGTGATCAAACAGTGTACAGGAGGGCAGGAATTAAATCAAAATAGAATTGACACTCCAGTTTATTTTGTTTTTTTCTTTTTTTTCCCGCCTAACCGCGGTAGTGCTTATTTTATCCCCAGCACCCATGGTGTGTGTGTGCAGGTGTGAGACACAGTGAAAGACACAAAGTGCACGAATCTTTATTAAATTTCCACCACCAGGAAGATAGGAAAACACCCGGGTGGCCAGTGACAAACACTGCCCTTCACATCAAAGGGCAGTGCTGTGTGATCAAAACAGTGAAGGGGAGGGTAGGAACTAAATCAAAATAGAGTTGGAGGGGGAGACCTCTGTTTTTTTTAATTTTTATCCCCATACTATCACCTAACTGCGGTGGTGCTTATTTTAATCCCCTGCTTATTTTTTTTTTACAGTTGTGTGACTTCTGACTTTGTTCACACCAGTCCAACACAGCCATCTTTGTGGTTAAAAAGGTAGTCCAAGTTATTTTTTTTTAATCTTTTCTTTCTTTTTTTTTTTCCTTTTTTCTTTTTTTTAACCCCCACACTACCACCTAAGTGAGGTAGTGCTTATTTTATCCCCAGCACCCAGGGTGTGTGTGTGCAGGTGTGAGACACAGTGAAAGACACAAAGTGCACGAATCTTTATTCAAATTCCACCACCAGGAAGATAGGAAAACACCCGGGTGGCCAGTGACAAACACTGCCCTTCACATCAAAGGGCAGTGCTGTGTGATCAAAAACAGTGAAGGGGAGGGTAGGGACTAAATCAAAATAGAGTTGGAGGGGGAGACCTCTGTTTTTTTTATTTTTATCCCCATACTATCACCTAACTGCGGTAGTGCTTATTTTAATCCCCTGCTTATTTTTTTTTCCTGTTTCTTTTTTTTCTCTTTTTTTATTGTGCGTGACACTCCTATTCTTTTTTTGTCCCCTGTTTTGTTTTATAATTTAACCCCCACACTACCACCTAAGTGCAGTAGTGCTTATTATTTTTCCCCAGCACCCATGGTGTGGGTGTGTGGGTGTAAGACATAGTGAGAGACACAAGGTGCACGAATCAAATTTCCCCTGTTTATTTATTTTTTCTTTTTTTTACCCCCACACTACCACCTAAGTGCGGTAGTGCTTATTTTTGCCCCAGCACCCATGGTGTGTGTATGTGTAGGTGTGAGACACAGTGAAAAACACAAAGTGCACGAATCTTTATTCAAATTCCACCACCAGGAAGATAGGAAAACACCCGGGTGGCCAGTGACAAACACTGCCCTTCACATCAAAGGGCAGTGCTGTGTGATCAAAAACAGTAGGGACTAAATCAAAATAGAGTTGGAGGGGGAGACCTCTGGTTTTTTTTATTTTTATCCCCATACTATCACCTAACTGCGATAGTGCTTATTTTAATCCCCTGCTTTTTTTTTCTTTTTTTTTTTCTTTTTTTTCCACCGAGACCCATTCCCCTACATTTACCCCTTCACCTAATACTACGGGCAATTTAGCACGGCCAATTCACCTAACCTGCACATTTTTGGACTGTGGGGGGAAGCTGGAGCACCTGGAGGAAACACTGCTGTTTAACCTCTTTTTTGGGGCAATGAAAATTCCTGTTTTATCTTTTTTTTCCTTTTTTTTCCTTTAATGCTCTGTTTATTTTCCCGGGCTCTAATGTAACTGCGGAAGAGGGCCAGGCAACTATAGCACTTTATTTCTTTTTTGATCAAAACAGTGAAGGGGGGGAACACTCCTATTTATATTTTTTCCCCCAGCACCCATGGTGTGTGTGTGCAGGTGTGAGACACAGTGAAAGACACAAAGTGCACGAATCTTTATTCAAATTCCACCACCAGGAAGATAGGAAAACACCCGGGTGGCCAGTGACAAACACTGCCCTTCACATCAAAGGGCAATGCTGTGTGATCAAAACAGTGAAGGGGAGGGTAGGGACTAAATCAAAATAGAGTTGGAGGGGGAGACCTCTGTTTTTTTTATTTTTATCCCCATACTATCACCTAACTGCGGTAGTGCTTATTTTAATCCCCTGCTTATTTTTTTCTCTTTTTTCTTTTTTTCTTCTTTTTTCTGTCCTTGACACCTCTTTTCTTTTACCCCCACACTACCACCTAAATGCGGTAGTGCTTATTTTTTCCCCAGCACCCATGGTGTGTGTGTGCAGGTGTGAGACACAGTGAAATCCCCTGCTTGTTTTTTTTTTCTTTTCTTTTTTTTTTCTGTTTTAACCCCCACACTACCACCTAAGTGCGGTAGTGCTTATTTTATCCCCAGCACCCATGGTGTGTGTGTGCAGGTGTGAGACACAGTGAAATCCCCTGCTTGTAGCTGTCAGCCAGAGCTCCCTGATTGGCTCAGGTTAACAACTCTAATCAGGGAACTTGCAGTCAATGAGATCCACCTGGTTCCAATCACTACAGTTATCAACATTTATCTTGATGCCACAAGTTTCACAGATGCTTTGATGCTGAGCTCAAATCACACTTGGCTGAATTCAATAAGGCCTAGCAAAAGGCAATCTTTTCTAAGTGCTGCTCAATGGAGATGGGAAGTGGAAGAAATCCTGATGACCTGCAATTCTGTGTCACCCATAACTTCAGCAACAACTACAGTGCATCACAAGAAATAAAGGAGAGAAGTATTTCTCTTGAAATCATGCAGGTAATGGGGGAAAGTATTCAGGGTTTGAGACAGAAGGAAAATGAACAAACAAAATATTGTACTTGCATCTTAAAATGAAAATATTTAATGCAAATGCCAGGGATGTCAGTGTCTGAGTCAACATTTGAAGCCTCAGAAAATCCCTTCAAAAACAGAAGTTGATTTATATGCTGAGTATAATAATGAATTACTAGCAGGGATGTGAGTGGTCATCATTGTTGTCATTCACTATATGTGAAGTCAGTCCTGTGGGAGCATGTCTTAAATTTCCACATATCTGCACAACACATGTGGTGTCACCTCTTCAAACCTTGTACGCAGTTATAAGGCTCTGGTAAGTAAATCATACGCTAATGGGACTGAAAAATTGAGGTTCTCCACTAATGCAAGCATAGCACATTGTGCCTGAATAGAGAGGCTTAATTTATGAACTAAGTATATACAAAAAAAAGTTTTGCAGGTGAAAAAAATGGGGTCATCTTATATGTTGAATTAATCTATACACTGCAGCCTACAGCATTTGAAAATATGAGACGTTTAAAGAGTCAACCAAGTAAAATTGCCTTTAAAATAACAGCAGTAATTTCCAACTTTAAAAATGTGCATTATGTTTCTCTCTCTCTTGTATGAATTGTATGACTCTTTAGAAAACCGAAACTTTATATTAACCCCTGGAACGTAGAGTGTAACAAAAATACATCAGAAACCATGTTGCTGATGCAAGACCAACTCAAGAACGATGTTATGGGTAATCTACTTGTACCCAATAGTACTGACTGAAAATGTAGCAATTGAGACTCTTTCAGTGAAAATACCCAGTGTACTTTATGGACTGTCATTCTGCTAACTAATTACATCTGCACATGGGCAGCATTTGCCTTTCACTAGAATACTGACAGGTAATTTGGCATTGTCTATGCCCCTGTGCAAAATGCCATAGGTTCAACAACTTGGCTGTGTCTTGCAGTCTTTCTGATAGAAAGACAAAAGTCAACATTAGTTTGGGTGAATGTACTATTATGGCATTATGTACCATTGATATTTTAGGACTTGATATGTACTGTGATTGATTTCAAAGTGACAGTAGGGAGGGGATTGACAATCTGTGCACCGGTGGAGTTCTGAAGGGCTTTTAACCCCAGCATTTTTAAAAATATATAGGTTATCTGTCTGAAAGTTGAGCAGATTGACAGTCTTGGTTTCTGTTCAAGCAGGGAACACTTCTGAAGGAACCGCAGAGAGGGGAAGTGGTCAATGACTGCAGAGTGTTCTGGTCATCTTAGCATTTTCTTTAGCTACTTCACAAATACTACTTGGATGGGGTGGAGTTTTCTGTAAATTGCTAAATACTTTGCATCAATTTCCATTGGTATCTCCGAATATCTCATTGAAATGGTAGGAAACGGCTTTAATGCAATATTACTTCTCTGCTTTTCAATTTGGGATGCTTTAGTTTTAATTTTTCATGATGAAGCATCTGTTGCTACAGTTCTAGTGTTAGACAAGTCACACATCAACAACATGTGACTAAAATATAAAGATTCATTGAATGATTTGATGGGCTCCTTTCCAACTGAATTAATTAAATTCCATTTTGTTAACAAATGTGTAATTTCTTACAAGCTTTTCTGGAAGTATTATTTATAGCTGTTAATCATTTATTTTTTTAAACTTGGGACTGCTAAACCTACTGTGTTTTTCCAACATTTCTCTCCATAAATTCAAAATTCATGTATCTTCTCAATTTCCTCTCTGCTATTAACTTGCATTTGTCTGTCTGTGGCCAAATCTTTTAGCCACCTTTGATACAAACAAATTCATTCACACTCAGAGCATTTATTGCCTCGTTGAGATGATCTTTTAAAACCATCAACTTTCTCTTAATAACTGGGGAATTGTTGTTGGCTCTTTTTCCCCCTCGCCATTAATTTCTCTCCCAGTCTGCAGAGATTTATGTTTTGCACTTCAGTTTACAAGTACCATTTGGAAGCTGATCTTTTAAAAAAAAAGTTGAAATATGATGTGACTTCCGATCACATACAGCCCAAAGAGAAAGTCACAAGTTTACTGGCAAACAACGTTGTAAAAACAGTATCAAATGGCTAGAGTTAGAAAGAACATTGACATAAACATATAGGATTAGTAATATTCAAATAAGGTAATGTTGAAAAATATATCATTACTCATCCATCTGCTGTTACACAAAAAGCCACTAAAATTATCTCAAACTCAACAGTTTAGTAATGAATGTGTTGTATCTACTGATGCACCTCATTACTACTTGAAAAAAAGCCTTAGCTAAGCATCAGTAACCTCCTGCTGTCTTGTTTTACAACACTTAACCAGAAAACTGTTAAATTTAGTCTTTTCCTTTCATCCATCTGTACGAAATAAAACCACTCATCAGTTTTCTCTGAAGTACATTGATGGCCTTTGTTTCACCTTCTTCTTTAACCGTGAACATTTCCAACCATACTAATTTGTCACATACTATTTTGAAACTTGACACTCAATAACAAAACTAAGTGAACTTTTGCTCTTGCCTGATTGTGACAACTGTTCTCATCCAACAGCTTTCACACTATTTTCCCCAAGTTCAACACAGCAAGCGAGATCAATGTGGTATACTAATCTTGCATTCCAGTCCTGGAGCATGAGCAGCACGGTTAGTGAAGTTACAGTGAGACAAAGAAAAAAAATCCTGATGCTATTGCAGTTCAATGGCAAATGTTTCACTAAGTTATCTATGCAACAATCAACAAGTCTAAGTTTATACTGTGGTATCAGTTTGGTGAAAGGTTCATAAAACTGTGATTCAACCGATCCCAAAAGGTGACAAATACATCTATTTACAGCTGAGATCTTCTTAGGTCCGAAAGTTTACAGACATTACATGGGCAATGGGCAGAAAGTTCAGAAGATATGTCGAGAATAGAAAATTCTGAGTCTTGATTTCAGGAAAATAAAATCTGATTCAAGTCTTTCAATAGGGAGTTCTGAATTTCTCTAATCGGTGGCAACTATCTTATTTCCATGCAATTATATCTCATTTTTAGCTAATCTTGCCTTATTTATATACAACTCACGATTCTCTCAGGCACTGCTGAGATATCCACTGTAAACCAGGACAGTTGCCTGGCTGATCAAGCTTGCTGCTTGGTTCGCCAGGCTTCCATTTTAAACTGTATGCATCAACATCTCATTGAATGCTCAATGGACAGTGACCATCTCCAACCTTTATCCATGGAAATTGGCATCGGCAAAACACCAGCCTCACCATATCATCCTGGCAGATTTCAGACAACTCCTAACACACTTCAGCACTACACCTTGAAGCATATGCTTACCTCACATTGTAATGCTAACGTCAGGTCGATCTGTGTACAGGTCACATCCCCATTGCATACATTTGCACAGGATGCCTTTTTTATTTGGCACTTCTCTTGCTTCCTTCATGTTGACTGAATTTGCATGTACTTGGAGGCTCACAGGATGTCCCGTTTGCCTTGACTTTTTGTGCAGACAAAAAGGCAGAAAGCTTGTCCTGGTTGCCAGCATTGAACAGCTGAGGGGAGGCATGTTGCTGTACAGCACCCAGCTACATGAATGTCACACGTACAGCATGTGCCAGCAGCTGGTGTGGCAAACATACTGCATGTGTTTCAACCAAATGAGCATGACTGAAAGTAAAAGGGGGCCAGGCCTAAGTAGTGTGAAAGGTAAATGCGAGTCAGCCATGGGCAGTGTTTGATTTCAATCTGGGGGTGGGCCACTTGGTGTGACTATGTTCAGGGAATCCCTGTCCTTGCAGTCTGGGGATTGAGCCACGGGTCAGTCCTGCAAACCAAGTGCAACCAGTCTGAGGTTCACAGGTAGGTCAGGCAGAGACTTAGGGCTGTCATTAATCAATCAGCATCACAATATAACGCAGCCCATCCTTGGACTTGGGTTTCCCCACTTTCTACAATAGGGGATGGATTGCTCCCTGATAAGCCCCTTTGCCATTTACTGCCCAAAGCCTCTGCCTGACTTACCTGTGAACTTCAGACTGGTTGCACTTGGTTTGCAGGACTGACCGTGGCTCAATCCCCAGACTGCAAGGACATATCACTGACTGACTATGGCAAGAACCTGTTACAAGTTGTTTACATCATCCTTGAAGTTTGTCATTAAAATTATATGCCTTTGCTGCCTGCATTAAAGGATTCTTAATATTTGCTGCTGTTGGGGATGCTTTTCAGAGGTGAGCTTTGTCTCCATAACATAACTTCTACCATCATGAGAATTTATGAAAAGGCTACTTAACGCAGACACGGCAGCCACTTCACAAAGTTAAATGATAGTCAGTTGTAATGATTAAAAGTGCATACGTACTCAGAGGTGAAAGTGTATTTGCAATGCTGTGTCATCCTCCTATGTGCCCTCAGGGCATTTACTTTTCCCTACCCTCCCTTTACATCTTGGTGCCATTGAGTGTGTAGCTGAGGTGGAGAGAGTGCACTCTGCAGTGGACGTTATTGGACAAATTGGGCAATGACCCTGCGGAATTTGGAGCTAGACGTGCTGCCAATGTCCTGTAGGGTCATTGTGCTTGGCTGCGGCTTCTAAAGTCTGGGTGGCAGGGCACCTCTGGGATGTACTGAGAGGAAACTACTGGGGGCCCTGGGTGTGGGTTCCTCCTCTGCTTCCATGGAAGGAAAGGGCAGCATGCAGTGAGGTTGATGGCCCTTTCTCCTTGCCACTGAAGCTGAGCACCAGTTACTGCAATGTCAGAGTGTACACAGGTCCATATGCATTTCCAGCAGCCACTGAGCATTCTGCTGGACCTGGCTATACCTGGTAAGCACCAATTCTGTCCGTGGAGATGCATATACACTGCAGCCAACATTGGGACTGATACTATTGGTGGGTCCCTCTGACCTTCAACTTTATTGACCAGCCTGCTGTTTGTGTGCCTGCAGTGTGATCGAGTAATGAATGAATGAGAAGAATGGCTCATTTTCAGCCTGGCACTGAGCAGGTGCCCAGACTCTAGCAAGTGGGTGTCAGAGGCCTGGCATGTTCCTTTCCTCAACCAGCTGTGAAGACATACCAGTGATGTGCTCCTTTGATAGTACTTCTCAATTCTTGAAGTACCCAGCAAGAGAAACAGAACCCAGCAAGGCACAAGGCCCAGAGCTGGTGGAGAAAGCCTTGCCTTACCTGTTGGCCCCTTCCTCTGAGGTGGAGGAGGAGCTGGTGTCTTTGGGCAGAGGCTGCAGGAGGGTTGCTGGTGCTTGAATGGGAGGATAGGCCATTGTTGTGCTGTGGTGATATAATCTTGAGCTCAAAGTTTGTGCGAAGATTTGTAGCTCGGGTGCTCGTTGCTGTGGTTCTGTTCGCCGAGCTGGAAGTTTTTGTTGCAAACGTTTCATCCCCTGGCTAGGCAACATCATCAGTGCTTGGGAGCCTCCTGCGAACCGGAGGAAACATCAAAGAAGCGCTTCGCAGGAGGCTCCCAAGCACTGATGATGTCGCCTAGTCAGGGGACGAAACGTTTGCAACAAAAACTTCCAGCTCGGCGAACAGAACCACAGCAATCTTGAGCTTTCTAGAATACGTTCACAGTGATAGCAATGAGAGAGCAGCACAGCACAATGAGTTTTCCAGGGGTTGCCTCAACATGAGGGTCTTGGCACCCACCCATGAGCAATATCCATTCTCTGCAGCCATCTCAAGCGTCATCTCCCCCTCAGGGTGTGAGAACCAAATAGCAGTCACATCGTCACTCCTCTTGGCCTCTTCTACCCAGTTCTCAGACATTTGCTACTGCAATGAGACAAAAAAGGGGGATGAGTGAGATGAAAGTGAATGGAAGAACTGTTAGTGGTGGTGCAAGAGCTGCAGAGGTGATGAGGTGTCCGCAATGATGGCGTAGATAGCACACACCGCAAATAGGCATAACTTAGGAGGGTAAGAGTTATTGATTGAGAATGCTACCCCATACTTATTCTTGAGGAGGGCAGATATCATTGATCAAGGCATTAATGGAAGATTTATTTCATTTTACAGCTGTCACCGAATGTATCTAAAGAGGTCAATAATATGATGTTTATTTTAATGCACTTAGAAATCTGCTGGGTGAAGACAGTTTGATGGTAACTAGAGCAGTGGATTATACATTGAAACGGGTCACATTTTAACTCCCTCTTTGCTCCAACCTACAGGCATCAGATGGTGCATTCTCCTTCAAATCACAAGCAGGAATTTATTGTCCCTCCTGTAGCTATACTGGAAGGACATCCATCCTCGATTATGAAAACAGGTGGATAATATTTTTGTCAGCACCTTGTTTGATCAGCCACAGAGTTTATTCCCTGTAGGATAACACCATTTCACAGATTAATTAAACAATTAGCAGAAAGGAAAAGGCCTGCTGCTCCTCTCTGACCTAGTTATTGGACTGCATTTCAGTCCTTTCATTATTCTTCAACAAGTCTGCAGGCTGTTGCCCTGGAATAAGTTTAAAGCAATTATATTTAGATGTTTACTTATAAAGTCATCTGAGAAGGATGATATTCCTATTCAAAGTCAGAAGAGTTGCATAAGGTCATAAAATTTATATCATATGACTTTTTATGGAAAAAAAAACAGCTCTCTAACCTGATAGACTGTTAGTTTGTGTTGAACAGGAGGCGATTAATGAAATAGCAAGCCGCAAGCAATTAAAATAATTTCAAGCAATGCATGTCTTAAATTCATCCACATCAAAATTTTAATTAAGTAAAAGCCTTGAACTCAGATCATGCCAAATAACTACATCCACATGGATTATGAGGTCCCTATCCATTCCAAAAATGTGGGGAAAGAGACGCAGCACACTGGCTATATCTTAATTTTTGTTCTGTTTGAAGTGAACAGAAATGTGTTCTAATAAATTCCATGCTCTATCTGTGTAACTTTGTGTTCTCCATTCTTGTCCTTCATTTTTTTTTCAGAATTTGACCTGTCTAGGATTCCATTCTCCTCAATCTTCACAGTCTCTGATTTAAATCCTTGGCACTAATCCCACTTCTCCACTCCTAGCTCACATCAAGCTGCACGTTTCCTCTCCACCTACTCCTCATATGGCCATTTAACTGTCTATCCAAGCTTTCATCCCTGGCCTCATGTCTTTTTATGAGATTGCTCATAAGCATGGAGCCAGCTTCCATGAGCATGGCAATGATTTTAACTCTATTTCTCTATCATCATTTCTGAATTCGTGAATACCAATATGTTGTCCAGCTACCTTGTTTCATGTTATCCATGGGTCAGGACAGTTTCTCCACTGCCATTAGAAAAACCAAAACATAACCTTTTCGCAGAAAGCAGACTGCAAGTATACTCCTGACTGGTTCCTGCTGTACACCATTTACTAATACTGCATAGACTGGAAGTTTTTAATGCAATAATTGTTCCCTTAACAACATTAGCAAGAATACAAACTAGAGGTGCTTCAAGTTTTCTTGCTGGTAAATGCAGCATGCTTCTGCTTATTAAAATAATTACAATGTAGTTCAAAAATATTAATAAAAATTGTGACAAATCATATTTTTTCAGCATGCATTTAACCAATGTACTGGTTTTCAATGAGAACATGGGTTAAGATAGAGAGATAACAGCCCAAAATTTTCTACAGTGGGGCATTTCATGCATATTGACCTTACTAGAATCTTTGTCCTTGCTTTCAGCTTGAACATCTGTTGCACTGTAAATTGGAGGAAGTGCAATTTGTTTACAGCCCAATGATGTCAACATTGCATTTTAGAGAACAATGGTGTGACAGCAAGCCAATCTCTTTATTCCATGGTTTGAAGAATGGAGAATTAAACCGAGGCAGAATGAAGGAAAGGGGTTAGAATTATAACTTAAATACAGAAGGTGAAATAAAAATACAAAAATAATATGAAAAAGAAAGATTGGATTGGGAGAGAAAAATAGAAATACAAAGGAAGAGTCTGAAAAGATGATAAAAATGTCAATATTTAAAAAACATTTAGCACCTACTGCCTATGGAAAAGTCACAGTTTCTATTGTTCCTCTAGGTGAGAGAGGTTAAGTAGACTTTCTGAAATACAACTCAACATCAATAGGGTTCTCACACCTGAAACTCACATACAGATGGAAACTAACATACAGGTTGAAATGTGTGTGTGCAGATTGACAGTGAGTTGTTAGTATCTGACCCACAGTGGAGTCAAATAAATTGTTCAACAAGTTGCGGTGATTCCTTGCCACAAATGTCTAGGTTATTTGCACACTAACAATGCCAGCAGCATGCATGAACTACTTGTTGGTTTTCCAGAAAATTCAGAACCATTAATTAAGTGCTTAGACTTTGCTGTTATCAGCATAAGTGTTGATGTCTATTTTCCACAGGTCCAGAGGACACAAGTTTCTGCTCAAAAGTAGATGCTTTACTATTGGACAGCCAGCGAGGGATTCTCAATGTGACCAGAAGTAGTCGTTTGTCTACTTGTGGTGATACCTCTTCACGAATCTCTGCCCTACCCACAAAGACAGTTTTTTTTTAATAGGGATTAAACAAAAGGTTTATCAGTCACATGGTCGATTGTCATTACATAGAGTTAAGATAGGTAATTACGAATTTACAAAACCTGGTGAACATCGATGTCCTGTGATAACTTGTGAATGGATTACAGCAACTGATTATCGTATTCCTCATGATCATGTGTTGATGGGAAGAGATTAAAACAGAAGGGTTTTGCCTGTTCTCAATGGGAGATCCACGTAACTGATGCTAATATGGAAGGGAAGTAAGACAATGGGAGCAGGAGACAGTTTATCAGTTTTGTCTGGGAAGGACAAATACCTCTGTCTGAGGCTGCAGAGGAATCCACATGTGTGTCTCCAATGGACCCCTTTCCTGGGATGCAGTCAGCCTCCCCCCTACTGAGATGTTCGGTCTATATTGTAAGAGGACAGGCTTCCAATTGATAGTGCAGTGAATCTCTTTGGCAGTGGAATGTTTAACCCTTGAGTCCCTAGTATGCCTTGAAAGAGAAGTAAAACATGGAACTGATCCCTTTGTGGCTTTCTAACTTCCTCATCAGGAATCAGACTTAGTAACAAGATAAGGTCAGTCACTCTAGTTTCCTCAGAAGATCACTGGCCTGGTAAATGTTTAGTCAGAAGATGGCTTAAACACCCAAGTTGTATTAGCTAAATTGTCAAGTCCATGTAGGTTAAGAATTGCATTGCTTAACTCCTGTTATGCAGATATGAAAACTACTCTGCAGAAACACACTATCAGAGTCAAATGGGTAGATTTTACAGGGGGCAGATTACCTGTCTGCTACAACCAAAAGGTTCACCAACATTGCGCTGATCTGAAACCCAGTTACTTGGAAGAAATAAAATGTTAGAGACAGCACTAATGGATCAGGGAGACTTGCACTCCTATCTGGGAGAATGTAACAGACTAATTTGAATAGTAATGGAGTTCGGAGATCATGTTGCAGCTGTATAGGATGTTGGCTAGGCCACTTTTGGAAAATTGTGTGCAATTCTGGAGGGTATTGTGAAACTTGAAAGGGTTCAGAAAAGAATTAAGGGATGTTGCCAGGGTTGGAGGATTAGAGCTATAGGGAGAGGCTGAACAGGCTGGGGCTGTTTTCCCTGGAACGCCAAAGGCTGAGGGGTGACGTCCTAGAGGTTTATAAAATCATGAGGGCATGGATAGGGTAAATAGAAAAAGTCTTCTCCCTGGGGGGGGAGAGTCCAGAACTAGAGGGCATAGGTCCCTTTTATATCTTTCCCCTCTCACCCTAAACCTAAGGGGCAACTTTTTCACGCAGAGGGTGGTGCATGTATGGAATGCTTTGCCAGAGGAAGTGGTGGAGGCTGGTACAATTGCAACATTTAACAGGCATCTGGATGGGTATATTGAATAGGAAGGGTTTAGAGGGATATGGGCCAAGTGCTGGCAAATGGGACTTGATTAGGTTGGGATATCTGGTCGGCGTGGATGAGTTGGATGGAATAGTCTCTTTCAGTGTTTCCGCACTCTATGACTCTAAATGTGAATTGTTGCATTTTGGTAAGACAAACCAGGGCAGGACTTATACAATTAATGGTAAGGCCCTGGGGAGTGTTGTTAACAGAGAGACATAGGGCTTCAGGAATATAGTTCCTTAAAATTGGTGTCACAGTTAGACAGGTTGGTGGAGAAAGTACTTGGCATGCTTGCTTTCATGGGTCAGAGCATTGAGTATAGAAGTTACGACATCATGTTGCAGCTGTACAGGACATTAGTGAGACCACTTTTGGAGTGCAACATTCAGTTCTAGTCACCCTGCTATAGGAAGGATATTATTAAATTGGAAAGGATACAGAAAAATGTTTCAATAATATTACTGAGATGAGATGGTTTGAATTATAAGGAGAGGCTGGATAGGCTTGAACCTATTTCCCTGGAACATAGAAGGTTGACGGGTGACCTAATAAAGGTTTATAAAATCATTAGCGGTGTAGATAAGATGAATAGTGAAGGTTTTTTTTTCCTTTGGTCAGGGAGTTCAAACTAGAGGCATAACTTTAATGTGAGAGGAGAAAGATTTAAAAGGGACCTGAGGGGCAACTCTTTCACACACAGTGTGGTTCGCATGTGGAATGAACTGTCAGAGGAAGTGGTAGATATAGGTATAGTTACAACGCATTAGAGACATTTGGACAGGTACATGAATAGGAGAGGTTTAGAGAGATATAGGTCAAACACAGGCAAATAGGACTAGTTATTTTGAGGAAACTTGGTCACACTAGGAGATTAGGTTAAAGAGTCTGCTTCCGCACTGTATGATTCTGTGACCACTGCAGAGGTGGTGAATGGATCAGATGAAAAATTTGCAGCTACACTTGATGTAGATGAAGGAACTGATGGCATTCTGGCTAAGTTTGCAGACGATACAAAGATAGGTAGAGGGACAGGTAGTATTGAGGAGGTAGTATTGAGGAAGTTGCAGAAGGATTTGGACAGGTTAGGAGAATGGGCAAAGAAGTGGCAGATGAAGTACAATGTCGGAAAGTGTGAGGTCATACACTTTGGTCAGAAGAATAGAGGCATGAACTATTTTCTAAATGGGGAGAAAATGCAGAAGTCTGACGAGACTAATGAGTCCAGTATTCTCTCAAAGTAAACTTGCAGGTTGAGTCAGTAGTTAGGAGGCAAATGCAATGGTGGCATTTATTTTGAGAGGACTGGAATAAAAAAGCAAGGATGGACTTCTGAGGCTCTATAAGGCTCTGGTCTGACCACATTTGGAGTATTGTATGCAGGTTGGGACCCCATATTTCAGGAAGGATGTACTGGACCTGGGGCGGGTCCAGAGAAGGTTCACAAGAATGATCCCAGGAATGAAAAGCTTAAGATATGAGGAATATTTGAGGACTCTAGGTCTATACTTGATGGAGTTTAGAAGGATGAGAGGGGATCTAATTGAAACATACAGAATACTGAATGGCCTGAACAGAGTAGATGTTGGGAAGATGTTTTCGTTGGTAAGAGATATGAGGACATAAGGGCATAGTCTTAGAGTAAAGGGTAGACTTTTAGAACAGGGATAAGGAGAAACTTCTTCAGACATTTAGTGGTGACTCAATGGAATTAATTGCCACAGAAGGCTGTGGAGGCCAGATCTTTGAACATATTTAAGACTGAGATAGATAGGCTCTTGAGTATCAAGGGGATAAAGGGTTACAGGGAGAAAATGGGAAAATGATGTTGAGAAACTTCTCAGCCATGATTGTATGGCGGAGCAGACTTGATGGGTTGAATTGGCCTACTTTCTGCTGCTATGGTCTTATTTCGGCTCTCTCCTTAAGTATCTTGCAAAAGAAGTCCTTGTAAAGGAAATGGAGTCTCAAATAGAGTCTGAGATCTGTTTGTGTGTGTTCTTACACATATCAACCTTGCCTAAAACTTCGAGAATTGAAACAGAAACTGGAAAATACAACTGCACGAGCACTGATTGAAGACTGTCGCACCAAAGAGGAGCATGTAATGTAGAATAAAGATGAGAAAGCTCTAACAAGCTCCTAAAACCAACATCCCAATAATTTCCATGATGTATTGAACTCTGTGAAGAAAGACTAAGCCTCACTAACAGCGATGGTGATGCTGGAGGGCTTGGAGTGTTTATTTCCATATGCGGCTGTAGAGGAGCATTCACAGCCCCCTAAATCTGGAACGAAAGGACATGGGAGAGAAACCATTATTTATGCTGTAAATTCTAAGAATTTTAGGCTGGATCACAGGGAATAATGTAGGCCTCTGCAGTCAGACTGAGCTAATTGCCACATAGATGGAAAGCAAAATAATGATTAAGGTTAAAAGTATCTTGCTCAATGCAGGACATGGAAAAGGTAAAGAAGTGATGAGTTTTGGAGAAAACTTCCCATGTAGCAATGGGTGCAGGGCAGACCTTCACCCATGATCAGCTTAAGGGCCCAGGTTGTATTTTGACTGACAAGATCTAACATGGAAAGCACCCTAATATTCCTTCACAGGTTAATACTTCCACACCAGGACTTTAAGCAACTTAACCCAGAAACATTTTATTTTATTCATTCAGTAGTTTGGAAGGCAAATGCAATGATGGTATTTATTTTGAGACGACTTGAATATGAAAGTAGGTATATACTTCTGAGGCTCTATAAGGCTCTGGTCAGACTACATTTGGAGTATTGGGCTCTATATCTCTGGAATGATGTACTGGCAAATGGGACTTGTATATTTGGGAAAACTTAGTTGGCATGGCTGAGTTGTGCTGAAGAGTCTGGGTGGCTTCTGTGCTGTATGACTCTATGACCACTGCAGAGGTGGTGAAAGAATCAAATGAAAAATTTACAGCTCTATTTGATCTGGATGAAGGAGCCGAGGGCATTCTGGCTACGTTTGCAGATGATACTAAGATAGGTAAGTGAACATTTGAATAATTGCTAACTTTTATAAAATGACATACAATATTGCAGCTCAAGAATATGATGGCACACTTGCTCCCAAGAAAAATCACTTGAGATTACTTCAGGATATCTGTGATATGAGTGCTACAGCCGGTAGAAGTGTTTAGATCACAGCAGAAAGCAGACCTCAGAACCTAGAGCTGTGATTTTAAAAGGCAACATGGGTGTTGCTGGCTAGGCCAGCATTTATTGCCCATCCCAAATTGCCAAGAGATAGTTGAGTCAACCGTGTCACGTGTAGGCTAGACCAAGTGAGGATTAAAGTTTCCTTTCCTGAAGGACATTCGTGATGGAATTTTACAACAATCAACAGTGGTCACATGGTTATATTAAGCTAGCTTCTAATTCCAGATCTTATTTCAGTTCAAATGTCACCACCTGGTGTGGTGGGATTCAAACATTAAACTGGGATTCTGGGTTAATGCTCCAGTGCGCATTACTGAGGTTAAGGAGAAGGAGGAGAAAAAGAGAAAGTTTGTGCGAAGATTTGTAGCTCGGGTGCTCGTTGTTGTGGTTCTGTTCGCCGAGCTGGAAGTTTTTGTTGCAAACGTTTCGTCCCCTGGCTAGGCGACATCATCAGTGCTGGGGGGGGCCTCCTGCGAAGCGCTTCTTTGATGTTTCCTCCGGTGTTTATAGTGGTCTGTCCCTGCCGCTTCTGGTTGACAACCTGAACCGGCAGGGACAGACCACTATAAACACCGGAGGAAACATCAAAGAAGCGGTTCGCAGGAGGCTCCCAAACACTGATGATGTCACCTAGCCAGGGGACGAAACGTTTGCACCAAAAACTTCCAGCTCGGCGAACAGAACCACAACAGAAAAAGAGAAAGATGGAATGGCCTGTACCAACAGAACCAGTGGTTTGAGGATCATGGGGTTGCAGCTGTGGATGAGCAAGCAGTGCATGTAAGGCCATTTATAATAAGCAAGAACTCTTAATTGTGTGAGGAAACATGGTCTGCCTTTGAGCTGGCCTCCAGACTAGGTCTCAAAAAAACAACAGAGCTTGGAAGTAATTTGAAGAAGACTTGCAGTCCAAACTCAAATATCTAAGGGGAGGATGGAGCAGAGGTTACAGATAAGCTCTCTAAGTGGTACTTCTAATCCAAGTAAAACCTGTTCTCTCTTTTACCTCACTTCTGAATACCAGAGTCTCTTCTTATGCATTTTAGATTAGATTAGATTCTCTACAGTGTGGAAACAGGCCCTTCAACCCACCAAGTCTACACCGCCCCTCCGGAGAGTAACCCACCCAGACCCATTTCCCTCTGACTAATGCACCTAACGCTATGGGCAATTTAGCATCATCAATTCACCTGACCTGCACATCTTTGGACTATGGAGGGAAACCAGAGCACACCCATGCAGACATGGGGAGAATGTGCAAACTCCACACAGATAGTCGCCCAAGGCTGGAATTGAACCTGGGACCCTAGTGCTGTGAGGCAGCAGTGCTAAACACTGAGCTACCGTGCCACCCAAGACATTTCAGGTGAAGGTGTCAAATGCATCAAAACATCAGAATTTCAGCTAATTTGGATTAAATGGGAGAAATTTACTCTGCTACATCTGTCCAGGTTTGTCTATAGTGTATTTACTATCTTATTTGTTTTTCTAAAATTATAGAAGCATTAACAATCCATTAAGTCATTGTCATCACATATTTCAAATCCTGTCCTTGTTTAATAATCCTTCAAAATAGAAAATAATGTCTTGTGAAAAGATTCCTCTTTAACTTTATGCATCGGAAAATGCCCAGGTCTTTGGCTTTATTGTCATTATTAGCTGCTGCTGCTGCCTGTGAGTAAAGTGAACCTAATTAGCTTCGATGCAACAAATTCGCAAAACTACCACTGATTGTGATCCTTGCCAAAAGCAATGGAAATCTAGACAAATGATTCTAAGATCTCTCCTACACCTTCTGTTACAAGGTTTCAGGGAAAAAAAATGACAGGATGGTGCTGGTTGACTTTGACATCGATTGTCCAGATGGTACTCTCCAATGGCTATGAGATAATTTATGTCACATTTTTCCATCAGAATGTTAGCTTCACCTGTCCCTGACAAGACAATGAAGATAATAGAGAGGTGGAAATATACCTCTCCATCCATTCTCTCTTTACTAAATGTGTGTTGTATCTCAAATATATTTACGTTATTTCAACTTCTGCCTGCTCCCTATCCCTTTTATCTAAGATGGATTCTGCTCATATAAATATTAAGATGAAAAGGACCAAGGCTTTTACTTATTCCTGTAAGTCGATCACAGTAAGTGAAAAATTGCTAACTGTATTACAAAATGACAAGCAATGACCCCAGCTAAAGAATATGACAGCATATTTGCTCCCAAAAAATCACTGAGTTTACTTCAGGCTATCTGTAATGAGTGCAACAGCCTGTAGGAGTGTTTTAGATCACAGTAGAAAGCAGACCTCCGAACCTAGAGCTATGATTTAAAAGGCAACAGCACTGGGATGAGCTGTAGGTATTTAATATCTCTCAAAAGGTTGATTTATTATATGATTAAACACCTCTAGAGCAGGTGGGGCTTGAACTCAGACCTCCTGGTCCAGAGGCACAGGCTCTACCAGTGCACAACTTCTGAATGGGAAAGACTTTGAACAGATTTAGCAACTCAACTGGGCATCCATGAGGTACTTTGTGCTACCAACAGCAGCAGAATTGTACTCCAGCACAATCTGTAACCTCATGGCCCAGCATGTCCCCCACTCAGTCATTACCATCAAGCCAGGGGATCAACCCTGATTCAATGGAGAGTGTAGGAGGACATGCCAGGAGGAGAATCAGGTATAGCTGAAGATGAGGTTTCAACCTGGTGGAGTGTCCAAATAGGACTACTTGCATACCAAAAAGCAGAAGCAGTAAGTGATTGAGCTAAACAGTCCCACAACCAACGGATCAGATCAAAGTTCGGCAGTCCTGCCACATCCAGTCAAGAATGGTGGCTGACAATTAAACAATTCACTGGAGGAAGAGGCTCCACAAATATTCCCATCCTCAATGATGAAAGATCCCAGCACACCAGTGCAAAAGGTCAGGCTGAAGTATTCACAGCAATTTTCAGCCAGAAGTGCCAAGCAGATGATCCATTTCTGTCTCCTCCGGTAGACCCCAGCATTACAGATACCAGCCTTCAGCCAATCCGCATCACTTCATATGATACCAAGAAATGGTGGGAGACACTGGATACTGCAAAGGCTATGGGCCCTACAACGTTCTGACAATAGTACAGGCGACTTATGCTCCAGAACTTGCTGCTCCCCTAGCCAAGCTCTTCAAGTACAGTTACACACTGGCAGCTATCCACCAATGTGGAAAATTGCCCAGGTATGTCCTGTGCACAAAAGGCAGGACATGTCTAGCCCAGACAATTATCATCCCATCAGTCTCCTCTTGATCATCAATAAAGTGATGGAAGGTGTCATCAATGGTGTTATCAACACCTGCTCAGCAATAACCTACTCAGTAATGCCCAATTTGGATTCAGACAGGGCCACTCAGCTCCTGACCTCATTACAGCCTTGGTTCACGCATGGGCAAAAGAGCTGAATGCCAGAGGTGAGGTAACAGTGACTGTCCCTGAGATCAAGGCTGCATTTGACTGAGTGTGGCATCAAGGAGCCCTAGCAAAACTGGAATCAATGGCTTTCAGGGGGCAAACTCTCTGGTGGTTAGAATCATACCTGGCACATAGAAAGATGATCGTGGTTGTTGGGGATCAGTCTTCACAACTCCAGAGCATCTCTGCAGGAGTTCCTCAGGGTAGTGTCCTAGGCTCAACCATCTTCAGCTGCTTCATCAGTGACTTTACTTCCAATACAAGGTCAGGATTGGGGATGTTCACTGATGATTACACAATGTTCAGCACCATTCGTGACTCCTCAGATACTGAAGCCGTCCATGTTCAACTGCAACAAGATCCTGACAATATCCAGGTTTGGGCTGACCAGTCGCAAATAACATTTGCATAATCCAAACGCCAGGCAATGATCATCTCCAGTAACAGACAATCTAATCACTGCCCCTTGACATTTGAAGGTGTCACCATCACTGAATCCATCAACATTCTGGGTTTTACATTGATCAGAAACTCAACTAGACTTGTTGCTTAAACACAGTAGCTATAAAAGCAGGACAGAGGCTAGGAATACTGGGGTGAGTAACACACTTCCTGACTCCCCAAAGCCTGTCTACTACCTACAAGGCACAAAGCAGGATTGTAATAGAATACTCCCTGCTTACCTGCAGCTCCAACGATACTCAAGAAGCTTAACACTATCCTAAAGAAGCCCACTTGATTTGCACTACATCCACTCCCACCACCACTGATGCTCAGTAGCAGCTGTGTGTACTATCTACAAAATGCACTACAGAAATTCACAGAAGATCAGCACTCAGCACTTTCCAAACCCATGACTACTTCCATCTAGAAGGACAAGGGCAGCAGATACATAGGAACATCACCACTTTCAAGTTCTCCTCTAAGCCACTCACCATCCTGACTTGGAAATATATCACCATTTCTTCACTATTGCTGGGTCACAATCCTGGAATTCCTTCCCTAATGTCATCCCATTGGGACTGCAGCGGTTCAAGAAGGCAGCTCACCACCACCTTCACAAGAGCAACTAGGGACGGGCAATAAATACTAGCCAGCTAGCAACGCCCACAAAAATGAATTTAAAAACCCACTAGAGGACCATTGGGGTGAGCTTGCATGCATTGAGAAACAGAAAGAAAAGACACTTATAAATAGACATTTGTTCTGTATATTTTTCCACTACCACACTGCGGTCAAAGCCTGCCAAAGGGTGATGCTGACATCAAAAAAGTGGGGGTAGGAGTAGAGAGAGAGGGAGGGGACTAAATCAAAATGGAGTTGGATGTGATGAGTTTGTATCATCATGCTGAGAAACATTCTCACCTGATCAGTTGCAAAGCCATGCATGCTGCTGGAACTCAAATATGAAGAAAAGATCATTGCAATCTTTAGCCAGAACGTAAAGTTGCAAGGCAAG
Organism: Chiloscyllium plagiosum; assembly: GCF_037043375.1. Taxonomy (NCBI): domain Eukaryota; kingdom Metazoa; phylum Chordata; class Chondrichthyes; order Orectolobiformes; family Hemiscylliidae; genus Chiloscyllium; species Chiloscyllium plagiosum. The sequence continues at coordinate 46,400,995 of NW_028270145.1, forward strand.
CACAGATTGGAAGTGCCATCCATTTGCCTCCCCATTTCACAACCATCCAAAAACAAATGGTGATTTAAATGCTTCTAGTAAACTGATTGAAATCAAATCAAACTGAAACAGCAACATCACAGAAGAGATTGAAATTGAAATCTCTTTTGAGAAGTCTGTTGTACACGTAATTTAAATAGTTTTAATATCTTTCCTCCTTTTAAAATCAGGAGGCTGCATACGTAGAGGGCACAAAAACAAATATTTCCACATAGATTACATTAGGCAATTAAAATTATTGAGTAACAGGGAATTTTCAAAAGTCACAACACCACCATATCAGAGCACTTAACAGCTGTTGTGATGTGCAGCATCTATTTTATGTCAGTATTTGACTGCTAAACTGCAGGCACAATGATATCCCTTAGGAAGCATTTAAAGGCCCATGTGGATAGCATTTTTAAATTGAGGAGGAACATGACAAAACAAGCACATAATGTAAGCAATGTTCCTCTGTTTGCATCGAGACAGTGCCATCTGGTGGAGATATATTTTAAGGCCTGCTCCTCTTCAGCATTATACAATACTCTCTTTTTGACAAAGCACATTAATTTTTAGCTGATTGACTGTCAGCAGCTACATACTTCTCAGTACCTAATTTAATTGTCCCAGCTTGGTACCACCTATCAACCTGTTAGATTGAGTGTATCTGTAACAGGAGTTTCATACACATATATTAATTTAATTACTTTGTAAGAAAGCAATTTATAGACTATTTCAGACTTGTTTAATATGTCATTTCCACAGCAGTGATCAATTCATTACATGTATGAAAACTAGTTGTGATTGATCTTGACTTAAGAACACTTTTGAGTGTATTTTCAAACTCTATTTAATTTGAATTAATTAGCTCAGATTTGCTCAGCAGCAGACTAAATCACTAAAAGTGAAATCCTATTTACATCACTATATCTACAATGTCATTTACAGGAATTCAAATTTGACAAGATAAGACACTGGAGGGAAACCACAGAATCAACTGGCTTTGAGTTAACATCTTATTTTTATCTAATTCATTAATGGTAACCTCTTTTTACCAGAAACATATGATGTTGCAGATTTATTAATCACTTAGGAATCGTTATTTTCCGACACAAAAAATTATATCCCAGCATTATTTCACTTATTTATTCCAATTAATGAATGTCAATTATAAGATACCTTTAATGTGCATTGCTTATTGTGAAATCAAGGGCACAATTACACCAAATACTTGATTTGGTGCATTGCGAAATTGTAGTCATAGCTAAAATTGAGACTCCAGGTTCTATCAGTATAAAGTGAATCAAAATTTACTGGATATGGGAGTCACGCTTAGAATTAAGCAAACCAATTTTGTTTAACAAAAATGTATATCAATGTATGGCTTTTATGTCTGGATTCATACTCTTTGCCTGCCATTTGTGCACCATAATGAGTAATAATACACTGAAAATAGAAAAGATTTGCTTAAAATTTCCCCTGATACTTTTTGAGGCATTTCCTTCTGTTCTTTAGCTGTAGCCTGCATTCCTGCAGTCTAAGGGCACTTACTTGATTTCTAATGCCCTTGCATTTTTCTTTTGTTCATGGGACATGGGTGTTGCTGCCTGCAATATTGCTCATCCCTACTTGTCCTTTTGAAGGCGGTGATAAGCCATCTGCTTGAAATGCTGAAGTCTCTGGTGATGATAACCAAACCGAGACACTGTTGACTGATGCGATACTGAAATTCCTTATTTGGACCAAGCAACAAGTTCATCCATCATTCTGCAGGTCAGGCCCTGTACTAATCTTATTTAAAAGATAAGGCACCCAACTTGGCAGACAGGTCATTTTGAAGACATTCTTGCATTTGAAACTAGTGTCCTTGGAGATGCTGTGAGAAGTTCCTGATCTTGGCAGTGTGCCAGAACTAGGAGATAGTGAGGACTGCAGATGCTGGACAGTCGGAGTGGATAAAGAGTGGAGCTGGAAAAAGCACAGCAATTCAAGCAGCATCAGAGAAGAAGGGGAGTCAAAGTTTCAGGTCGGAACCTTTCATCAGAACTGAGGAGGAGAAAGTGGACTGTGAAATAGAGGGAGGGAAAGGTGGGTGGGATGGCGATAGGTGGATTCAGGTAGGAGGTCACTGTGTTTAGTCATTCCCATCTATCTGCTCTACCCTTTCCACTGACCAATGACAGACAGACCAGTGAGCAAGGCAACTCGAGCAGTCAAATGACTCCTCCCTGAAGAAAAGGTGGTCTGGGGGAAAGGAGGCCTGATGAAAGAGAAGGATCAGACAGATAAAGGATTTCCTCAAAAAAACCAGCACACCCGATGCCACGTTAGCAACACACCTTCCCTGTTTAACCTTAATTGCCTTCCAGTTTGTAAAGAGCTGAAAATGTGTTGCTGGAAAAGCGCAGCAGGTCAGGCAGCATCCAGGGAACAGGAGAATCGATGTTTCGGGCATAAGCCCTTCTTCAGGAATGAGGAAAGTTTGTCCAGCAGGCTAAGATAAAAGGTAGGGAGGAGGGACTTGGGGGAGGGGCATCGGAAATGTGATAGGTGGAAAGAGGTCAAGGTGAGGGTGATAGGTCAGACTGGGGTGGGGGCGGAGAGGTCAGGAAGAAGATTGCAGGTTAGGAAGGCGGTGCTGAATTCGATGGATTTGACTGAGACAAGGTGGGGGGAGGGGAAATGAGGAAACTGGTGAAATCCGAGTTCATCCCTTGTGGTTGGAGGGTTCCTAGGCGGAAGATGAGGCGCTCTTCCTCCAACCGTCGTGTTGTTGTGGTCTGGCGATGGAGGAGTCCAAAGACCTGCATATCCTTGGTGGAGTGGGAGGGGGAGTTGAAGTGTTGAGCCACAGGGTGGTTGGGTTGGTTGGTCCGGGTGTCCCAGAGGTGTTCTCTGAAACGCTCTGCAAGTAGCTGGCCTGTCTCCTCAATATAGGGGAGGCCACAACGGGTGCAGAGGATGCAATAGATGATGTGTGTGGAGGTGCAGGTGAATCTGTGGCGGATATGAAAGTTTTCTTTGGGGCCTTGGAGGGAGGTGAGGGGGGAGGTGTGGGCGCAAGTCTTGCACCTCCTGCGGTTGCAGGGGAAGGTGCCGGGAGTGGAGGTTGGGTTGGTGGGGGGTGTGAATCTGACGAGGGAGTCACGGAGGCAGTCGTCTTTACGGAATGCTGATAGGGGAGGGGATCTTTACGGAATGCTGGGGGGGGATGGGATAGGGGATCTCCCTCGTCAGATCCACACCCCCCACCACTCCCTCATCAGATCCACACCCCCCACCACTCCCTCGTCAGATCCACACCTCCTCCCTACCTTTTATCTTAGCCTGCTGGACACACTTTCCTCATTCCTGAAGAAGGGCTTATGCCCGAAACGTCGATTCTCCTGTTCCCTGGATGCTGCTTGACCTGCTGCGCTTTTCCAGCAACACATTTTCAGCTCTGATCTCCAGCATCTGCAGACCTCACTTTCTCCTCCTTCCAGTTTGTAAAGACCTGACGTTAATGAATAAAGAATGATCTTTGGGCCATCCATGTCTCCACATTTCATGTTACATCTCAACCACAGTTGACAGGATTCCACAGCACATGCATCAAGTCAGGGCAGATAAGATTGTCCGTGATGGAGTGCTTGGTTGAGGAGTTCAAACTGATAAAGTTGATGAGGAAGACTGAAGTTGTTCTGGGATCATTGGAGGGTCAGGCATCCTTGGAGAAAATTGAACCTTTCAGTCAAACCCAGGCAAAGGCTTCCCCATGTGCAATTTCTTAGTGCTATGTAGGAACAAAGCCTTACTCCAGGTTGGATATTCCACGTGTCAAACAAATAGGAAGCTGGACAGCTTCAGGATAAAACCAAAAACATAATGGTCTAGCAACCAAAGGTTGGATTGATGTTCAGAGCTGATTGTGGTTTGTAAGGCAACAATAGATTTTTGAACAGTAAAGAAATTAAAGGTTATGGTGAGCGGGCGGGTAAGTGGAGCTGAGGCCACAAAAAGATCAGCCATGATCATATCAAATGGTGGAGCAGGCTCGATGGGCCAGATGGCCTACTCTGGCACCTTTTCTTATGTTCTTGTGGCTTCTAGGTGCTTCAACGTGAACCAGTGGTGTTTGTGATGAACATCAATGCTGGGCAAGCCTGTCATGAAATTCTGGAGTGAAGTACAGATATTTGGAGAAGAACAGAATCTTAGAATTGACCTGCAAGCATATGATACAAACCTCAGACCTAAGAGGGACGTAAAACTGATTGTTGTAGCCCTCAACAAGCACAACCACCACTGCCATCAAACAGAGACGCATCCAGAGCAATGGTCTTCCTTTCTCACTTGATGTTAAATAGTTGGGCTTCTCACTGACAGCCAGGCTAGGCAAGTTCTTTAAGGGGGGAGCTCAGTCTTGTGTAGAGTGATAGGCACTTGCCCTACAGTCAGCGTGAATATGTCAATGTAGAATTGTCTTGCCTAATTGATACAGGATTGGTGGTGTCAACCATTGCCAGTTTTTCTCAAAAGCATCTCGCTGAAGGGTGTGAGTTGATTGATGTCCTTTCTCTCACTCAGGTCTCTGCTTCAGAGGTTGGACATCTCCTAATATGGCAACATCTAGCTTTCCTTATCTGTCTTTAGCCAAACTATTCATAGCTGAGGTTCGCCATCCAATTGATACTCCAGTGGAAGTAAGGAAATTGTGAATACCTGGTAAGACACATCCTTGGAAGACCTGTATGGTAACTGCTATGAGTAACACATTTGGAGGCCAGTAGATGGCGCACAGGAGTCTTTGACTTTGAATTTGCTCCTCACACTCCAGGTGTATTAACCTGAACCCTGACATTGTTCAAATAGCAGGGAATCGGGCTGTTGGCTTACCAACCTTTACCATCACTGCTCTTAAAAGCTCATGCCAACTGATCTGGTACTGGTCAGAATAAAGTCATGTAAATGTTGTTGCCTTTAGTCAGAAAGCTGACCGTAGGAGGAAACAACCACTGCCTGGCTGGAGGGAATTGTCGCTGTTGTCATGTCAAATGCAGCATCAGACCCCAATTCACAGTAACATTCAGATCGGAAGTGTTACCAATGAAATTGTGAGTGAGATCAAGGTCAGGTGCAGACAGGTAGAACCTTTGCTATCCACCTCTACAGATAGATTCAGCTGACTGTTAAGGCACAAGTAGACTCCCCATTATTAAAAGGCCCACATTCACCAATCCAGTGCTTACCTACATAGTTGTCCAAATAGGCAGAGAATCTATCAAAATGCTGCAAAAGAATCAGGAAGGAGGATAGAGTCCCTTACTGACTGCTTCATGACAAGAAGAGAGAGAGAGATGAAGCAACTCCTCCTTCCCGCCAGCTTCTTGTGTTAGCAGCAGCCCATGGTGAACCAGGACACCAAGCGATAGGAAAGATGACTGCCCTGACTTGTTGCTGATATTAAGCGAAAGTGAGGACTGCAGATGTTGGAGATCAGAGTCTAGATTAGATTGGTGCTGGAAAAGCACAGCAGGTCAGGCAGCATCCGCGGAGCAGGAAAAACGATGAAGGGCTTTTGCCCGAAATGTCATTTTCCTGCTCCTCGGTTGCTGCCTGACCTGTGCTTTTCCAGCATCACTCTAATCCTGTTGCTGATATTGATAACTACTGCCCCTGCATGGGACCTCTAGTCACCTTCTGAGGCCCTTACCATGAACTTTAGGATTTCCTTGAATCCAGCAGTAACATAACTGAGCACATTCTTGTACTCAAAGATGTCTTCAGCAAATTCACTTGTGTCGTTCGCACCCATGATGCAGAATCACTGCACTCAATGTTAACTCTGTTTTTCTTCTCTACAGGTGTTGCTGGAATTGCTGAGTTTCTCAAACAAGTTCTTTTTTAATGTTGTTAACAAAGCTAGCCTGAGTACGTTATTGAGCTGCTTTTATGCTGATAAAAGACCCACACTCATCCACAGACTATTGCCCACACTATTTCTTCTTCGGACGAGACCGAGTCCTCCCTGTGGACCATCTCTTTGGCATCACCGCATATTCTGATGGCGATGGCCAAGTCAACGAGTGGATATCCGAGCATTACAAGAGGCAAAGATGGTCAAGTTGGCATCCAAGAGCACTGAGAGGAAAGTGCTATGAATAAAAATATTGAATGTTCACAAAACTGACAGGACTGGCCTTCCAATTGGTGCAAGGGTAATCCACCAAAATTAGAATAAGATAAAGGATGTGTGGGACTCTGAAGCTCAGAGTCATCAAGTGGCTGGATACAGTTTGCCACACCAATGTTGTTGAACCAGGAGCTGGGAGGCAGCCTCAGGAAACAGTTCACAGAGGGAGAGGTGTTGGTACAGGCTTAGGGTTTGATGGATGACGTGGAGATAAGCTGCTCACTCAATGGTGTTGTGGAACCTGAAGGATCGGTGCGTGATGGCTCAAGTGAAATGGAGTCATAGTGATGCAGAATCCAGGAATGTCCAGTCTATCATGAATCTAGTATGGAGAGTCCTATTTACTGCCTTGGAAAATTAGACAGGAATGACCTGTTGGCAGGGAGGAGGCAGAAACTGAAATAATAAGTGCTGCCAATCATAGTGCTGTCAACTCTCCTGCCCCCAACACATCTCAGACCTTCCTTGGTGTTCTCATGCCCAACAATTGGTATAAAACACAACACTTTTCTATCTTTTTTTCACTTCTGAAGAAGAGTTCCTCATGATTTGAATGTTAACTTTGTTTGTCTCACATGCTGACAGAATTGTTGAATATTTCCAGCACTTCCTGTTCTGGATCACAGGACAGTTTGTGTGAGGGGAAAACAAGAGCTCACACTCTCATCAGCTTTCCCATTAGCTCAGAGTTCAGAGAGACATAAGTCAAAGACGAACCATTATCCTTACTGCTTTCAGTGACACTGGAGCCCCTGAGCCTTGTTGCTGGCGGGCTTTTGATGCTTAAAAACTTCTCTTTTCATGGAACTCAGAAGGTGAAGGTTTCTCTATTGTCCTACATCTCGCCACACCTGATGGCAATGGCCAGGTCAATGAGAGGATAGCCAAGCATCACTAAGGCTGAGTCAAATGTTCAAGACGGTCTCCCAGAGGTCTGGGAGAAAAGGTCTGAAGATAAAATTATTGGACAAATAGTTCCATGGGATCATTCCATCTCTGTCCTGGCCTGTGCTGCTTAGATCATGAAGACGAGTCTGTTCTGAAGAAGGGTCACTGGACCTGAAATGTTAACTCTGATTTCTCTCCACAGGTGCTGCTATATTTGCTGAGATTTTTCCAGCAATTTCTGCTTTCGTTTCACATTTCCAGCATCTGCAGTTGTTCCAGTTTTGATGATTATGTTCTTCTTTATTGGAGATAATTGTTTGGAATTACTTGCCCATTATCGTTAAAAATCGCACAACACCAAGTTACGTCTGACAGGTTTATTTGGAATCACTAGCTTTCGGAGCACTGCTCCTTCATCAAGTAGCTGTGGAGCAGAACCATAAGACACAGAATTTCTAGCAAAAGATTACAGTGTCATGCAACTGAAACGATATATTGAACAAACCTTGATTGCTGGTAAATCTTTCACCTTTTACAATGGGTTGCAGGTTTGGTTCATTGATCTGTAAATCACAGAACTACTTTTAAGTCACATTCTCCAAATAACTTCAGGTTTTATTAAAAAAAGAAGTAACATCTCAGCTCAGACAATGCATTAAAGGTGTGAGGTTAGAGCCTGTCTGTATCCCAATCTTGAGTCAGACTGGTTCTATTTCCAAAGTGGAATTTATAAAATAGTACATGGATTGACTGCCTGCAGATTGTGTGCTTTCTGAGCAAATTAGAATGTACTGCTAATATAATTCTGCAAATTCAAATTCACCCCATAGATTGTGTGTATGTGTGTGTGTGCTTGCTTATGTGCATACTTGCTGAAAATGTGTTGCTGGAAAAGCGCAGCAGGTCAGGCAGCATCCAAGGAACAGGAGAATCGACGTTTCGGGCATAAGCCCTTCTTCAGGAATGGTTTCCTGAAGAAGGGCTTATGCCCGAAACGTCAATTCTCCTGTTCCTTGGATGCTGCCTGACCTGCGCTTTTCCAGCAACACATTTTCAGTTGTGATCTTCAGCATCTGCAGTCCTCACTTTCTCCTATGTGCATACTTGGTAAATTGTGTGTGTGAGTGTGGTGGAGTATACGCCTGTGAGAGTGTGTGCAAGGGTGTGAGTGTGGTGGGGGGGGTTGTGTGAGAGAGAGAGGGAGAGTGTATAGTGCCGTGGGGTCACCTGTAGATAATTTGGGCTTCTTGATTACATTGTCAATGATACCTTACATAACTTTCAGCCAATAACACCACAGTACAGGAGAACACGGTGGCACAGTGGTTAGCAGTGCTGCCTCACAGCACTATGGACCCGGGTTCAATTCCAGCCTTGGGTGACTGTGGTCTGTCTGTGTGGAGTTTGCACATTTTCCCTGTGTCTGTGTGGGTTTCCTCTGGGTGCTCCAGTTTCCTCGCATAGTCCAAAGATGTGCAGGTTAGGTGAATTGGCCGTGCTAAATTGCACGTATAGTTAGGTGCATTAGTCAGGGGGAATGGGTTTGGGTGGGTTACTCTTCAGAGGATTGGTGTGGACTAGTTGCGCCAAAAAGGCCTTTTTCTACACTGTAGGGAATCTCATCTAATCTAACACAGAATTCCAGCACAGAAAGGAGCTATTCAATCCATTGTCTTGATACTGGTTCTTTGAAAGATCTGTCAACATTTAACCCGCACCTCTTTTCTTGTAACATTTTCTTGTTACTTTGCTAACTAGCTCCGATCAAGTACACATGCAGTGCCTTCGGCAAGTTCCTCTGAAATTTAACTTCAACAACCTTTTCAAGTTGTATCTTTAGATCATAACAACCCTCAGTGGCAAATGATTTCACCTAATTTCCACGCTGCTTCATTTACTAATTATTTAATTCTTCCACCGTGTCTATTGTTTGATTTTATACAGTAAATAGTTCCTACTTTATGTGTAACAACCTCTTATAATTTTGAATCTCCCTGTTAGGTCTCAATTATTCTTTCAATCTAAAGGGACCAATTAGATTAGATTAGACTGGATTAGATTCTCTATAGTGGGGAAACTCCCTTCGGCCCAACAAGTCCACATCGATCCTCCGAAGAGTAACCCACCCAGACCCATTTTCCCTCTAACTAATGCACCTAACACTACGGGCAATTTAGCACGGCCAATTCACATGATCTGCACATCTTTGGGCTGTGGGAGGAAACCAGAGCACCCGGAGGAAACCCATGCAGACACGGGGAGAATGTGCAAACTCCACACAGACAGTCACCCGAGGCTAGAATCTAACCCGGGTCCCTGGTACTGTGAGGCAGCAGTGCTAGCCACTGAGCCACTGTGCCACCCCAAATTCTCCAATCTCTCAACTTAACTTTGATATCAGTCTGATGGATATTCTAAAATTTTCATCCTTGTTTTCAAATCCCTTCATGTTCTCACTCTTCCAATCTCTGTTAAAAATCACACAACACCAGATTATAGTCCAACAGGTTTATTTGGAAGCACTAGCTTTTGGAGCGCTGCTCCTTCGTCAGGTCGCTGTGGAGCAGGATCATCATACACAGAATTTATAGCAATGTCTTACGGCCCTGATGCTTCCAAATAAGCCTTTTTTGACTAGAATCTGGTGTTGTGTGATTTTTAACTTTGTTCACCCCAGTCCAACACTGGCTGCTCCGCATCATTCCTATCTCTGAAAAGTCCTCTTGCATCTATGACCATCTGAGATTTTTGTCGTCTTCAAATGCCAGAATCCTGACCATTCCCTATTTTTAATCATTCCACCATTAGTGGCCTTGTTTTCAGCTGCCACAGTTCTAAGCTCTGCAAATCCTTCCACAAATCTTTGTCTCCCTCTCTCTCTTTCCACATTTAAGATATTTCTTAAAATCAACTTCTTTTGCGAATTTTTTTTTTATCCACCTTAATACCTCTTTAAGGCTGGATAATAGCCACAATAGCCAGTGACACCCATATCCCATAAAACTTTTTAGAAACGGGTCTAGAATCAAATTTTGCTTAGCAACAGTCCTGGGATGACCAATGGGATATTTTATTACACAAAAGGCATTATACAAAAATGCCTTGTTGCAAACCTCTTCTATATTTACCCAGTCTTGACATTTTTTGAAAATGTCGTTCCCAGAATTGTACACAATACTCCCGCAAAGGCCTAAGCAGTGATTTATAAATCAATGGCACGACTTCTTTGTTTTTTCATTCAACTATTTACAAAGTAAACTATTCCATATGTTTTCTTAACAGCCTTATTAATCTGTACTGCCACCTTCAATGATTTGGAAATATACACTCCCAATTCCTGCTGCCTTTACATCCTGCTCAGTATTATAGCACTTAGATTATACTGCCTCTGCATGTTGTGTCCAAGGTGCATCATTCACACTTAATCACATTAAATTGCAGCTGCCATTGAGCCTGTTTATTTACCAGTCTGTATTCTTCTGAAAGCTAGTATAATCCTGTTCATTTATTTTCTGTTGCCAAGTTTTATATCATCCAGAAAGTTCAAAACCATTCACTCTATGTCCAATTCAATATATATAAACCAAGATAAACAATGGACCCAATATTAATCCCTATGGGTTAATATATATTGTTAAATGACTCACTTACTCTCATGTTATGATTCAATTCACTGCTCTCTTTTGCTTCTTACCCCTAAGCAAATTACACATACCCAAGCTATCTCTGTCCCTTTAACACTATGCTTCTATTTCCTGAATAAGTCTGCTGTGGGGTGTCTTATTTACAGTAAATGCCTTTTGAAAAAATGATTTTTGTCAACCTGTTGAGGCATATTTCCAAGACACATGAGACCTGATCCCATACAGAGACTCTCCCACTGCACCACAAAATCCCTTCTAATTCCATTTGATTGTCCTCCCCATGTAAATCTATCTGTTTCATGACCTTCATCTTCCTGCTTCAACCAGGTAAGTCAAACAGATTTTGCTATTAAATTTAAGCTGGCTATCCTTCAATAATATGCTTCGCTGACTTTGAATTATAAATGCATCATTGACTCATTCATCAAATATACACTGAATTTTCCTTAATATTGTAAGTGACTTATTAAAGCTATTTTTACCAAATACAGTATCTCAGATCTGTCACCAAATGTTGATGTACCTTTTCAATTTATTTAAACCCCATTCTTTGCAACTTAGTCTTAACAATCCTTTTCATTCTTTCTTTGATTTTAATCATTATGTTTTCAGGACTTTCCATCACCATTCACATTCTTGCTTCCCAAAGCCATTGTGGATTTTGTGTGTGCACAGAAAGTTATTTCTGATTCATTATGGATTGTATATAGTTGTTGCACTCTTTGCTATTTGTAGGAGGCTGGTTGGGTGTATGGTTGATGGGTTGGATGTTTGGTAGGGAGGAACTTCTGCGCTAAATGAACCTCAAGGAACTTGTCTTAAGACTATTTGAAAATTCTACAACTCCTCAGAGACTACTGACCAATTGCTGCAATTGGGATATAATTCAGCCATGCCCATTACAGGGAGAGTCAGGCTGCCTTGTAGCTAATATTCGGAGATGCTGATGTTGGACTGGGGTGTACAAAGTTAAAATTTTTGCTATAAATTCTGTGTTACGATCGAGCCTTCCACAATCACCTGATGAAGGAGCGTCGCTCCGAAAGCTAGTGTGCTTCCAATTAAACCTGTTGGACTATAACCTGGTGTTGTGTGATTTTTAACTTTATAGCTAATAGTGTGTGTTGATGTGCATGTATATGCAGAGGGGCTACTCTCTGCAGTGAATGGGTCCAACAAACATTCAGCTAGATATTTTGAAAGTGTCACCTTGACTCACTTACACCTCCATGACATGGGTTTCAGTTGGAATTCAGCGTGTAATCTGACGTACCATAGAATGAATGTCACAGAAAGAAACATTAACTTGAGGCCAATCCTTCTCTCGAGGTGAATGTAAGTAGATCCCATGGCTGAAATTTTTGGCAAAATGCAAGTTGTGTATTTTTGTTTTGATGATTTTTCATTGCCAGGCCGAACAGGTTTTCCCAGCACATCTTGGAGAAATCGGCTCACGATCTACCATGACCTATGGCATTTGCTTTCACCTGATTCTAACATGCACTGGCCTGGGGTTGTAATGCCTGAAAACATAGGCATCTACTTGATTTCAATATTGTGGAACTAGAAAGGAACACCTGCTTTGAAATATTAGCTGCTGTACACAGTAAGACCATAAGATACAGGAGCAGAATTAGGCCATTCGGTTCTTTGGATCCAGTCTACCATTTGTTCATGGCTGATATGTTTTTCAACCTATTTCTCTGCCTTCTCCCCATACCCCTTGATCTGCTTACTAATCAAGAACCTATCTCTCTCTATCTTAAAGACACTCAATGATTTTGGCCTCCACAGTCTTTTGCGACAATAGGTTCTACAGATTCACCACATTCTGTTTGAAGAAATTACCCCCCCCCCCCCCCCCCCATCACCCCCCACCTCTGTTCTGAAAGGTCAGAGGCTGCACCCTCAGCTCCTTGTCTCTCCTACTAGTGGAAACATCTTCTCCACCTTCACACTATCCAAACCTCTCAATATTCCATAAGTTTCAATGAGATCCCCCTTCATCCTCATAAACTCCAAGTACAGAGCCACGATCCTCAACCTCTCCTCATATAACAAGCCTTTCATCGCTAGTTTCAATCACGTGAACCACCTCTGGAACCTCTCCAATACCAGCATATCCTTCCTTGGATATAAAGCTCAAAACCACTCACAATATTCCAAATATAGTCTGACCAGAGTCTTATACAGCCTCAGGAGTATATCTCTACTCTTGTATTCATTTCAAGAGATCTAGAATACTAACCTTGCAATTGCTGTCTTAACTGCCAACTGAAGCTGCATCTTAACCTTAAGAGAATGCTGAATTAGGAGTCCCAAATCTCATTATACTTCAGATTTTAAAAGCCTTTCCCATTTAGAAAAATAATGTATGCTTCTATTCTTCCTACTAAAGTGCATAACCTTACACTTTCCCACATTGTATTTCATCTGCCACTTCTATGCACACTTCCCTAGCCTGTCCAAGCCCCCTGCTTCCTCAATATTACCTGTCACTCCACCTATCTTTTGTCATCCGCAAACTTAGCAACAATGCCCTCTGTTCCTTTGTCCAGATCGTTAATGTATAGCATGAATAGTTGTGATCTCCACACTGACCCCCTGCTGAACACCGCTACCAACTGTCATCCTGAGAAAGATGCCTTTATCCCACTACTTAAGAATTGCTCAGCTGAGGCCTTGATTTGTAGTATGTTGAATAGGTGGAAGAGATAAGACTGGGGAGATTTCAGGAGAAGGCATTAAAAGGCGTTATAAAATTCAGCAGCCTCTGGAACCTTTCCAAATTGAAGGTATCTTATTGCCAGATGGATCTCACTGGGAAATTTGGCAACTGAGTGCTTTCTTAGAAGAACATGGAGGAGGACGAGGTTGGATTGGCATGGGAGTTCAAGGTAAATGGCAAGGTCTAGTAGTTGGCAAACATTCCTGTTTATCTCAATGGGGTCAGAGATGGCATTACCATTACGTTACTTAACTGATGAGACAGTGTGATTTCTATTCACAACCATGGGGTGTATGTTAACAGTTTTGTTATCTTGTTTATTGAACTTGGCTGTGGTATACAAAGGAAGATTGTCAGCACACATTGGTGACAAGCTGTTCAATTCCCCTCTCGCCTGTATCATGGCGCTTTCCTTTTGTAATTTCCTGTTATATTTCTAGCTCTTGTATCAAACTTGCCGACTTACTTGGGTAATCAAAAAATTGGCAGAGGTGAATGTCAGCTCCGAAAGGACAAGCTGAGTGGTTTCTGAAAGCAGGAAGTCGTGACGTCTGGTTCTCAAGCAACTCTGCAGGTAAGTTATGCCCACAGGAAAGAGAACAATTCTCAGTCATTAAGAAGGCCAGAACTATAATGTCAGTGTTTGGAGGATAACTGAGATATTGTTGACAATAATTATTAATCCTCATACATAATTCAGAAAAGCTGACAAACTGTTTCAAAAGAATCGAAATAGTCACAAAAAAACTGAAAACAAAAAATAAAAGCTATAACTGAAAACTTAATGTCTGTAAAAGCCCACAACTGAGGTAATTGCAATGCTTCAGTTCCTGTTAGTCCATTGGATTTCACAATTTCAGTTCATGTTTTGGGATCCTATTTAGCTTATTTTTCTGTGAAAGACTGAAACTTGGTAATCTCATGCATGGCATTCAAAAATAACTGTTTCTAACTGAAGGTTGCTTTGTCATAGGAAGGGGTGGAAAATATAAGCAAAAGGACACAGAGAAATTAGAACCAAAATTAGTAATAATTGTAAAAAATTCAAAGTTTAAGGCTCTTTATCTGAATGCTCACAACATTTGTAACAAGACAGACGAGTGGACAGCAAAATAGAACTAAATGAACATGACTTGATAGCTATTATACAGAAGTGACTGCAGGCAATGTTCCCTACCATTTTTTGTACTGCTGCGGACTGCTGGACCTCTGAGACCTACACACAGCAGCAGCTTCTGGAAGGGGAGCTATTCATTGGCATTCCAATTGGTGTGAGCAGAGCTTTCCAAAGGCCATGCAGCCGTGTAGCTGCATAGCTTACAGGGAACATTGATTACATCAGGAAGGGAACTCAATATTCAAGGATATTCGATGCTGCAGAAAAATAAACATGGAGAAAAAACATATGAGGTAGCTTTGTTAATAAAGGAAAGTATTAGTATGGTGGTGAACAGTGACATGGATGCAATAGTTCATGATGTGAAGTCAGTGAGGGTGGAAATAGGGAATAGCAAGGCAATGAAGTCATGGGTGGGAGTCATCCACAGATCTCAGAAGAGTTTCCTCAATATAGGACAAAATATAAATCTGGAAATAATGAGCAAAGGTAACATGAGAGTCAGATTTGTAGAATCCAGCAGGGATTATTTCTTACAGTAGTATGTTGCATGACCTACCCAGGAGTAGATTATCTCAAATCAAATAATTTGCAACGAAGTAACTTTAGTAAAAGATCCGCCCATAGCTCAGGAACCTCGAGAGGTTAGCAATAACAACTTGATAGAATTTCAATTTCAGCTCAAGTGATAGCAACTTGGGTCTCAAACCAGTGTCTTTAACTTAAATAAAGGCAATTGTAGAGGTATGAAGAAAGAGTTGTCTAAAGATGGCTCCACAATTAGACTAAGGAAAAGGTCAGTAGATGGGCAGTGACATTTATTTCAGCAGATACTTCATAATACTATCAAAAAGAAGGACTCAATGAGAAAGATGAATTACCTGTGATTAACAAAGACTGCCAATTGGAGTATCCAAAAATAATCCAGGCAAAGCAATGAAAGCTAGTAGTATGCCAGAAGATTGGAATTTTTTTAAGAACCAGCTCAGTCCCACATAGCCAGCTGACCTCAGGATGCACATGGCTTGCTTCTCTGGGAAAGCAGTTGTTACTGGTAGGCCCCAACGTTAATTCCTGTATGTCTGGTTTGAGGCTGTATACATTTATTGTTCCCAATGTTTCTTAGTTGTTTTCTTTCTTTGCAGAATGATGCGTCTGTTTGCACATTAGGTGACATTACACGGATGCTGAGTCATTCCATAAGAGATAAAGGTAATATATTTATTCCAGTGAGAAGACATTTCAGATTTTTCTGTTTTTGAATTCAATAAACCTGCTTCCTTATATTCCTCCACTTGGATCAATCTGAACAAGTGATGTTTCATATTGGGCTGTGACAGCTTCCACATTCCTCGACACATCCCAGCTCTTGCTTTGCCCCACACACTTTGCTTCCTCTTCTTTCCTACCCATCAGGTCTGATGCCATTGTAGTCTCTCTTGTCTCTAGGTTATCATCACTTTTTCTCAGGTTGATATGAATTGTGCACGTCCGAGAGCTCTCAGTCCTCTGATGCCTATCACTGACATGTAGACATCTTATCTGTGGGTCACTGTTTTTTTTTGTATTTATCTTTCCATCACATAGGATTAACTGTCCAGGGAGTTGCATCCAGTCAAATCTAGCCTGTCTTGTAAATTGTGAAAAAAACCTGAATGTTTTGGATGGAATATATTTACTACTTCTGTCATAGTTGTTCTTGATACACTATTCTTCCCCTGTTCATACAAGGCTCCCATTTTAACAGATATTTCTTAGTCCCTGTCCAAAAAGTGGATCTCTATATATCTATTTTAGAAAAGTATCTCACTTCAATTCAGCTTTTTAAAGCTATTTTTATGTTTAGCTAAGGCATCCCACCTCATCTCTTTGATTGCTCTGAAGAAGGTGTGTAAGTGTAGTTATTCTAGGCATGATTTTTGTAGCAAAGCTAACTTATCAGGTGTTTCAGGCTAGACGTCTGCACTGAGGAGCTCCCGAGTCCCCTGTTCAAGCTTTGGACCAGCCACTCATTAATTGCTTCCCTAGAGCTCATGTGAAGGCCAATTATTGTCGGAAAATTTGAACCTCCAATTATCTGACAGGCCAAATTTCTATGATTAGTGCAACAAAATGACAACACTAAGTTTAAGAATTTAAACAAAATTCTTTTGGTTTTAAATTGAACTTTAGTCACACTCAGTTAAAGAAACTGGTATAAATATTTGTGGCAGTGAAAGTACAAGGGAGTGAAATATTTTGTAACCAGTTGCAGTAAAACCCTTATAGGTCAAAGCACGATTAACAGCAAAGACTCTTCTTTCTGCTGTTACTTATATACAATACCTGAATGCTATCCTCCTCAAAAGAAGTGATAGTCCCTCTTGTGAGACCGTAACATTATTGATTCAACTCAACATCATTCTGGCTTCTCTAAGACAGTTTAATTAGTTTTGCTGATGGCAAATTTGAATTTTGTTTTGCCATGATTTCCTATTGATTACCAAATGCTTTGAGACTGTTAACTTGGGTTATTCAGGAAACAGTTAGAGCAGATTTTTAATTGCATGTAAGATCACATCTGAGCACAGCTGTCAACATGAGGGAAATGTATGACTGAAAAGAGTGACGTTTTGTAAACTCTGTCAAACATGGGCCAAGACTGTGCTGGCCAAATGAGACATGTGAGCACATCATTTGATGGGCTCTGGCCTGTATCCCAGGATCATTCCAACAGTCAGTGATCTTTGTCATGAGAGGGGAAGGTAAATCCAGCAATTCACCTAACTGAGGAATGATGAATTAAGCCTGTTAGTGAACTTTTCACCTCATTGAGGGATAGTGCATGATCGTTGCCTGAATGATGGATCTGGAACAGGCCAGCTAGAAGGAGGCAGTAACGTAGAAGGCAGCCCATCGCAACCATGTGATTCAACCAGTTGAGTGCACAGTTGAGAGATGAGTCACCTTTTGGTCTACAGTTGTCATTGGATGTGCAGAGGTAGTGAAGCAAGTGATCTGCACATGTTCATTTATTGAGGGAGTTTTAAGCCTGTGGGGATTATAAGACTAGAAGAGGGGTACTGGGTAAGCATTGACAGTGCAACTGACCACAAGCAAGGCACCAGCTGGAGATAGCATTAAGGCATTTAATTGACAGGCAGGTGGGTATCTCACTCTATCAGGCACCTTGGCTACGCCATGGCTGAGGCTTACTCTGGAGGGGATCCAGTGGCAACAAGGTAAGTTTTTTTCCCTTTTTTTCATATCATGGTGAGGAGAGATATCAGGGACATCGGGGGCAAGGATACGGGTGACTTCAAGAAGTCATCCCCTTGCTTGCCATCTGTGCCTCTGGATTTGAGCAATTGCAAACACTGTGCACCCTCCCCTACGCCCACTCTCTCGAACTCGACAGGGAGATCATGCAAGATTCCCAGTTGGGCCATTAATTGACCATTTAAAGGCCTTAACTGGCTCATCGAGACAATTGCACAGAGTTTAATTGTTGAGATAGCTAGACGCTGGCAGGTTTGAGTTCAGAGCAAATGTGCTGCAATGATTGGAACCACATTGACCTTGTTGACCATGAAGTCCTTGATTGGAATTTGTTAGCCTGGGCCAATCAGGAAAGCCCTGGCTGACCAACCGAGATTAGATCTCTTCCATTAAAGGGACTGACTCCAAGCTGGCTGGCCACAGCCAGGGTAATGTGCACAAGTGAAAAAAGGGTGACTAGGTGACAGGATACCAGCCTCTGTGCAGTTATTTCACTTGCCCAATTATTTCCCCTTTTTCATCACCTCTCTCTGCATGTCCAGGGAAGGGAAATTTTCACCTAGCTTTCTTCAGTGCTAAAAGCAGCACCTCACTTACTTTATGCTTCACGGCAGCCAGTACCTTTAAAATCAAAACCCATGCAGAATTTTCCAGTGGATGAAATGAATTCACAATACATAAATCCTGAGGGATTGTACCCCTCCTTTATTTCTTAAAGATCTCCCCAGTCAGATGTCATTTTGTCTTCTGAAAATCCTTTGACAGCTGGGTTTGATTATTGTGCTGCTGATTAATGCCATGGGGAAGATGGCATAAATAACTGTGCAGGAGAGTGACTGCTGGTATTTTATTAAGCAATAAAATGATACTAACTGTGGCAGTAAATACACCAGAGAGACTAATTATGCCACATCGATGTAAAAAGCTACGTTATGCCATGGACACACAATTAGTGGCATCAGGCCACAGTACAAACAGCATCAGCACTGTTGTCAGTCAGGTATAGCAGCATATGACTTCCTGACAATGTATAGAGCAAGTAAAAGCGGGAATAGAACACCTTCCATTATGTATAGAAAGTAACAAATTTAAACAAACATTTTAATCGTGGTTTCCAATGTGTTTATTATTTCCCATGATATTCACTGTGAGGCCTACTGTTTTGAATGGAAGCAAATGAGAAATATGAAATCAAAAGATTAAATTGTTTAATGTATAATAACTTGCTGTTAAACATATAACTTCTACGGTTGTGAGTAATTGAAAAATACAAAATTGAATCAATAACATACATCTGTTTTATTCTACTACAATGTATATTCTCATGCTTAGGAAGTCAATGAGCTCAGTTGCCTACCATGTGCCTCAGAATAATTCCAACAGAGTGGGTTTGATTCCCATTCTATTGGGGTAAATCTTTGACCTGACTTCTTGCCCTACTCTAATAGAGAAAGCCAATAGTAAATGATCGTTGACAAAATCTGCGAAAAAAAAGATTCAGGATGAAGTGCCAGCAGACAGGGAGCAATGACCTGCCTTCAGGCAGCCTGCAAATGAACGAATGAACAAATAAATTGTCATGTATAAATCACATCAGCCATTTGGCTAGTTTCTGTTGTCCATGGCAATACAACACATGTCAGTTTAATTTCTAATACTGTATGTGTTGTGTTTTCCCCTGTTCTGTGTCTTCATTCTAATCCTTTACAATTGCTGCTTGTCAATAAGACCTTCCAGCTCTGATGATGGATTGACATACCTGAAATGTTACTTTTTTGATCACCTCCAAAAAGTACTAGGAGAAAGTGAGGACTCCAGATGCTGGAGATCAGAGCTGAAAAATGTGTTGCTGGAAAAGCACAGCAGGTTAGGCAGCATCCAAGGAACAGGAGAATCGACGTTTCGGGCATAAAATTCCTGAAGAAGAGCTTATGCCCGAAACGTCGATTCTCCTGTTCCTTTGATGCTTCCTGTCCTGCTGCGCTTTTCCAGCAACACATTTTTCAGCTCCAAAAAGTACTGTTTAGCATGTTGCTTGCTTTCAAAATTGCCAATTTTTAAAAAATAAAATTTCAGATTTATTCATGTTTCTGTTCCCTTTTTTTATTATTGTATCCTTATTTTCTAATACTGTATTTCAAAGTTATTTCCACTTATAAAAGATTTGAAGAGGCAGCAAATGACAATCTGTAGGTTCATTTTTACCCTCTGCCATCAAAAATATAATTTGAGAATGAGGAATTCCAGATTTGATTTATTAATATATTGAAAAATCTGCATATAGTTGAAAGTAAAGAAAATGTGCAAGAGTTAACCAGGGTAAAATGATTGAGGATATTTTGGGTCTAAGAATAGTGTGCAGGGTTAGATTTAAATCTATATTCTCTTGATCATAGATTATGAGGTGATTTTTTGAGAAGTTATGACTATATGATTTGATAGAGTAGAGTAGTTGGAGAGAAACAGTTTCTTCTGATAGCTCTCTATTTTGGAATCCCCTATGTCCTTTAAACTAGAGTTTAACAATTCTGAGTAATTTCAGGAGCAGTTTCTCATATCAAGGATAATGAAAATCTGGAATTTCCTCTCTCAAAAAAGATGTTGAGTGTTTTCAATGTCCAAACTGAAATTGTTAGATGCTTGTTAGATAAATATATTAATGAACATGGAATTGGATTGGCAATATGTAATTCTGTATTAACGCTGTAAAAGCAATTATGCTTTATGTCATCACAATGCAGATCGGCCAGAGGTTAAGATGTCATCACATGACCAGATGCCCTGGCAACTCTGCATTGAAGCACCGTGGGCCAAAAATGAGTTCAGAGATTATGTGTATGTTAGTTTTAGTATTAAATGAATGCAGAAGAAGTATTAAAGTAAATAAAATGCACTATGGAATGACCATACAGAATAGCTATTAAATTTTTGCTAGAACTGGCTCAAGTGACTTTCATTTACTTGTTTATGAGATGTGTGCATTGCTGATCAGACCAGCATTAATTACCCATTCCTAACTACGATTAAAAAGGAGGTTCTGATGAATATTTGCTGGACTCAAAGTTTTAACTCTGTTTTCTGCCCACGGATGCTGCTAGATTCTGCAGCATTTTCTCTTTTTTTTTTAAAGAAAGAGGTGATAAGGTATCTTCATTATCTGCTGTGATCTTTGGAATGTAGGGGCACTCCCCTGAAGAACTCTGTCAGTGATGTCCTGTGCCTAAGATGATTGACCTCCAACAACCACAACTACCTTCCTTTTGTTCTCTGTATGACTCCAATCAGCAGGAGTTTCCCTCTGATTCCCATTGACTCCAAATGCTGGCCTACAGAATGGTCTCTCTACGTTTCCTAAAGTTGGCTTGTGATCACATAGGACGTCTAGGTCGTGTAAAGGATCTAACAAGTGTATGGAATAGGCTTTGAAGGGGTATGTACCAGATTGTGCTGACAGTAAGCAAGACTTAATGGATGTGAATTGATTGCAAAACAGTGTAAGGATCCAAAGAATTTGCTCAAAATGTGCAAGTTAAAAGGAGGGTTCTTGAGAGGGTTTGGGGTCTAAAGACGGGTTCTGAGAAAATATGGAGTCTAAGAAAAGTGTGTAAATGTGTATGGAAGTTATATAAGGCTACATAGGTTCTACAAAAGATGCATGAGGTTTGACTGTGTTGTGCAAGGATGTACAGAATACAAGAGTTTATACAGATGTAAAATAAAGAAATTCATCCAATAGAAATAATAAAAACTATCCAAATATACTTCAATTAGATCACCCTAAAATTTTCAATACATGAAGGAATTCAAGCCTATTCAACCTGCCTTCATAATTTAATCCTTTAAGCTGAGCATCATTAAATGCTGCACTTCTTCCCAAGGTCAATACATTCTCATCGACATGCAGTACACAGAGCCAAGTATAAACAATTTGGTTCAACTACTGTATTGTATCCATTTATAACTTTAAAGAGTGTATCACATCCTCCATTATGTGCTTTGCTAATGAAAGGCTTACATTTAAGTCTTCCTTTCCATTAATATTTTCTTATTCTAGCCAGCATCTTGTGAATCAGCACATTATCTTGCTTCAACTTTCAGTAACCTCTCAAAGTAGAGTCTTGGCAACTGATGTACTGCCATTAGTGTCCTGTCTCTTTAACAAACAAATCTCTCACTCTTTAATTCAGAGTGCTTGTTTCTGAATGAAAATGCATCAATTTTTAGCTCTGTTCTGGCATTATCAGTATACTTTTGTAGCTTCCTATGTGACTTATGAGAGATTATCTGTAACTCTGAGAAACACTGAAAATCCTACTGCAACAAGATCTTAAAAGATTACATTGTTTATTTATGTGCAAAAAATAAATAAGAAACCAAAATGTAACAGATCTCTTAGTTAAAAATAGCAAAAGTACAAGAGTTATTTATACAGATATGCTCTTCGTCCAAAAATATCTTAACAATACAATATTTATTTGTAAGGACATGGAAAGTACAACCTGAGTTTTCAAATGCATCTGAGGGTATTTGGTACACTTTGAAAGTAGTATATCTGAATGGCATGTTAGCTTGCTGATGCTGCTGGAATTTGCTGTAACTTTCAAAGTGAGGGCAGATGGAGCTGGCAAACCTCTGCCTTCCAATAAACTGGCTCTTAAACTCATCAATGAGCTTGTTAACAGACTGGAGAAGGGCAGAATGAAATTCTCAAAGGTGAAAGGGAAAAAAGACTTAGTTCACAATTGAGAGCTATTATTGACTGTTGTTGATTTGAAGTCTTTTTGGAAGAAAGGGAAGTTCAAACTCAGGTACTTCAGCTGCACTATGAATCACCTGTCATTTTAGCAGGGCCTATTAGTATCCAATAGCTAGGCATTTGAGAAGATGATTGAGGGGGTTTCCTGGTCCTCTGCTCTCCCTCCTACTCCTCGCCCAGTGAGTGGTGAGTCTGTGGAATTCTCTAACACAGAAAACATTGAGGCTAAAACACTGAACGTTTTCACAACAAGAGTTAAAAATAGTTCTTACGGTTAAAGGGATTGAATGGTATGGGGAGAAAGCTGGAACCGGGTGTGGAGTTGAATGATCAGTCACAAACATAATGAATGGCTGAGCAGACTGAGAGGACCAAACTCAGGCTCCTATTTTCTGTTTCTATATTTTCTATATGTTCAGTCATGATTGCCATTTGCCTTTGAAAATCTCGCTCCAGAAAGAGTTCTAATGCCCAGAAGGACTGACACCTTCAGTTGAGCACAAAGCTTGCCTCTAGCCCAGTTACATACTCAGTGACATTTTCACCACTCCAGTGGCACACAATGATCATCTCCAACAAGAGAGAATCGATCTGTTGCTCTTGACGTTCACTGACATTAGCATCACACATTTACCACAAACAATATCCTGAGGTGACCATTGGGCAGAAACTGACATGGACAAGCCATATCAGTTAGAGAACATATAAGTAACTTGCTTCCAGTTCACCATATACAAGGCACAAGCCATGAGCCTGATGAAATATTTTCTGCTTTTCTGGATGAATGCAATTTCAGCAACACTTAAGAAGCTTGACACCATCCAAGATAAAGCAGCCCACTTGATTGGAATTCCATCCACCACCTTTAACAATCATTCTGTACACCAACATAAAACGTCAGCAGTGTATACCATCTACAAGATGCACTGCAGCAAGTCACCAAGGCCCCTTCACAAACACCTTTCAAACCCTTAACAATTAACATTGAGGAAGACTAGGGAAATAGATGCATGAGAGCACCATCACCTACAAGTTCCTTTCCAAGAGAAACATCATCCTGACTTGGCGATTTAACACTATTCATTCACTGTCACTGGATCAAAATCCTGTAGGTCCTTTCCTAAGGCTGTCCCTAAATTGCAGGAACTGCAGCAATTCAAGAAGTCAGCTCACTACCACCTTCTCCAGAGCAATTAGGCTATGCAATAAATGTTAGCCTGGACATCGAAGCCCACATCACATGAATAAATAAAACCAGTTGTTTACATGGTATTGGGTCAGGAACCAGAAATGCTTTATTGTCAGGGTTTCTCAACCTTAATTCAAAATCCTGCCCCATACAAGGCATTACCTTTGTAACAGGCAGTTAATTAGAAATGATGTGGGAAGAACTCGTGACATCGTGAAACTAAAAATATATTTTTGAATAATGTGTTGCACAATATTGTTTTGCCTCTTATCATACTTTACAATCATGGAATTTAAATAAGCTTTCAGTTAGTGAGGCATCATCTGATATATGCAATATATTGGTGGTTTGATTTTCATAATTTAGTTTATTGATTTCAATTACAAGGAAGCTATGATCTCCATCTTTTTCGTCAAAACTTTACACTTTCTCCAGTCCAGTAAAAGATGTATTTTTAATTTGTCCTATTTACATTACTGATACACTAAACAGTGCAATTATAGCTTCCAATGTTTGGAAATATAGATTTTATTTTTCTGATTTATAGGAGCAAATCCAGTTTATATTTGACATGTGAAATAAACAATAAACTGCTTTAAATAAGAACAAAAATTTATACGAGTAGAAATAGTTTGATAACAAGCTTACCATTTTTAAAAATGTTTTGTTCTTCTGATTGTATTGCCAACTCCTTTCTTTAATGCATTGACTACTGGGATATGGTTGCAAAGGCATGGTTGCCCTTGGATACTATTATCAAGTGAGCCTTTACAATGAATTTCGGTAGATTACCATGCACTATGATAATCTTTCACACTTTACCCTCAGTACCATAAAAAAACTACCACTGAGGTCAACAGTGTGCATGACAACACATGATTTGGAGGAGCTGGTTTTGCACTGGGGTGGACAAAGTTAAAAATCACACAGCACCAGGTTATAGTCCAACAGGTTAATTTGGAAGCACTAGCTTTCGAAGTGCTGCTTCCTCATCAGGTGGTTGTGTAACAGAAGGTTGGCCATTTAGTCTTTTGAGCCTGTTTCATCATTAAAAGAGGTAATAGCTGACTCCACATCCTCATAACCTTATCATGTAAATCGTTTGGTTGACAGAGATTCGTTAATCTCAGATTTAAAATTAACAGTCGAACCAGCATCAAGTGATTTTTGAGTGTTCCAAGCTTCTACCACCTTTCGTGTGCAGAATTGTTTCTCAGCTTCACTCCTGATAAGCTCTAATTCCAGGAAATACGAACTTAATTTGCCTACTCACTTGTATTTGAATTTAACCCTTAGAGTCCTAGTTGGTTCTTGTAAATCTTGCATTCAAGTGGTAAGGTGATGTGCTCAGAATAGCTCTCAGTATTCCAGGTATTATCTATTCAGGACTTTGAGTTCCCTTGTTTTTTTCAAAAATGAATCCCATGGTACACATTTCCCACATGCAGCTGATCCCTCCACATCTGACCACATGCACTTGTGTATAGTTGCAGGCCTTTTTCTATCCATATTCTTCTGTTTATTATGGCAACATATGTTACTTAACCTTATCTTAATAACACTCATACAGAATGCTTGTTCAGTGAAAACATTTGCAGTACTATTTAAAAACAAAACCAACTGCGCTTGCCAGAAATTAGAAACAAAACAGAAATTGCTGAAAAACTCAGCAGGTCTGGCAGCATCTGTGGGAAGAAAGCAGAGTTAACATTTTAGGTCCAGTGATCCTTCTTCAGAACGTCATCTGCGTGTGTGCAACACACACTTGCTGTTATACTGTAAAATGACCAGAGCTTATTTGGCAGGAAATGTTACATTGGCTACTGATTGGAATTTGCATTTGGTTGTGGTTTTAGTAAATAAATTTTAACACATTTTAAATAGACACCAATCTTTTCAGGTTTTTTTTGTAGCCAGAATCAGATCTTTGAGAGTAACCCATTAGGCCACTCCTACCAACAAAAAGAAAATGATTTAAAGGGGCTTTTCAGCTCGAAACCATTGACACCTTGGAGCTCCTGACTCCAAAGTCCCACCAGGGGTCAGGACCTACATTTTGGGAAAGCTTGACCTTGACCATCATATTGGTGATTTGATGCTATCCTGACAGCAATCATAATGGTTTGACCTTGCATCGATTCAGCCATCATGAAGTTACCAGAACAACCTGTGAATTGATCTTGTGCTCCTATACAGTGATGTACCTCAGTGGCTGCTGTTTGACTAGTAGACAACTGCTGGTTTTCACAAGAAAATAGTTCAAACAGAATTGCTGAATTCTCCTGAGCAGCTTTAGGCCTACTCATGTCACCTTTTGGATTACACATCATCAACATTGCTATCTGGACTGGCCAGTTAACAGACCTCTCAGTGGCATTGGACAAGTGGCAAGGGTGGGAGCATGGATGTTGCTTATCCAGATATTGGCCTTCATGGAGCCTCTGCTATTCTCCCAGGTGGAGCCTTGGCAATCCTAGGCAGATTGCTGGATTGCAGTGAGAGCCTGCAAGGTCCCTTTGTGCACTGGTGTCAGTCACCATAATGGCAGCAGTCTAAGCCTGCATGGCACAAAGCTGAGGTCTCATGATGTTGGTTTGTGCTTCAACTGCAGCACTCCAGCATTGGGGAGCTGCTGCTTGTGCTACAATGGGAGCTGAGACATCAGCCAATAGATGCTGTCACACTATTGGGACTATGAGTACTCACATGGAGTTGGCTACCGCTTTCGCACTGGGAAAGATAACTTCAAGCTCTTCATGAAGCTGTGCCAAGTTGGAATCAGGCTCTTCCAATCTTTGCTGGAAAAGCACAGCAGGTCAGGCAGCATTCAAGGAGCAGGAGAATTGACGTTTCGGGCATGAGCCCTTCTTCAGGAATGAGGAAAGTGTGTCCAGCAGGCTAAGATAAAAGGTAGGGAGGAGGGACTTGAGGGAGGGGCGTTGGAAATGCGATAGGTGGAAGGAGGTCAAGGTGAGGGTGATAGGGCGGGGTGGGGGTGGAGAGGTCAGGAAGAAGATTGCAGGTTAGGAAGGTGGTGCTGAGTTCAAGAGATTTGACTGAGACAAGGTGGGGGGAGGGGAAATGAGGAAACTGGAGAAATCTGAGTTCATCCCTTGTGGTTGGAGGGTTCCTCGGTGGAAGATGAGGTGCTCTTCCTCCAACCATCATGTTGCTATGGTCTGATGATGGAGGAGTCCAAGGACCTGCATGTCCTTGGTGGAGTGGGAGAGGGAGTTGAAGTGTTGAGCAACGGGGTGGTTGGGTTGGTTGGTCCGAGTGTCCCAGAAGTGTGTCCGCAAGTAGGCGGCCTGTCTCCCCAATATAGAGGAGGCCACATCGGGTGCAGCGGATGCAATAAATGATGTGTGTGGAGGTGCAGCTGAATTTGTGGCAGATATGGAAGGA
Organism: Chiloscyllium plagiosum; assembly: GCF_037043375.1. Lineage (NCBI taxonomy): Eukaryota > Metazoa > Chordata > Chondrichthyes > Orectolobiformes > Hemiscylliidae > Chiloscyllium > Chiloscyllium plagiosum. The sequence goes on from NW_028270145.1 coordinate 46,428,176, forward strand.
TCCCTTGGGGCCTTGGAGGGAAGTAAAGGGGAGGTGTGGGCGCAAGTTTTGCATTTCTTGCGGTTGCAGAGGAAGGTGCTGGGAGTGGAGGTTGGGTTGGTGGGGGGTGTGGACCTGACGAGGGAGTCACGGAGGGAGTGGTCTTTTCGGAACACTGATCGGGGAGGGGAGGGAAATATATCCCTGGTGGTGGGGTCCGTTTGGAGGTGGCGGAAATGATGACGGATGATACAATGTATATGGAGGTTTGTGGGGTGGTAGGTGAGGACCAGTGGGGTTCTGTCCTAGTGGCGATTGGAGGGGCAGGGCTCAAGGGCGGAGGAGCGGGAAGTGGAGGAGATGTGGTGGAGGGCATCGTCGATCACGTCTGGGGGGGGAAAATTGCGGTCTTTGAAGAAGGAGGCCATCTGGGTTGTACGGTATTGGAACTGATCCTCCTGGGAGCAGATGCAGCGGAGACGAAGGAATTGGGAATATGGGATGGCGTTCTTACAGGGGGCAGGGTGGGAGGAGGTGTAGTCTATGTAGCTGTGGGAGTCGGTCGGTTTATAGTAAATGTCTGTGTTGATTTGGTCGCCCGAGATAGAAATGGAAAGGTCTAGGAAGGGGAGGGAGGAGTCTGAGATGGTCCAGGTGAATTTGAGGTCGGGGTGGAAGGTGTTGGTAAAGTGGATGAACTGTTCAACCTCCTCATGGGAGCACGAGGCAGCGCCGATACAGTCATCGATGTAGCGGAGGAAAAGGTGGAGGGTGGTGCCAGTGTAGCTGCGGAAGATGGACTGTTCCACATATCCTACAAAGAAGCAGGCATAGCTGGGGCCCATGCGGGTGCCCATGGCTACTCCTTTGGTTTGGAGGAAGTGGGAGGATTGGAAAGAGAATTTGTTCAGGGTGAGGACGAGTTCAGTCAGTCGAAGGAGGGTGTCAGTGGAAGGGTACTGGTTGGTACGGCGGGAAAGAAAGAAGCGAAGGGCTTTGAGTCCTTCGTGATGGGGGATGGAGGTGTACAGGGACTGGATGTCCATGGTGAAGATAAGGCGTTGGGGACCGGGGAAGCGAACATCATGGAGGAGGTGGAGGGTGTTCTTGGACTAAGGGGGACAGGACCGTGTCGAGGTATGCAGAGATGAGTTCGGTGGGGCAGGAGCAGGCTGAGACAATGGGTCAGCCGGGGCAGTCAGGTTTGGGCAACACCTTCCACCCCAACCTCAAATTCACCTGGACCGTCTCAGACTCCTCCCTCCCCTTCCTGGACCTTTCCATTTCTATCTCGGGCGACCGAATCAACACGGATAGTTACTATTAACCGATCTATTCCCACAGCTACCTAGACTACACCTCCTCCCACCCTGCCCCCTGTAAGAACACCATCCCATATTCCCAATTCCTTTGCCTCTGCCGCATCTGCTCCCAGGAGGACCAGATCCAATACCGTACAACCCAGATGGCCTCCTTCTTCAAAGACCGCAATTTTCCCCCCCCAGACGTGATCGATGATCTCCTCCACTTCCCGCTCCTCCGCCCTTGAGCCCTGCCCCTGCAATCGCCACTAGGACAGACCCCCACTGGTCCTCACCTACCACCCCACAAACCTCCATATATATCGTATCATCCGTCATCATTTCCGCCACCTCCAAACGGACCCCACCACCAGGGATATATTTCCCTCCCCTCCCCGATCAGTGTTCCGAAAAGACCACTCCCTCCATGACTCCCTCGTCAGGTCCACACCCCCCACCAACCCAACCTCCACTCCCAGCACCTTCCTCTGCAACCGCAAGAAATGCAAAACTTGCGCCCACACCTCCCCTTTACTTCCCTCCAAGGCCCCAAGGGATCCTTCCATATCTGCCACAAATTCACCTGCACCACCCCACACATCATTTATTGCATCCGCTGCACCCGATGTGGTTTCCTCTATATTGGGGAGTCAGGCCGCCCACTTGCGGAACGTTTCAGAGAAAACCTCTGGGACACCCGGACCAACCAACCCAACCACCCCGTGGCTCAACACTTCAACTCCCCCTCCCACTCCACCAAGGACATGCAGGTCCTTGGACTCCTCCATCGCCAGACCATAGCAACATGATGGTTGGAGGAAGAGCGCCTCATCGTCCGCCTAGGAACCCTCCAACCACAAGGGATGAACTCAGATTTTTCCAGTTTCCTCATTTCCCCTCCCCCCACCTTGTCTCAGTCAAATCCCTCAAAATCAGCACCACCTTCCTAACCTGCAATCTTCTTCCTGACCTCTCCACCCCCACCCCCACTCCGGCCTATTACCCTCACCTTCACTTCCTTCCACCTATCGCATTTCCAACACCCCTCCCCCAAGTCCCTCCTCCCTACCTTTAATCTTAGCCTGCTTGGCACACCTTCCTCATTCCTGAAGAAGGGCTCATGCCCAAAATGTCGATTCTCCTGTTCCCTGGATGCTGCCTGACCTGCTGCGCTTTTCCAGCAACACATTTTCAGCTCTGATCTCCAGCATCTGCAATCCTCACTTTCTCCTCTTCCAATCTTTGTTTGACAATGACATAAGCTGTCTGGCAGGCCTGCATTTCAGTGCTTATGCCAATCAACTGTTCCTCTACACTGCCCTGTCAAAAATAAGATCTGCAGCAGAATTCATCTGCAACCTCAGCCTCTTTTCCCAAGCTAGCAGAGAAGCTTTCCTTTTCCATAGGTCTTGTTGCAGCCAACTCGATCCCGGTGACTCATTATGTGGAGATTCTATCTCTAACTATTCTGGACAGCATATGCTGTCTCAGTCACTGAACTGATGCTCACAAGTGACAGGTCAAGTGACCATTCTTCTTTCTCAAAGATCTACTCTTACTCTGGGCCTTAACCCTCAGACAGCATTGACTAAACCACAGGCAGTTCAACGGCATCTGAAAACAGAAATACAGAAAAGTGGGAGGGAACTGCAGTGGGTGGAAGCTATCAGCAGGTTGTATATCATACCAGATTGCAAATAAAAACAGAAAGTACCAAAGAAATGTAACAGACCAGGCAGCAGCTGTGGGCAGACAAACAGAGTTAAAGCTTCAAGTTCAATATGACTTCTTCAGAGTTGACTGTTACAGTCAGAATGCATCTCCCCTTTAAAAAGTGCAGGTTGGTTTCAAATGCAGGCCATCTCTAATTGGTGCCAGCCCTAAATGAACATCTGATTCACCTTCCACCACCCTTGCAGCCCCCAAACCCCAAACAGCCCTGGCTGAAATTGTATGACGTGATGTGTGGGAGTGAAGAGTGGCTGGCACTCTTTGGGCAGTGTAGTGTAGAGCAGGAAATCCCTGAAATGTTGTTGTGAAGCAGGACCATAAGACACACATGTTCTATTTCCAAAGTGGAATTTACAAATATTATATCACATGCACACACTCACTCTGTCTCTCATGCATGTACACACATACACACACACAAGTTTATGGGGTGAATTTGTATTTGCAGAATTATGTTTGTAGATACATTCTATTTTGCTCAAAAAATGCAGAACCTGCAAGCAGTCAATGTAGGCAGTCAATCCATATAATATTTGTAAATTCCACTTTAGAAATAGAACCAATCTGACTCATGATTGGAATACAGATGGATTCTAACCTCACACCTTTAAGGCATTGCCTGAGCTGAGATGTCATCTTTTGTTATAAAAATTTAAATTATCTTGAGAATGTGACTTAAAAGAAGTTCTGGAATTTACATATTAAAGATCTGAAACCATTCTAAAAGATGAAAGACTTGACAATTTAGGTTTGTTCAGTGTATCATTGTTTCACTGTAATCTTTTGCTATAAATTCTGTGTCTTATCGTCCTGTTTCACAACCAACTGAAGAAGGAGCAGCGCTTTGAAAGCCAATGCTTTCAAATAAACCTGTGTTGTGTGATTTTTAACTTTGTCCACCCCAGTCCAACACTGGCACCTCCAAATCATGAAAGGTGTAGCATCTCCATTGCTTTTGTGTCAATCTTACCCTGTCTCAACCAGGTTCACCCCAGTTAAATACTTTTTAACAAATTCATGATGAGGGAATGTCATCAGTATTTGTACAAATTTCATTGTGCATAAGATGGTAGTGAGCCTTATTCTTGAAGGATTGCAGTGTGTGTGAAACTACTTCCACAATATTGTTATAGAAGGAGTCCAGAGGTTTGATGTAGCAACATTAAAGGAGCAGTGATACATCCAACTTGAGACTGAATTTGGAGGTGATTGGTCTCCTATTGCGCCTTCCATCCTTGTGTGTTTTGGTGGTGGGGACTGTATGTTTGAGCGGTGCTATCAAAGAAACTTTGAGTTGTTGCAGTGCATCTTATACACAGTACACACTTCAGCCAAAGTACGTCAATGCTGAAAGAAGCTGTTGTTGAAGGCTGTGAATGGATGACAAAAAAGTGGACTTTATTCTGGTTAACATTGACCATGGAGTGTTGTTGGAGCTGGACAAGTGCTGATTTGTACATTGTAGGTCATAGCTGGACAAGTGCTGATTTGTACATTGTAGGTCATAGCTGGACAAGTACTGATTTGTACATTGTAGGTCATAGGGTTTTAGGATTCAGGAGGTGAGGATACTTTCTGCACAATAATCAGCCTCTGACTTGCTGTGAGCAAGTACTTTTGCAGGCTGATCAGTAGAATAAGCTTTTTATCTTCAAAGTTGTCATTGTTTACGTAAGTCTAAATATCAGCTTGAAAGGACTCTGTTCCTATACTTATTTTACAATTACAGGATCAAATCATAATTAGTTATCTCCACTTATTTTGGAATATACAGAATTGTTAGGTGAATGCTTGGCTTAAGAAGTATTGAAATTGATTGTCATACAGCTATTAAAGTTTACAAGCAATTAATGTATACAAGCAACATTTAGAATTATTGAATATTAAACATTCTTGGAGTAAAGTTGTATGACTCGAGTTTCACCTCATTTATGATCAATCACTTCAAAATCATGGAGATATTACAGATTGTATCATCATCATACTTTATGAGTTTGGAAATCTAAGGGAAGCATTTGTTTTTTATGTAATAGTAATAAACATCAATATCTTGAAACAAGGCTCCTTTAGTTTCTGAGGATCAAAGGAAATTATTTGTATCAACTTCAATTGTCATGGCACACATTTGGCTAGTTCAGTTCAATTTCGTTTAATGGTAAATCTGGATTAATGGTGGTGGAGGGGTCTGTTATGGTGGTGCCAGTGAATACCATGGGGAAGTGATAAAGCTCTTTTGTTGGAGATGGTCATTTCCTGGCACTTGTGTGGCATGAATACTCCTTGCTGTTTATCAGTCCAAGTTTGGATGTTGTCCAGGTCTTGTGGCACGCAGGAGTGAACTATTTCATTGTCTGTGGAATTCTGAAAGGAAACAAACACTTTACAGTCATAGTAAATCTAGTGATAGAGCAGTCATAGCTATTTGGACCTAAGACGCTGTTTGAAGGAACTCATTAGATGCTGTCCTAGGAGCTGAAATGACTGGCATCCACAGACCATAAACAGGTTCCTTTGTGCTAGATATTTTGACAGTGAGCTGAATCATACTTTCCTTGGCTAAGTGTGACTTGAGTCAGATTTTTTGGAGATATTTGCACCGTGAGGCCCAGTGAGTTTTATTGCTATATCGTAACAAACTCGCCTCATTAATGACCTGCCACACCCACTGGATTTCCTCTAATCAGATTTAAAACCCACCTGACCATGCACTGTTCTCAGAACAATTTGGTATTTCCTGAAATTAGCAGGTATTCCTGGTGCTGATGCCATCTTTAAGGACCAGCTTAGACCATGATGCCAGATCAAGCCAACCTGGACAGAATTTGCCACCTGTGCCAGTGCAATCTCAGTTGTCTTGAGGAATGCACAGCAACACGACCTTCTCCACTCCACCAATGTATCTTTTCTCTGATACCTCACACACTCACTAATGTTACCACACCTATTTCATACCAAGGCTCAAATACCACCATTCTCACTACTACCCACAAGATGTTGCACAGTGATTTCACTCACCTCAACCCCAGACACCACAAACCCTGCAAGCCCTGGCTTTTGCCCGAAATGTTGATTTTCCTGCTCCACGGATGCTGCCTGAGCTGCTGTGCTTTTCCAGCACCACTCTAATCCAAGCCCTCTATGCTGCCTACTCACTCACTTGGCATGCCTCACTAAGCTGCTTCAAAAGTAACAGCTGTGCCACCAACTTTCATCTCCTCTAATAGCTACCCCTCTGTCATTCCAGGAGGAAAGCAGCCCATAACAGGGCGGAAAGGGTCAGGATGATCACTGACATTCAAATTGTCACTTCATAAGAAGTCTCTGATTGGTCCCAAGTGTCAGATTGACTGTGTCCAAGCCCCTGGATTGGTGTTGTAAACAAGAACAGAACTTCTAAAAACACAAGGATTGTCAAATGGTTGCACTGCACTTTTAGATTTAGATTTTTCTTTACAAGCAAGCAACTTGACACTCATTGTAAGTGCTGTTTACACTGTTGTGAGGGAAGGTTTATAGATAAGAAAGAGCCAAGCCATGTGTCTGGATAGAGCTTTGGCTGGCAACAGTAGCTGATTGGTCTGTGGAAGAGTGACCAGTTATCGATGACTAAGGCCTTCTGCCTGCCGACACCTATGTAATTGAAGTACTTAGTGGTGTGATGTTTTAGCAGAAACAATTGGACGTCTGGAAGTGAAGGCACTCTATTTCTGTTCTGCAATAAGAAGCAACTCAAGCCTGAAAACAGTTTATTTCCCCTCATCAGTTCCTGTAAGCTGTGACTTTAATTAATAAGACAAAGATCTTTATAAGGGCGGACAAGTCAGGCTGTGCCTCCTGCAAACAAATGAAAGTATCTATAGAAAAAGAGAATGAACAGTATTCTGCTGAGCAAAAGAATCATAGAGTCATAGAATCATTCAGCACGGTAACAGACGCTTCAGTCCAACTCGTCCATCCTGACCAGGTTTCCCACTAGTCCCACTTGCCTGCTTTTGGCCCATATCCCTCTAAACATTTCCTATTCATGGACCTGTCCAAATGTGTTTTAGATGTTGTAGCTGTATCTGGATCTCCCACTTCCTGCAGCAGTTCATTCCCCTCTGCATGAAAAGGTTTCCCTTCAGATCCCTTTCAAATCCTGTGGACAGGAAATACTGAAGCGCCTTCCCAATATTTCTCTCTGCCCATAATACCCAAGTTTTGGTGTCTGTCGTGTGTGTGTGTGTGTGCACACGCACGCACCTGTGCCTGTGTAGAGAGGGAATTTATATGGGAGCTGGAGTTTTGTCTAATAGCTAGTATGTCAATGGTTCATAATTGCTTACCTAGAGCTAAAATCTATTTATTTGTTAAAAAAAGTAAAGAAAATTATTCCATGCTTTCTGTCAAGATGGATCTGAAATCCAAATAAATTAGAAAATTCTGATTACTTTTTAAAATCTTGAGGAATTACATGACTTGATTTCTAGTGAGCTGACATGGCCAGGTACACACTGAAAATTAATGTGGTGAGCTGCGGCATTAATAACGTGTTTGATAAATTATAATCTACCTTAATTGGCAACTTGCTGCTGCTCAGCTAGAAACCCACCTCACCCGTCGGCATATGCATAAAAGATAATGAATTGCTCTCAAACGCAAGATAGGCCTCCCCAGAACTTTTGTGCATTTTCTGCCACAAATCTCACCACAACCCACATCCTTCATGCCCCAATAAAGTCCTACCTGGTGCCTCCCCTAATTCAAATTATCTTCAGTTTTACTAAGTCACCTTGATGCCCCACATTGTCAAATATGCCTTGATATCAAAGCATTCACTCTTATAAAACAGCATAAAGACAGCCACAAGATATCCTGTTAAGTTAAGGCAGTCAATTCATGGAGCGAATTTTATATAATTTCTTCCTGAATTCCTGCTCCCTGGGTAAAAAGTACCATTGTCTTTTCAAAGCCTTGAATCTAATTGCCATGTACTATAGCATCTTATTCTTAATTCACACATACTCTCTACCCAAAAACTACCACAATTCATATGTAGATAATCTAAATTAAGAAATGTTCATTTATCTTCTTATGCAGACCACTAATAGCTTCAGTAAAATGGCCTTTGGTGTATTAGTGAACTCAGTTCTGGAATGTAACAGCTTGTTTTTCTTGTATTAAATTGAGCCAACTCCGTAGGAAGCTTTTAAAAAATGAAACCAGCAAGTTCCTGGAAAGATTCAGTTCCTATTGTTTAATAGAACTGATTTAGAGCATTGTAAAACTGTTGAAGCATAAACTACAAGCCTTGTTATTTAATGATGCACTGTGTTTGTTGCCCATCTTTATTTGCTCTTGCAAAGTTATTGGTGAGCTGCCTTCTTGAACTGTCGGAGACCATCTGGTACAAGTACACCCACCGTGTTATAAAGAAGGCAGTTCCAGGATTATAACCCAGTAACAATGGAGAAATATTGATATATTTCCAAGGCAGAATGTGTATAACTTGGAGGTGAACCTGCAGTGGTGACATCTGCTGCCCTTGTCCTTCTATGTGGTAGAGGTTTTGAATAAGGAAGGGTAATTAATTATGATAACTGTGTTTTAACAGTTTTTTAAAAATAGATTGCACTAGGGTTGGGTTTAAAAGAACAATCCTGACATTTGAAGTTGTCATGAACATAGTATTATAAAATAATTGATGGTGTTAGCGTTACAGTGTCAAATACATTGTAATCAGATTTATAACTCTTGTATATGTATAAGAGTGATCATATTGTGGATATACTCCACCTCATCACTTTGAGAAATGCAACACACTTTCTAATTATCTTACAGATAGCATTTTCTTGTGTTAAATACAAACTGACTGAAAGCAGTCATTAATAATTTATAAAATCATAAAATGGTTACAGCACAGAAATAGACCATTTGCCAATTGTGTCAGACTAACCCAATGCAAATACAACTTGTCTAGCTCCTTTCCCTCACCTTTTCTCCAATGTCCTAAAACTGTTTGCTCTTTAGATATTATACAAATCCTATTTGAAAGCCATGATTCAATCTTACCCCGACCCGATCAGGTTAAAGGTATTGTATCTGTGGTTCTAACCACTGGCAGCATGAGAACGTTTTTCCTCATTTTCCTATTTATTTGTCAATCACCTTAAATTGGTGTCATCTTGTCCTTGAACCTTCAACCAACAGGAACACTTGCCTCCTATCAATTCTATCATTACCCTTCAACATTTGAACTCTTTTACCAAATCCCCAATAAATCTTGTTTTCTCCAAAGAGAACAGCCTCAGCTTCTCAAAACTATCGATGTAACTGAAATTCCTCAATGCTCACTGTGACATTATCAAACAGACTGGAAAATATTGTAATTCGCAAAGGATACTTCTCCTCAAAGTAGGTGGTTGTACTTTTTAAACCTTTCTTTTTAAACAACATATATAGCAGGATCACTTTTATTTGCAACAAACTATAATCGCATTTTCAATATAATTACATTCCTCATAAAATACCAAAGAAACCTGACTGGGTTTGGGGGGCAGGGGATTGTGGATTGCATGTCTGTAAACCCACAGCGGGTCCTAAGCCATAAAGACAAACCACTTCAAGATTTGTGTTGTCAGCAGCAGCCCTAAGGTGGTGTAACAGCTTGTAATATACTTCCAAACCAACTGCTCTTTTATTCCACATGTATCGAGGGCGAGCAATGACTAGATTCTAATGTAAATGGGCAGTTTCTACTGTTCTGCTTTCACCATCTGGGGCTATCCTCCCCTCCATCACCATGTTTACTATTCAGTGTCAGTTATCTGAAAGAAAGGACAGTGCAACCAATGTTGCAATTCTAAAGCAGGGTAAAACATCTATGGGCTATTTTTGCAATGGTAATAATCAGTAATAATGACAGTGTTCTATCCTATAAAGTATTAATTGAATGTCAGTCAAAATTTTGAACATTCTTTCGGCAACAAGATGGGCCTGAATTACAGTTAAAATTCAATGCAGTTTCAGCTTGACATTGGAATATAATTGGCACAAACCCCTTCATTGAAAATAAACACAATTATGATATATAGTCACTTTCCCAATTTTCCTTTCTCCTTTACTAAGGATAGTGTTTTTTGTTGAGTGTGTTGTTCAATGAGTGCTGTCAATACTGTGGCAACTTGTCTTGAAGGACTTTTTTCATCTGGAACCTCTGAATGATGAATATATGTATTCTATCGAATCTGGGAGACCATCACCATTGACTCTAAGCTGAACTATTTTGTGGTCAAGGCTGAAGAGGGGTAAGCTTTAGCATGAGGAAGTTGCCTTTGTACAAGTTGTTAATGTTCCTAGGATGTTATAAAGTGTTTTCCTGCCAGTTAATTCCTTTTGAAATGTGCAGCAAGATTTTACAGCCACATATGAATGGGCAGCAATAACCTGCATCTCCCCAAACCACCGTCCCTCCCCAACAACTAGTGCAGTCATACAATACAATGTGCTGACATTGAGCGTTCATCATGCCAGTCTCTTCCTGACAGTCTGAGGTCTGTAGATCTCTTTAAACAAATGACTTTTAATCTCTTGAATTTCTTTTGTGGAAGATGTATTCCCTGTTGAAGCAGGCAACTGTTTCTTTCCAGTATCCTGAATCTTCAAGACAAGCAATTTCTTTCTTACAGAATCTTGAATCTTTGGAAATTGGTCGTGCTGGCAGATAGTAAATTTTATGTGTTCAGAAGTTATATTATTAGTTCAGTTGTTCTATCTTCTTAATATAATTATAAACGTTGCTTGCCTAAAATACTTTATTCCACAGCAATAGCAGCTCTGGGGCTCTTTGCTGCTGAAGAGGGTGTTCCTACATTTTTGCAGTTAAAATGGAGGATTCCTGCCTTTCCCAGTCAAGCAAGAGGGTTGCTGTCTTGTTACACAGCTTCTCAGTGTGAATCCCATTCCCTCAGGCACTAATAAGTGATTTCTAATTTAATTTTGCTGTGGCCTGAAAAAAATTACACAAACTTTTTTCCCTGTTAGACTAGTTGTGTACATGCTTTTAACCTGCTAAGCATTAACCTTTTAATTACTGGTTTCATGATGTTCCAAAGTCTGTGACCTCGGATTTCATGGCCGCTTACTTCAGTTCCTATAACCATCTCTAATGATGTCTGCTCACTACGACAACATTTCTTCATTTGAGCTGTACGTAATCTTTTATCTTTTTGCTTTTCCAGCTTAAATTACTGCACTTTTTAAGCTCTCTCCGTGGAGCCTCCAATGTTTCTTCACTTACTACTAAACTTCAACTCATAAGACCATAAGACCGTAAGAGTTAGGAGTGGAAGTAAGGCCATTCAGCCCATCGAGTCCACTCCGCCATTCAATCATGGGCATTTCAACTCCACTTACCCGCATTCTCCCCGTAGCCCTTAATTCCATGTGACATCAAGAATTTATCAATCTCTGCCTTGAAGACATTTAGCGTCCCGGCCTCCACTGCACTCCGCGGCAATGAATCCCACAGGCCCACCACTCTCTGGCTGAAGAAATGTCTCCACATTTCTGTTCTGAATTTACCCCCTCTAATTCTAAGTTTGTGTCCATGGGTCCTAGTCTCCTCGCCTAACGGAAACAATTTCCTAGCGTCCACCCTTTCCAAGCCATGTATTATCTTGTAAGTTTCTATTAGATCTCCCCTTAATCTTCTAAACTCCAATGAATACAATCCCAGGATCCTCAGCCGTTCCTCGTATGTTAGACCTACCATTCCAGGGATCATCCATGTGAATCTCCGCTGAACACGCTCCAGTGCCAGTATGTCCTTCCTTAGGTGTGGGGACCAAAACTGGACACAGTACTCCACATGGGGCCTAACCAGAGCTTTATAAAGTCTCAGTAGCACATCGCTGCTTTTATATTCCAGCCCTCTTGAGATAAATGACAACATTACATTTGCTTTCTTAATCATGGACTCAACCTGCATGTTTACCTTTAGAGAATCCATGACTAGCACTCCCAGATCCCTTTGTACTTTGGCTTTACGAATTTTCTCACCGTTTAGAAAGTAGTCCATGCTTATATTCTTTTTTCCAAAGTGCAAGACCTCGCATTTGCTCACATTGAATTCCATCAGCCATTTCCTGGACTACTCTCCCAAACTGTCTAGATCCATCTGCAGCCTCCCCACTTCCTCAGTACTACCTGCCTGTCCACCTAACTTCATATCACCTGCAAACTTCGCTAGAATGCCCCCAGTCCCTTCATCCAGATCATTAATATTTAACGTGAACAGCTGCGGCCCCAACACTGAACCCTGTGGGACACCGCTTGTCACCGGCTGCCATTCCGCAAAAGAACCTTTTATCCCAACTCTCTGCTTTCTGTCAGACAGCCAATCCTCAATCATACCAGTAGCTCACCTCGAACACCATGGGCCCTCACCTTGCTCAGCAGCCTCCCGTGTGGCACCTTATCAAAGGCCTTTTGGAAGTCTAGATAGACCACATCCACTGGGTTTCCCTGGTCTAACCTACTTGTCACCTCTTCAAAGAATTCCAACAGGTTTGTCAGGCACGACCTCCCCTTACTAAATCCATGTTGACTTGTTCTAATCCGACCCTGCTCTTCCAAGAATTTAGAAACCTCATCCTTAATGGTGGATTCTAGAATTTTACCAACAACCGAGGTTAGGCTAATTGGCCTATAATTTTCCATCTTTTATCTTGATCCTTTCTTGAACAAGGGGGTTACAACAGTGGTCTTCCAATCATCTGGGACTTTCCCTGACTCCAGTGATTTTTGAAAGATCTCAACCAACACCTCCGCATTTTTCCTCAGCCACCTCCCTCGGAACTCTAGGATGTAGCCCATCAGGGCCAGGAGATTTATCAATTTTAAGACCTTTTAGCTTTTCTAGCACTTTCTCTTTTGTAATGGCCACCATACTCAACTCAGCCCCCTGTCTCCCTTTAATTGTTGGGATATTACTCATGTCTTCCACTGTGAAGACTGACGCAAAGTACTTATTAAGTTCTCCAGCTATTTCCTTAACTCCCATCACTAGGCTTCCAGCATCAGTTTGAAGTGGCCCAATGTCTACTTTTGCCTGTTGTTTGTTTCTTATGTATTGAAAGAAACTTTTACTATCATTTCTAATATTACTGGCTAGCCTACCTTCATATTTGATCCTCTCCTTCCTTATTTCTCTCTTTGTGTTTGTTTTTGTAGCCTTCCCAATCCTCTGTTTGTTTTTGTAGCCTTCCCAATCTTCTGATTTCCCAGTGCTCTTGGCCACTTTATAGGATCTCTCTTTTTCTTTAATACATTTCCTGACTTCCTTTGTCAGCCATGGCTGTCTAATCCCTCCCCGGATAATCTTTCTTTTCTTGGGGATGAACCTCTGTACAGTGTCCTCAATTATACCCACAAACTCCTGCCATTTTTGCTCTAATGTCTTCCCCGCTAGGCTCTGCTTCCAGTCGATTTTCGTAAGTTCCTCTCTCATGCCCTCATAATTACCTTGATTTAACTATAACACCATTACATCCGATTTTGCCTTCTCTCTTTCAAACTGCAGATTGAACTCTACCATATTATGATCGCTGCTTCCTAAGTGTTTCCTTACTTTAAGATTTTTTATAAAGTCTGGTTCATTACATAGCACTAGGTCCAGAATAGCCTGCTCCCTTGTGGGCTCCATGACAAGCTGTTCCAAAAAGCTACCCTGTAAGCATTCCATGAATTCCCTTTCTTTGGATCCACTGGCGACATTATTTACCCAGTCCACCTGCATATTGAAGTCCCCCATGATCACCGTGACCTTGCCTTTCTGACATGCCTTTTCTATTTCCCGGTACATGTTGCGCCTCTGGTCCTGACCACTGTTAGGAGGTCTGTACATAACTCCCATTATGGTTTTTTTGCCTTTGTGGTTTCTCAATTCCACCCACACAGACTCCACATCATCCGACCCTATGTCATTCAGTGCCATAGGTTTAATTTTGTTCTTAACTAACAAGGCAACCCTGCCCCCTCTGCCCGCCTCCCTGTCTTTTCGATAAGTTGAAAATCCTTGGATGTTTAACTGCCAGTCCTGACCTCCCTACAACCATGCCTCTGTGATGCTTACCACCCAGGATCACTTCCACAAACCACTGTCTCACATTGCAATTTCTAACCCTCCTATTGCAGCAGATCTCTTACCAGATCTGAAAAGCTTTCACCGTTCATTGGAGTATTTCTACCTTGTTGAAAATTGTGTGAGGAGTTCTTCAGTAGAGTCTTTAAAATTTCAGGTCTTCCCTTCTGCTGACTATGCTGTCTGAGGCTTGTTAAAATTGAGCTTAAAGATCTCACAACGCTACTCACCACATAGTACAATTATTCAAATTAAACTTGTAATGTTGAGTAAGATGTTGCATAGACCTATTAGTTCACTACAGTTTAATAGCTGCTGCTCTAGATGAAGGTTGCTGCACTATCATATTTCAGTGTAGATCATTACAGAGCCTTTTTGGTCTAGTGTGGTAGAGGAAAACCATTTGTAGGTTGACTAATAGAGTCTCTTGCTATTAAAAAGATGTAATTTATTGCATGTTAGCAACTAATTATAGGTTACGATGATATGACAGACATTGTTACAGAGACTGTGAGGAAGAGCAGATGTTGGTTCCACTCCTTTGTGATTCTAAGCCATTCTGTCCACAAGTCTAAATGATATCTTTATAGTGCGTGGCGCTTATAGCATAATTCAATACAAACCCTTTCAGAGGTATATACAAAAGGGACCTACCCTTGACTTAACTAGGCATCAAAAGAACCACTTTGAAACCACCATGATCAACATTAATAATACTAGAAACACATGCCTTGATTTAGCACTCTTCTGCTGTTCTGACCATTCAGTGGGGTTGTTATATGAGCTTGAATCAGTTGTAGGTCATCTATTGACATGATTTCATCCTCTGAGGTGGTTAGCAAGGGATAGATTTGGAAGGATCAATGCATTGTGACTACCTCCTGTACAGCCTGCATTATTACATTTGATCCTTTGAATGTTCCCACTGATCAGAAACCTTTTCCAGCTGAGGAAATTGAGAGGTTTTATGTAAGAACTTGCCGAGCAACATTAGTGTCATTGATTGCACACTGGGCTCATGTAGTACAGAGCAACCTCGATTATCTGGCATTCGATTAACTGAATTTTGGATTATCTGAACAAGATCGCAAGACCCGGATATTTGGCTAATTGTTATTCGGCATTCGAATACCCAGCATTAGAGTAAATTAATGAAATACTCCCCACCTGTGTCCTTCGGATAATCGAGATTTTTCTGTCTATGACAAAACATATATATGACAAAACAATGATTTCATTTAAAGTTTGAAAAATACATTTGCGATAAGTTTTGACTTCATTCAATAGTACACTCATGACCAAATCCAAGCTTGTGAGTTCAGTCATCACCCTGGGATTTGAGTGCATAATCTGAGTGGAAGCTATAACATATTAATATTGTATGTCTAAACTAATGATCCAAAGATTGCAATAATATTCATAGATTTCCAAATTTAAAAGCAATTAGAACAGTTCAAGGTTGTTTTGAATTATAAGCTTTTCTATGTTTTTATGGGATGTTAGCATCACTGGCCAGGCCAACATTCATTGTCCATCCCTTGAGAAGGAATCCCCACAGTTCATCTGGTGCAAGTACACATAATGTGCTGTTAATGGCTCCAGACTGTTGCTCAACAGACTGAAAGTATGAATCAGTATAGTTATACAATGCAGCAAATTACACTGTTACCACAATATAAGACACCTCATATAAAGGTTATCAAAGTTCTCAGAACTTCTCCATGAATTAGAAACAGTTACTGAGAATTAAGCAGCAGTCCTGAAAACTGACATATCGAGTGCTAACAGATCACAACAGATTGTCATATGAAGGTCTAATTCAAATATTTGTGGAGTTTTCTAATTTGGAGCTGCATTTCAAATCCAGAGATAACTAAAGAGGACGCAACAATACCAAGGGAGAGTTTCCCATTTGCACAGAATCGACAATCCGGGCACAAATTACACTTGAAATTGCTCTGGTGATCTGAGGTGGGGTTATGGTTCAAGTTGCCACTTAAATTCAGAAGTATAATATCTTCTGTGAACCAATACAATTGGGCAGCAATCGTAAAAGATAAGTTATGTAAAAAAGATCTTGACGCATTTAAAAGTGGTTTTTGCTTAGTACAGCTGAAAATGGATTTATGACAAATAATCTGAATTTTAGTAAAAGTCTGGCACTACCTGCGAGTAACGATATGTAGTAAATAAAGTACTTTTAAAACAAAACTACACAGAGCCTTTAGTTCACACGCGTACACTAGTAAATAAAAACAACATAAAAGTTGCCTAAATTGTGGTTCATTTAGAGTCATAGAGTCATAGAGATGTAAGACATGGAAACAGACCCTTCGGTCCAACCCGTCTATGCATACCAGATATCCCAACCCAATCTAGTCCCACCTGCCAGCACCTGGCTCATTTCCCTCCAAACCCTCCCTATTCATATACCCATCCAAATGCCTCTTAAATGGTGCAATTGTACCAGCCTCCACCACTTCCTCTGGCAGCTCATTCCATACACGTACCACCCTCTGTGTGAAAAAGTTGCCCCTTAGGTCTCTTTTATATTTTTCCCCTCTCACCTTAAACCTATGCCCTCTAGTTCTGGACTCTCCCACCCAAGGAAAAGACTTTGTCTATTTATGCCCCTCATAATTTTGTAAACCTCAATAAGGTCACCCCTCAGCCTCCGACGCTCCAGGGAAAACAGCCCCAGCCTGTTTAGCCTCTCCCTGTAGCTCAGATCCTCCAACCCTGGCAACATCCTTGTAAATCTTTTCTGAACCCTTTCAAGTTTCATAACATCTTTCCGATAGGAAGGAGACCAGAATTGCACGCAATATTCCAACAGTGGCCTAACCAATGTCCTGTACAGCCACAACATGACCTCCCAACTCCTGTACTCAATACTCTGACCAATAAAGGAAAGCATACAAAACGCCACCTTCACTATCCTATCTACCTGCGACTCCACTTTCAAGGAGCTATGAATCTGCACTCCAAGGTCTCTTTGTTCAGCAACACTCCCTAGGAACTTACCATTAAGTGTATAAGTCCTGCTAAGATTTCCTTTCCTAAAATACAACACCTCGCATTTATCTGAATTAAACTCCATCTGCCACTTCTCACCCCATTGGCCCATCTGATCCAGATCCTGTTGTAATCTGAGGTAACCCTCTTCGCTGTCCACTACCCGTCCAATTTTGGTGTCATCTGCAAACTTACTAACTGTACCTCTTAAGCTCGCATCCAAATCATTTATGTAAATGACAAAAAGTAGAGGACCCAGCACTGATCCTTGTGGCACTCCACTGGTCACAGGCCTCCAATCTGAAAATCAACCCTCCACCACCACCCTCTGTCTTCTACCTTTGAGCCAGTTCTGTATCCAAATGGCTAGTTCTCCCTGTAAGGTGAGAGTAGGTCAAGTTTTGCACCTTCTCTAGTCAGTACATCCACATACTGAATCAGAACATTGCTTGTACACACTTAAGAAATTCCTCTCCATCTAAACCTTTAACACCATGGCAGTCCCAGTCGATGTTTCTTACAGATAACTGAGATCTCCTTACAAGTTTGTTTCTCAATTTCCCTCTGACTATTGGGGGGTCTATAATACAATCCCAATAAGGTGATCATCCCTTTCTCATTTCTCAGTTCCACCCAAATAACTTCCCTGGAGGTATTTCTGGGAATAACCTCCCTCAATACAGCCACTCCCCTTCCTCTCTTGCCTCCCTTTCTTGTATCCTGGAACAATAAGCTTCCAGTCCTGTCCATCCCAATTAAGTTTCCATAATTGCTATGATATCCTAGTCCCATGTTCCGAACCATGCCCTGAGTTCATCTGCCTTCCCTGTTAGGCCCCTTGCATTGAAATAAATGCAGTTTAATTTATTAGTCCTACCTTGTCCCTGCCTGCCCTGACTGTTTGACTCACTTCTGTACTCAGCTGTACTCGTCTCAGATCAATCTCTTTCCTCACTATCTCCCTGGGTCCCACCCCCCACCCCCACCTTACTAGTTTAAATCCTCCCAAGCAGTTCTAGCAAATTTCCCTGCCTGTATATTAGTCCCCTTCCAATTTAGGTGCAATCCGTCCTTCTTGTACAAGTCACTTCTACCCCAAAAGAGATTCCAATGATCCAAAAATGTGAATCCTTCTCCCATACACCAGCTCCTCAGCCATGCATTCATCTGTTCTATCATCCTATTCTTGCCCTCACTAGCTCGTAGCACTGGGAGTAATCCAGATACTACTACTCTTGAGGTCCTCCTTTTTAAATTTCTGCCTAACTCTCTGTAATCTCCCTTCAGAGTCTCAACCTTTTCCCTTCCAATGTCGTTGGTTCCAATGTGGACAATGACCTCTTGCTGGCCCCTCTCCCCCGTGAGAACATTCTGCACCCTCTCTGAGACATCCTTGATCCTGGCACCAGGGAAACAACACACCATTCTGCTTTTTCTCTGCTGGCCACAGAAGCGTCTGTCTGTACCTCTGACTACAGAATCCCCTAACACAATTGATCTCTTGGAAGCCGACGTACCCCTCGTTGCATTAGAGCCAGTCTCAATACCAGAAACTTGGCTGTTCGTGCTATGTTCCCCTGAGAACCCATCACACCCTACATTTTCCAAAACAGCATACCTGTTTGAAATGGGTATATCCACAAAAGACTCCTGCCCTAGATGCCGACCTCTCTCACCCTTCCTGGAGTTAACCCATCTATGTGACTGTACCTAAGACTTTTCCCCCTTCCTATAACTATAACTTGAAGAGCTGCAGTCAAGTACTACTCGTGAGAAATACAAAATCTGATTAATTTGATCAGGATGAGGTTTCCAATCACAAAACCAGTGGAAAATCTATACTTTGCCCCCCATAAACGATCCCCAAAACCTATCTTCATCTCATTCCTTTTGTGGAAGGAAAAAGGAAAGAAAAAATTAATTTGTGCTCAGGGCTGGATAAAAATAGAGTGGATAACACTTCATGATCTTAGATCAGCCCTTGGTCACTTATACTCTAGACACAGATGCTAAGCAAATCCACATTTGTCTTTTTGGTCATAAATACAAACTCTGATTCGAAATTGAGTTGACTTTAACAACATTCTGATCAGGTTATGGTAATAGTGTCTCCTGATGAAATTAAAGGATGAATGACAATGAGACATAATATGGCTGATCACCTTGATCTGCTGCTGTTCATTCTAGTTGCTAAGCACTGATACCATTACTGCCATGAAAGTTATATCAAATGAACAATTGTGGTTGCTTTCTCAATTACAGCTGAGCAACACGTGTAATTAAAATGTTAGCCATATTTTTTAAAATGTCTCCAATGTCTAAGAGCAGCTAATATAAATATCAAAATAATTGGGTAGAATTTTACCAACTATCAGTTAAGTGGCAATTTCAGGGAATTTCATAGAGTTTCTTGCCATGAGTTCTAACAAGGTATCTTACACAATTTTACATTGCATTTCTCATTACATGTGCACCACACATGATCCTGCTATCTTGGGCTGACCAGCAGCAGAGATACTTGCCACTGCTTGATCCTGCTGGGATTTAAAGTCATCAATCGTTCTTAACCGTACAATTAGTAGAAGGGAAACAAAACCATAAAGGCTTCAGGGAGGTAAAAAGATGGCATGGGTGACACTGCATTGCATATAGAAGTGGATATCTATACACTTTACATCATCACCTGCCTGATCAACTGACATTGTAACTGTAAGAATGAAGCTGCACATGCTGCCTGTCCTTAGTGCACTGCCAAATAAGAACCCTGTCTAAGGGAAAGCTTCATTTTCTCTAGCATCCAGCATAGTATAATTGCTTCTGTTCTGGACTGACCAATGCCCCTTAACCAACTTGGAAGGACAGCTCCAACTAATGAATGACTAGACCATTTTCTCATCACTATGTAGCTCACCAATCACCTACTCCCCTGACTGACTTAAAAGACTCTGACCGATGAGTGATATGATCCCTGACTGATCTCTGTGCAGCTCACGACTGAGTTACACTTTATCTCCGGTCTGGTTGCATCAGACCTGCAGGACTAACCGTGGCCCATTCCAGTAACAATATGGAACCCCTCTGACCCTGACCGCCTGCCCACCTGCCCAATCATGCCCAAATCCTTGGACTGATATCAAATGGTGTCTTTGACTTACTGTGCCATTACCTTCTGACTGATGACAATCCCCCTTCAATTTACTGAGGAGTGCTTCCTTTAGAATTTAAGAAGTGGCCATTTGGTTAAAGTGAATTTGATTTGTCATACAATCATAGATTATTATTGTATGGACAAAGGCCCAACACATCACACTGGTCATCAAGGACCTATCTACTGTCTTCTCATTTTCCCAGCACTTGACCCTAGTATTGTATGTTACGACATTTCAAGTGTTCATCCAAATGGTTCTTAAATATTGTAATGGTTCCCACCTCCACTCTGCCATCAGGTAGTAAGTTCCAATTGCCCACCACCCACTATGTGAAAACATTTCTTCTGATATCCCATCAGAACCTGCTGTTCTTACTGTAAATCTGTGGCCCATGGTAATTGTCGTTTCTAATAGGGGAAAACTTTATTCATATTGACGCTATTTATGCCACTCATAATTTTGTACACACTCTGCTCTAAAGAGAACAATCATAGCCTATGCAAACTCTCTTCATAGCTGAAACATTCCAACCTGGGCAACATCCTGGTCTATCTCTTCTGTACCGTTTTTGGTGCAATTACATCCTTCGCACAGTGTGGTGACTAGAATTGGATGTAGTGCTCCAGCTGTGGCCTAACTAGTGTCCTATATAGCTCCATCAAAACCTCCCAGCTCTTCTATTCAATGCCTTGGTATTAAGGTGAGAATCCCATAACCTTTTATAACCATCTCATCCACCTATGCAGTTGCCATCAAGAATCTATGTCTGTGCACCAAGGTCCAGTGACTCTCAATGCTACTCAAATTCATCATATATTCTTTTGCCTTGTTAGTTCTTTCAAAAATCCATCACTTTGTCCATCTGACCAACCTATTTATATTTTTCTATAGTCTAAAGTTTAACTCCTTGCTATTTACCACAGCACCATATTTTATGTCATCTGCAAACTTACTAATCATACCTCCTACATTCATGCCTAATTCACAAATGTGCAACACAAACAGCAAGGAATCCAGCATGAATCCTGCAGTATGCCACTGGACACAGGATCCAGTCACAAAAACGACCATCACCGTCTGCCTCCTTCCACCAAGCCAATTTTCAATTCTATTTGTCAAATTCCGTTAGATCTCATGAGTTCTTCCCTTCGTGACCAGTGTCCCATGCAACCTTCCTACCAATGCCTTCTTGAATAAAGATACCATGTTAGCTACGTTTCAATTCCCCAGTATCTCTCACTGTCCAAAGAGAATATTCTAAATTAAAATCTTTTCCCCTGCTTTCCATTGAAGCTTTCCATCTGGGCCTGAGTATATATCCAATTATAAGCCGACTTAAACTGCTAAAACCTCTTCCTTGTCTATAGCAATTGGTTCAGATTTATCATAGTTACCATCATTGATTTCTTGACCTACAACATTCTCCTCAAGAGTGAAACAATTGAAACCTTCCCTATGTTTTCCACCTCCACACAGATTGCTAGTTTGGTCTGGAATAAGTCTTACTCGTTCTCTGGTTATTCTCTGTTTCTAATATCCTTATAAAACATTTTTAGATTATCCTTCTTTTTACCCTCCATGTTTTTATGTCCCTTCTTTTTCTCTTTCAATTGCTTTTTAAATAATCCTCTGCATTTTCTATACTTCTTTAGGGTTTCTACTGTCTTTAGCTGTCAATATTTACCATAAGCTGCCCTTTTTGCCTTATCCAATCCTGTACATTCCTGATATCCAGGGTTATCTGGAAGGTTTCCTATATCTTCACCTTTATGGGAACCTGTTGGTTCTACACTCTCACCATTTTGTTTGTTAAAAAAAAGCACTCACACTCAGATATTCCTACAAGTAGCTATTTACAGTGCATTTGGGCCAGATCCTGTCTTATCATATTAAAACTGGCCTTTCCCCTGCTCATAAACTTTATTTTTCAGTCCACCTTTGTCCTTTTCCATGACCATCTTACATTTTACTGAATTATGGTCACTGCCACTGATATGCTATCCCCACCAACACCTCTAGCACTTCCCAGGCTTTGTTCTCTAAATTAGTTCCAGCACCATCTCTTGTCTTGTAGGGCTTTCTATGTACTGTTTTAAAATGTTCTCTTATATGATTTTAAGAATTCTGTCTCCTATAAACTTTTCATAATTTGTCTATCCCAGTTAATAATGGGGCCATTGAATTCCCCTATTGCTATTACCTTATTATGTCTACACCTCTGCTGACTTGCCCACATATTTGTTCCTCTATATCTGTTGCAAATAAAAGACCAGAATCCTCCAAGAATCCACAAAGTGAATTTATCAAATTAAATAATGTTTCATACGAAACACAAATGCATCAAGGCCACAAAATATGCAGGTGGCTTGAGTGTTTGTGAAACATCTTAATCTTCAATGCTAAGTGCAGCACCTTCCATCGCCAAACCCTGACAGAGAACAAGATGACTCCAACTTACAGAGGTGTCTCTCTATATGTGAACAGGTCACAGCTGATGAGTATTCCCATTTGCAGATAATTAGCCTTAATTTATACAAGCAACTCTTAATTGTCTTTGAGAAGATGATGGTTGAAACCATTGTTTCTTGGTACACTGAGTGGTTCATAGATAATTTCAGAGCGTGGTGAGGAGACAACCACAGTGCTCTGGGTCTGAACCACGTAAATCAAAGCAGGTTAGGACATCAGACTTTTTGTTTTGTAAACCATACAAGTGAACAGATGAACTTTTGAAACAAGCTAATAGTTACATAGTCATTAGTATGAATATGAGCTTTTTGTTCTCGATTTATTTAGTTACTTGCAAAACATATGAGTTTGGAACACAATTAAGCCATTTGGTCCCTTCAGCCTACTCCATCATGGCTGATATATTTGTGTTTGAATTACACATTCTCAAATACCTCCCATTAACCTTTCATTCCCTTGCCGAAAAAAAACCTATCTGCTTTCACCTTCAAACTATTCAATAACCTTTGCCTCCACCACTTTCTGAGGCAGAGAATTGCAAAGTTGTGCAACCCTGCAAGAGAAAGAAATTCTCCTAATTTCTATCTTAAAAGGAGGACCTCCGCCTTTTAAACAGTGTTCTCTAGTTCTGGACTTACCCTAGGGAAAACATTCTTTCCATGTCCATCTTATCAAGACAGCTCAGGATCTTATGCCCTATCAAGTCACCCCTCACTCTAATAAATTGCAATGAAAACAAGCTCTATCTGTCCAACCTCTCCTCAGAAGACAAGCCACTCATTCCAGGTATCAGTCTTGTAAACCCCCACTGAACCATCTCCAATGTATTTACATCCTTCCTTAAATAAAGAAACTGCACACAGTATTCGAGTTATGGTCTTACCAATGCCTTCTTTAACTGAATCATAACATTCTTACTTTGATGGTCATTTTCTCTTATAATAAAGGACAGCATTCAATTAACTTAATTACTTGCAGGACCTGTATATTCACATGTTTTTTAGTAGAACATCAGAGTCCCCTGTACATCAGAATTCTGCAGTCGCTGTCTTTTTAATAACACCCTACTCTTTTATTTTCCAGTCAAAGTGAATTATTTCACATGTTCAGACATCTTCCAAATTTTTGCCTACTACTCAACCTATCTCATGACCATCCGTTTGCATCCTCCTATACCCTCTGCACAAAGTACTTTCATATTTCTCTTTGCATCATTTGCAAATTTAACTACCATGCCTCGTTCCCTTCATCTTATTCATTGATATAAATTACAAAAAGCTGATACCTTAGCACAGAAATTCATTTGTCATTTGCCAAGACCCATTTATGCATGCTTCCTGTTTTTTTTTCTCAGCCAGCCGATCCTCTATCGATGATATTGTTACCAAATATACCTTGAGTCCTACTTTGCAAAATGCTCTTTTTGTGGCATCTTACCTTCTGAAAGTCCAAGTGCAGTATGTGTACAGTCTCCCCTTTATTCACAGTGAATGTCGTTCCTTCAAAGAACACCAGTAAATTAGGTAAACATAATTTTCTTTCCACAAAATCATGGTGATTCTTGTTGATTCCATTGAGGTTTTCTAAGTACCCGGTTGCATCCTCCTACTATTGATTATAACATCTTCATGACAGATGCCAAACTAACAGGCCTACACTTTCCTGCTTTCTGCCTCCCTTTCTGAATACAGGGGTTAGACTTGCTACTTTCTCGATTCACAGAACCTTTAGAGAATCTAGCTAAATTTGGAAATTTGTCATCAATGCCCCAATTCCCACATTGGCAACCTCCTTTAACACTCTAAGGACACCCACCTTCATGCAAGTATCTGTGTTTTCCTTAAGGTTGATGCTTTCCTTAAATTCTTTATTTAACCACAGATAGCGAGTCCTTCCCTAAACAATAATTTGCATGCTACAATCAAAAGTTGCCTCGGAGGAAATTTATAAAATTAAATTATAGCATATTCATGCTTTACAAATAATGAACATACATTTGTTGAGATTTTAGCTTAAGTCTATACTGAAACATTACAAATTGCAAATTCTTATTTTTAAGTCATACAGAATGCTACTGACTTATTTTCATTTGCACCAATCCCTTTCGCCCATTATCCCTGTGCTGGTAACAGACAACAGCACCTTGTTTAGCAACAACTCAATTTTAAAATTTATATCCTTGTTCTAAAATCTGAAATGCCTTGAGATGCATTACTTCATTCAGAATATGATATGTGTACACATTTTGTTGTATCTGAAGGTTTGGGATGTTACAAGTGCAAAAACTGAAGCCAAAAAGCACTTAATTCTGTTTGTTTGTAAGTAACTATATGAAGAGCAGCAGTTCTCCATACATTCCTTGGAATATCGTTGGCTCTAAAAATGCCATGGTCAGTAGAGCAATAAGATTAGTTTCTGTGTCCTTGGAATTTGGAAAGAGATACCAGGCAGTCATCCAACTCCTATTTGCCATCAACTAACTCCTGCTGAAAGATGCATGTCTGTGAATTTCCTTTGAGGACAGGCTTGGCTATGAGAATCTGATGTTTGAAAAGCTTGCCAACACCTACCATCCAAACTCACTCATAAATTCACTCAGCTGACAGTGAAATCAAGGTGAACTTAAAAAGAATAGGGGCTCACACAATACATGCAACAGAGATCTCCCTAGTTACTTTCCTTTCAAATGTGACTCCCTGTTGGAACTTTCCTAGTATTTAGTGACCTTTTAAAAGATAGCTATAACTATTGTTATGAAAGATTCAACTCTTTTCTCAGCAAAAAAGAACAGAAAATAGATACCAACACAAGAAATAAAATGCAACTTTGAAATAATTAAGACAGAATCTGTTCTTCTTTGCAATCAGTAGCAAAAAGTATAGCATTTGCTGTTGAGCTTGAAAAAGCTGTTTATGAAGTTTCAGTAGGCTGTAGATACATACAGCAAAGCAGAAAATAAATTGACAGATCATAATTCAAACATTAATTGTTACATAGTTTGGAGAATGCACAATGGATTCAGGAACATCGTAGTTTTCTGAAAAGAAAATAGTAACTTTTACTTATATTAAAAATCTTGATCTTTTAGAATGTTTTTTTTAGATTAGATTAGATTACTTACAGTGTGGAAACAGGCCCTTCGGCCCAACAAGTCCACACCGACCCGCCGAAGCGCAACCCACCCATACCCCTACATTTACCCCTTACCTAACACTAGGGGCAATTTAGCATGACCAATTCACCTGACCCGCACATCTTTGTGACTGTGGGAGGAAACCGGAGCACCCGGAGGAAACCCACGCAGACACGGGGAGAACGTGCAAACTCCACACAGTCAGTCGCCTGACTCAGGGAATAAAACATCACATTTTAAAATTTGCTTTTCAGGGCCAGAGATTATTCATGAGCAATCTTGTCTTAATACAAAGTTAAAAGTATAATTATTCTGGATTGAACAATTTTCATTATGTTCAATGATATTAGATATTTGGGTACCTTAAAAACTGAATTTTCCTAGTGCTTACTGTGTACCATGATATTTCATTTAACAGCTATAGCAACAATAATTAACTTGACAATATTTAAGCATGAGAAAACAAAAGGGAGGGATTATGAGAAATACAGAAGCCACAATTCATATTGAATAAGTATCAACAATTTGTCTGGTGTCAATTGTACCCTATTATCTGTGAATTGCTGTCGAAAAATAAGAAAGTTTTGTTGTCAGCAAGAATGAAATCCAATCCTCAGATGAAGACATGCAAGGGAACAATTGTCTTCCAACATCACGAGTTGTTGTCCCCTGGCCGTTGACCAAAAAGATTCAGACAAGTGATTGCCAGAGAGAAAATAACCTTCCCCTAGAAATGTGATATAAAGATAAATGCTCAGGGCAGAGGGGAGATTGCATCAAACAGACCTTGGAGGCAATAAATCCCTTTGGGTTGTCCCCAGAGAGTAAGACCTCTCTTCATCAAGAAGTCCTCATCAGGCAGATGGAAAGCATACCAGAAGAAGAGGAAGACTGAAGGAGGGTTGCCCCACCCACCTTTTCAAGACCAACATATTTGCACTGACAGCCAGTGAACCATCTGAAATTGTAACAGTTGTATCGTTTCTTTATCTAATTAACTAATTTGCCATATCTACTCTGCTGTTTCTTAAAGAAACTCTATTGGAAAATACTGAAAATTACTTACAAATCATTGACTGTCTATATTAGGTAACTGTAATCATGAACACCCTAAACTCAACAATGGTCTTTACCTTGAGAATATTGCATAAAAAGCTGAAGTTCATATCAAATCTGTATTGACTGCATTCTTGAATGCAGTAATGGTTCAGCCCATGTAAAAATATAGGATCAATGACAATGACTTCTGGATTCTTTAACTGAATGTCTACCAAATCTAGAAGTTGCTGACAGTTTTACAGGGGCAGCACCAAAGGTTTCATTGTCATGACAATTGCAAATTCCAATCCATTATCTTTTTGATGTTTTCTATAAAGCTGTCAATCCAAGTAAAAATAGATTTTGTGAAGTGTTCAGAATTGGTTCAAAAGTAGAAGACAAAGAGTGGTGTTGGAGTGTTGTTTTTCAGACTGGAGGCCTGTGACCAGTGGAGTGCTACAAGGATCGGTGCTGGGTCCTCTACTTTTTGTCATTTATATAAATGATTTGGATGTGAGCATAAGAAGTATAATTAGTAAGTTTGCAGATGACACTAAGGTTGGAGGTGTAGTGGACAGTGAAGAAGGTTACCTCAGATTACAACGGGATCTTGACCAGATGGGCCAATGGGCTGAGAAGTGGCAGATGGAGTTTAATTTAGATAAATGTGAGGTGCTGCATTTTCGGAAAGCAAACCTTAGCAGGACTTATACACTTAATGGTAAGGTCTGAGGGAATGTTGCTGAACAAAGAGACCTTGGACTGCAGGTTCATAGCTCCTTGAAAGTGGAGTTGCAGGTAGATAGAATAGTGAAGAAGGTGTTTGGTTTGCCTTCCTTTATTGGTCAGAGTACTGAGTACAGAGGTTGGGAGGTCATGTTGCGGCTGTACAGGACATTGGTTAGGCCACTGTTGGAATATTGTGTGCAATTCTGGGTTCCTTCTATTGGCAAGATATTGTGAAATTTGAAAGGATTCAGAAAAGATTTACAAGTATGTTGCCAAGGTTGGAGGATTTGAGTTATAGGGAGAAGTTGAACAGGCTGGGGCTGTTTTCCCTGGAGCATTGGAGGCTGAGGGGTGACCTCTTAGAGGTTTATAAAATCATGAGGGGCATGGATCGGATAAATAGACAAAGTCTTTTCCCTGGGTGAGGGAGTTCAGAACTAGAGGACATAGGTTTAGGGTGAGGGGGGGAAAAGATATAAAAGAGACCTAAGGGGCAACTTTTTCACGCAGAGGGTTGTATGTGTATGGAATGAGCTGCCAGAGGTAGTGGTGGAGACTAGTACAATTGCAACATTTAAGAGGCATTTGGATGGGTAAATGAATAGGAAGGGTTTGGAGGGATATGGGCCAGGTGCTGGCAGGTGGGACTAGATTGGGTTGGGATATCTGGTTGGCATGGACAAGTTGGACCGAAGGGTTTATTTCCATGCTGTCCATCTCTATGAATTTATGTCTCCATAACTGGATATTTTTATCTTTAATATTATTTCCTGAATTCTTTTTGCATGAAATCCTGTAATGAGAATTTGTTGTAAAATCCCTAATTATAGCAATTCACTAACAGTCACTAGGTAGTACAGAATATAATATTTATCAACATATTAATGATCAGAATTGAAGTTTTGAGATTTGCCTCAAAGAGTGCAGATTCTAAAATACTGAATGAAACCTTCATTTTTCACCATGTCAGCTCATGTGGCATTATACGGGAGTGAGCATTATTACCAAACACTCCAGTAGTAAAGATGCACAACTAGAGGGCAGTAGAATACATCCACAGGAACTGCACGTCTCAACAGTAGTTAGCACGGCAGAGCAATTACGCTTTTCATCGTTTACAGAGGTCTTTGGGATTTCTATCCACAGTTCCATAAACATATGAATATTCTGTTTGTTGATGTTGCTTGGCATTGCATCAACAAAATGTTCATGGTTTCTTCGCTTTTTCTTTATTCTGAAGGTACAATTGAGACCTTTCGCAAGCTACATGTAAGTCATTTTCAGGACCTCCTGTTTATTGTAATCCCTCAGTATAATGTAACAATATCTCATGGAAGGAATTGCAAGAAAAACATTCCAGATTACTTTGTTGTTTTCTTGGATAAGTTAGCAATACTAGTGCTAGGTTAATTAAAGTTATATCATTACAGTTTCCAAGAATAAATTACAGGAACTAAACACTACATTTAAAAGGGTAACTTTGTCACAATTTGATTGTTAAATGGTTTGTCAGAAGTATTTGTATGTGAATAAATCTACACTTTCATTGAAATGAATGACAACATTTCCACAAACATTTCAATTATTGTAAAAAATTCTCACCATACAAAAGATGAACTTTAAATATTATCCATTGTGGATAATATTTAAAGTTTTTTTTGTGGTGAGATATTTGTGGATAATATTTAAGCCATAACTTAATTCCACTAAAGTCTCTCCAGCATTGTCTGGTTAAGTTACGAGTATCTGGAATGATTTATATTATCATCTTCTGAATTAATATGACTCAGATTACAAATCATACCATTATTGTAATGCTCATTTCTTGCCTTGTGTATGTCTTTAAAGACATGCAACTTCTTTCTGGTCGCAAGCCAATGTGGAACTTTATAGACTCTTTTAATGAAATTACTGTACTTAACATTTTTATGGCACATTTATGAGCTGTCTGCCTCCACACTTTGTCCATGCAAGTTTGCATCAGGAAACTATCAGCCGCACCAGATCATTAAGCCTGCTTTGGAACCAACTCACACACCACTTCAGGACTCTGTAATTCATGGACTTTTGTGACTTGTATGTATCTACCTGTTCACTTTGGCTCTGAAGACAAACTCATATCTCATGCATCTACACAGGATGCATCTTATGGTTTATTCCTAAGTGCTCAATCACTTTGCACGGACCTGTGGGCTGCTCGCTTCTGGAACTTGAACTGCCTTTTAATGCATAGGCTCTGCAGAGCTAAGCTAAAGGCTGTCAGCCTCTGTGACTTGTATTGGTTTTTAATGCAGAGGAAGTATCAGCTAGCATGTCAGACTACCTGCCTGGTACTAATATATTGCTATATTACCATTGTGCTGCGTTAATGACACACCTATAATGTGAGCAAGCAGCTTATACAGCAAACACACATTATATCTTTCAACCAAATGGTCATTCTGAAACTGAAAGGGCCAGTCCTTATTGGGGTGAAGGGGGAGTACTGTCAGGTTGGAGGGCCATCACAGTCAGCCAAGAGACTTGTCCAGTTACAGTCCAGTAAGTTGGCTCCGATCTGATCCTGTAAGAAGCTGCAGATCCATGTCCTTATAGTTTCTTTTATTCATTCATGGGATGAGGGTGTCCCTGGCTAGGCCAGCATTTGTTGCCCAGAGGGCAGTTACGAGTCAACCACATTGCTGTGGGTCTGGAGACACATGTAGGCCAGACCAGGTAAGGATGGCAGTTTCCTTCCCTGAAGGACATTAATGAATCAGATGGGGTTTTCCAACAATCAATAATGGATTCATGGTCATCATTATACCCTTAATTCCAGATTTTTATTGAATTCAAAGTCCACCATATGCTGTGGTGGCTTTCAAACCTGGGTCCCCAGAACATGTCCTGGATTAACAGTCCAGCGATAATACCATGAGGCCATTGCCTCCCCAGAGTTTGGAGGGTTTGGCACAGCCAGTCCTGCATGTCAAGTGCAGGCAGCCTGGAGATTACAGGTTGGGTAGTCTAGGCGCTATGGTGAACATCCGTCTCAGGTTTGGGCTATTCTCAGTTGGAGCTTTCCTCAGAGATCAGCCACAGTCAGTCCTAGAGGTTTGGGTGTTAATGGTCAGAGGACTTATTATTATTCATGGAGACGCGACAAAGTGGGGTCTGGAAATTGACCAAACTGGACAAGCCCACTGAGGGAATGATAACAATGAAATTCAAGATGAAAGGGTGGAATCTGAAAGAGAAGTGGAGGGCATGGTAACCTCTAAGAGGGCAGTTTTTACAAATCATAATCATTCTGATCACTACACGAGAAGAGTTCATGGCTAACAAGGGCATGGTAACATGAGATGTCCTGAGGGTAAAATTGTGATGATAAGCATTATATAAAGAGCCTGATTGAAGAGAAGACGAGGCTGAAAGGAGAGACAGGGACAGCAACAAAAAAGGAACACGAAGGATGGTGTCTCATCCTGCATCTGAAGTCGAGCCTGCAAGTTACTCACAAGGCTACCAAGTTTAAACCTTGACAACATCAAACCAATGTCAACTGTGCAATCACATTACAAAATAGCTGCCACCACATGCGGAGTGCTCGGAATAAGTTACTTTATCTTCTTCAGAGACAATGCAAAAAAGACTTGAAATTTGAGGCCCTTTTGGAGTAATTATATTTATCAAATGTCCACTGATTCAGTAAAACTACTGATGAAATTGTTCATTGTCCAAAAATGAATATTACAAATTATGGCCTCAACAAACATGACCATTACATTGTTCACACTAATTGCCTCCTTGATACAGCTGCAAGGGAAATATAAACAGATATTAAACTGAAAGCAACACTTTGGCTTGGCATTTCTGAAACACATTCCATAGTTAACACTGGAAACATTGCTTTGGAGCTGTCACATTTGCACATTGAACTGTGTAAGTATGCAAGGACCATTCTTTGACAGTTGGGCTATCACAGTGGCTTACTGCCAGAATTCCACTCCCCCACCATGTAGCATAAACACTTTGGTTGTGCAACATATTTGGATAAGTTTATACATTTCAAAGGATGTACACATCAAGGATGACATTCATTGCTACATGAAACTTTCTTGGCACACTTTGTCAGGGCATAACATGATGTTTCGTTGTGAATGATGAGAAGGCTCAGGAGTGCCATGAGTGAAATGAGGTTCTCTTTCTGACATTTCCCAACGATTACTGTTCATGCATCTGGCATAAACATTGCTGAGGCTGGAGTCCTTGTGATATTTCAAATGCAAAGACAACACTGGAAGAGATAGCAAATTCAATATTGTCAGCAAGATCGGCAACTCTCATCAGCTGATGCACAACCTCCAGAGCGAGAGGCAGCAGGTGAAGCTGTTGAAGAGAACGATACCAGCCCATATCTACACAATCACCAGCACATTAAGGTCATCATCACCAAACTGTGCCACCTGCTGAAGTCAGCTATGCTCAGAGGAACTGGGTGGCAGTCCCATTCTTGTTGTGGTCAAGGTCATAGTTGCTTTGAATTTCTATACTTGAGGCTTGTTTCTAAGAGTAACTGGGGACCTGTGTGGCATCTCCCAATCCTCAACACAAAAATGCCTCCACAGAGTCACTGAAGCCACTTTCTCCAGATTACAGCTGTGCATATCCTTCCACTGTGATGAGGGGAATCAATAAAGTCAGGGTGTCAGATTTTCTTGGCTTCTCCCAGGTGCAAGTCGGATATAGTTGGCACCCCAATGCTTTGAGAACGCCCTATCACCAACACACAGAGTTTGTCCATAGAAAAGGAGTAGACATTCTGTAAATTTTGTGGGCGGCACGGTGGCACAGTGGTTAGCACTGCTGCCTCACAGCGCCAGAGACCCAGGTTCAATTCCCGCCTCAGGCGACTGACTGTGTGGAGTTTGCACGTTCTCCCCGTGTCTGCGTGGGTTTCCTCCGGGTGCTCCGGTTTCCTCCCACAGTCCAAAGTTGTGCAGGTTAGGTGAATTAGCCATGCTAAATTGCCCGTAGTGTTAGGTAAGGGGTAAATGTAGGGGTATGGGTGGGTTGCGCTTCGGCGGGTCAGTGTGGACTTGTTGGGCCAAAGGGCCTGTTTCCACACTGTAATGTAATGTAATCTAAACTAATCTAAATTTATGAAAGTCTAAGATTGTTTGCAATGATGTGTCACCTACACTATCTGTGTGCTCTCAGTAAGTGTTTGTTTCCTTCCCTCCCACTAAGTCATGAAGAAATGAGCATTGTGATCCATGAGTCTTGGTGAAAAGTATGTAAAGTGCCAGGCTTAGAGTGGCTGCTGGCCCTGTGACTGAAACTGGAGAGAAAACAGTGGCACTGATCTTGGCAGAGCAGAAGAATGGAAACTGAGAGACATTTCTGAAGACAATATGTTTATTTGGGGGACTGAGGGTTTAATGACTACATTCCTTGTTGAAAAATTGACAAATAAGATGAAGAAAAAGGTTTGGAGACCTGGGAACCCACTGGAAAAGCAAAGATCTGGTAGGATACCCAGTGAAGGATAAGGCAGGTAAGGAGGTGGTTCTAATCAATATTTAGTGCTGAGAAATAGGTCCAGAAACAATGCCAGACGAATAACACATTAAAGTGCTGTAAGTTAAAAGAAGTATCAGTTGGAAGAACTTAAGTGAAAAATGAAGAGGTTTAGTTATTACAATGTTTTGCTTTCTAACTTGCTTTGTTTTGTGGCAATGCTACCTCTGGTGCAGGGTTCAGGTTGAGAAGTATTCAGACGATCCTTTCAGAGAGACAGAACAGTGGATGAAGGGGACAGCCTGATGTTGGCATTTCAGGCTAAGTGTGAGGAGCAGGAGGAAAAGTATTGCCAGTTGGAGTTAGAATTAAGGAAATCAAGGAAAGCAGGAAGATAGGTGGGGCATATTTAACAGGAGAAAGGATCTGTTTCAGTAAGAAAGGGGGTAAATGAGGGTCAGAATGGTGCAGAAATACCCAGGAGGCCAGACTGGGCTGGAATGTGGAATTCCTCAAGGAATATTATGCGGATATATTAAAGGGAAGGGCAAAGAGGAACACAGCTGATGGTTGGTTGAAGCAAAAGTGCAGTGAAGCTGAGCAGGAGTGAGATGATATTAAGATCATCACCAGGTTTTGTCAATCAGAGTATGAGATCAGGACAGGCAATACGTTATATAATTATCATTACATTAATATTAAGGTACCATTATGGTGCATCATGGGTCATTATAGGAACAATCAATGTTTTAAAGTAAGTTACAGAAAAAGAGAGGGAGCAATTGTGCCCTACATTCAATTGAGAAAAAGGACTCTGTACCCAGGACAGACAACAATTCAGCGTTAAAACAGACATTTGTAATCCCATTCAATTCTGAGGAATTGGAGATGCTAGCCTTAGGAATAGGAAACTGACACAAGGGCAAGAGCCATGTGGTCACTCTCCAGGTTGATGAAATGGGAGGTCTCCATAGTTTTGATAAAACAGAAGAGAATGACCTGTTGCTGGCCACATTAAACTCAGGGATCCACTCAGTCCTACCTGAGGAAAGGAGAATGGCTTGAGGTACCTTTGAAAAAAATGAAGACTTGGTATCACAGGCTATGAGCCTCAGTAACGGGGATGATTATCAACTAGTTCAGAACACTTATCAAAGAATGACTGTAAAAGGCTGCTGCTGAATCAGATTCTTTTTCTGAGGGGTGGGTTCAGTTGTATATAAAATGTGAGACCATACAAGGGGCAATTGCATTAACAAGGCACTCATGGATTTGAAATTAAAACACATCCTCCATCACAAAAATCTGCATATGCCTCTTCTGTTTTCACAAACAATTTTAGAAATCCTGATGACATAATTGATCACTACAAATCAAAGAGAAAGTGAGAACTCCAGATGCTGGAGATCAGAGTTGAGAGTGTGGTGTTAGAAAAGCATAGCAGGTCAGGCAGCATCGGAGGAGCAGGAGAATCGATGTAAGGGCTTCAGCAAAGAAGGATTACTCACTGGTAATCTTTAAAGTATCAGCTATGGTTAACAATTCCAAAACCATTTCAAAGATCTCAAAAGGTGCAAAGGGGCACAGAGCTGCTTTCCTTTCATGTATGTATGTCAGAAAACGTTCTCATGCGGAATACTATGTCCTTGAGTGATTTCGTGGATAGGTCAGTGTCTTAATAATCCTATCACACTTATATTCTCCTATGTACTTGTGTGGCATGGCTTATGCAGCCATACATCTGGATGGTCTACTCTGTTAGAGATCCATATAAATGCATCCCATGGCCCTCCATATGGGAGACAACTACATCTCACAGTAGTGAGGCCTATGCCGAAGGCTCATTTGTGTCTGACTGCTCACATCACTAGAAAGCTGTTTGTTTCTGATATTCCCAACATAGATTCATTTGATCCATCCCTATGGATCCAGCCAAAGTAGGCATTATCGTCTCTGTGGCTGCTATGTAGCAAAGGCACAGAGAAACTGAAGAGGCACATAGGCAGCAGCAAGCCCAGGAACAGCAGCAATCTCCAGTGGTTGCTGGACAGCATCCACATCAAGACGTCACTGCAAAAGGTCCCCTCAAGATGCAGAGTAGGTACAGAATATCCAGAGTGTATCAGTGTCAATTCCATTTCCTCCAGCTAAGTGAGACACAGTGCTATCACTAAATGAAGATATCCTGAAGATATCCATCACAGAACTGTGTCATCTGTTGGAGTAGGACTTGTGATATGAGGATGTAAGGTGGCCATCCTATCCCAGAGGCCATCGTGGTGACAGCTAAGCAAAGCTTTATGCGATAGGCTACTTCCAAGCGGCCACTTGGGTTGGTTCTCTCAATTCTCCATCCACAAATATATTAAGACTGTTAGCAATACTATTTGTGAGCAACCACACCATTTCATCATGTTGCG
Organism: Chiloscyllium plagiosum; assembly: GCF_037043375.1. Classification (NCBI taxonomy): domain Eukaryota; kingdom Metazoa; phylum Chordata; class Chondrichthyes; order Orectolobiformes; family Hemiscylliidae; genus Chiloscyllium; species Chiloscyllium plagiosum. The sequence continues at coordinate 46,463,761 of NW_028270145.1, forward strand.
CCATACATGATGTTCCTGCCTTCAAGAATGACAACATGTTATGTTCCATTGAGCGAGCTCCTTCACTTCTGCTAACTGCAGGATTGTGTGAGAGCAACAAAAGATGGGAAAATGCCATCGACTGTGTTGAGGCAATGCCTCATTTTGTTCTGGAATGAGAGAGAGAGAAAGAAAGCAGAAAACTCCATGAAGCAGCTCTTCAGTTGTCTGGTTTGCAGGTTAATCCCTATGTCATTGCTAATACTTTTTAATAAATGGCTTTAAAACAGATTACTATTTATTGGGTCATAATCGATTTCTTGGTTTTACTTCCTGTACAAGCACATACTACTCATTCTTATTGGTACAAACAGATTTATTTTTGTGTGTATGAAGTTTGTGTTTGAAATGTGACTGTATAATTAGAATTAAATGGGAAATGTACTATATTTTAAATATTTGGAGTAATTGAAGTGAAGTCTACTTTGAATTGGATTGATCTTGGGGTTACAGACATGTCACAATATTTAAGGATTTGATGATTCTGGTTCCTGGCACAATTCTCAAAAGACTCTGGAGAACTTACTTTGGCTGTTGTGAATTGAGATTTAGAAACGAACATTTTCAATGATCTCAATTCCAAAAGAAACTGCGAAGTTTGGAGAGCCTGAACAATTAACCTGCAATAAAGCGACAGAACTGTGGAAAATTACATAGATTTAAACATTCAATTACTGTTAAGAATGATAGTGTGACTTTACAAGCAAAACATGTTGCCACATCTGTAGAGGAAGCTCAAGATATTCATTAAGTTAAAACATTTCATAAAATGTTAAAGAATAAGCAATTCAAATGTCATCAACTCCCAGGGAGTCATCAACACAGTAGCCCAGGGAACCCTAAGACCCACAGACTGCTGACAGGAAAAGATGACTGTGTGTGGGCAAACAACGTACACTTTAAACAAGCTGAATACCCTGAGTATTATAAAAACTAATTTAAGCCAGATCACAGATTTGTTCCACTTGCTAACCGCTCAAGCGTAGGGGAAGTGAACCAACAGATCCACAGATAATAGGAATGTATTTGGACTAGTGACTGCCTGGAGCAGATGAGGTTACACATTACCTCAGGGAGAATACATCTAACATGGAAAGATAATTGGAAACCTCATACAAGCAGCAGTAATTCCAAAGGAATTGTTGTGGTTAAAACTGAAGTTCATCAGAAGATAATTATCTCAGTTATAGGGGTAACAAAACAATTAGATTAGATTAGATTCCCGACAGTGTGGAAACAGGCCCTTTGGCCCAACCAGTCCACAGCAACCCTCCGAAGAGTAACCCACCCAGATCCATTTCCCTCTGACTAATGCACCTAACTCTATGGGCAATTTAGCTTGGCCAATTCACCTAACCTGCACATCTTTGGATTGTGGGAGGTGCACCCAGAGGAAACCCACGCAGACATGGGGAGAATGTGCAAACTCCTCACAGACAGTTGCCAGAGGCTGGAATCGAACCTGGGACCCTGTACTGTGAGACAGCAGTGCTAACCACTGAGCCACCGTGCACCATTAAATAACTGGGAACCCAGTAACCAGTATTTTCTGCTTTCCAGATTATCACAGCGTAAATCAATGAGCTTGGCTGACCTTGTTGTACCATTTGCTCTTCACTGAAGGAAAGTGTTTGGCATATTTTCCAAGGGTGACACAGGACAAGTTTAAGGTTACTGCCCTCTGTGAAGAAATCCCTTCCAAGCTGATCAGAACCAGAGATAGAGCTACTGTACAGCTCATGATTGCAGAGACTGTAAATAATTACACTTGCATCAAATGTTCCTGCAGATACCAATTCCCGGCTTTGGAAGGTGGTGCAGCTCTGTAACAGAAATGGCACCGGAATTAGGTCAGGATTGGACATTCTGAGTATGAAATTGTAACTATATGTACCTGACAGGTGGACTGCAAGGAGGATGGTGAGGAGAGGGTGACTGTTGAATTCATTGGGTTCAAATGGCAGGACGAGGAAGGGAATGAGAATGGAGAGCTTCTAGTCACCCGATCACAAGTGGGACATTAAACCAAATCACCCACCACTACCCCAGGAGAGAGCCCTTGCTCGGTACAGACAGGGGGTCCTGAGAAGGGATTTGTGCTGATGAAGGGAGCTATGACTCCGTATTATAATGTATACCATGAGTAAACCATTTGAACATTACAGACGTAGCATTACCACTCAGGTGCTCCAATAAGGCTAGAATGCTGTTTGTTGTCCTTTTAGGTAGATTCGTGAAAGAACCTGAACAAGCTGATTGGAATAGGGCACCAAATTGGAAATGTACAGAGATCACAGCAACTTTACCAATGGGTGACAGAAGGAGAGCTTGGACGTAACTGAGCAGCTTCTCAATGTTATGAGGAAAGTAGTGATCAAAACAACTGGTTGCTAACTCAGGGGTCAGAACATGTGTATTGGATAATTTAAAAAATATTTTAGATGGAGAAAATCTTTTGAGAATGGCATGAACTACAACAGTGCTCATTGATAACATGCTGTCACCTTCAGAGGCCTCTAGGAAAAACAGCGTCAGACATATTAGGGAAGGATATGGTGTTAGGCACCACAGTACACTCCCATAAATGGAAGGATATACTAGGAACCAAACTGCTCATGGGGGAAAGACTGGATACCAAAAATGAGACGTGAAGGGCTGCACGGTGGTTAGCACTGCTGCCTCACAGCACCAGAGACCTGGGCTCAATTCCGACCTCAGGCAACTGTCTGTGTGGAGTTTGCACATTCTCCCCGTGTCTACGTGGGTTTCCTCCGGGTGCTCTGGTTTCCTCCCACAGTCCAAAGATGTGCAGGTTAGGTGAATTGGCCATGCTAAATTGCCCATAGTGTTAGGTGAAGGGGTAAATGCAGGGGAATGGGTCTGGGTGGGTTGCCTTTCAGAGGGTCAGTGTGGACTTGTTGGGCTGAAGGGCCTGTTTCCACACTGTAAGTAATCTAATCTCATTGAAACATATCGGATGGTGTCAAAACAGTACAGTAAAGAAGATTTTATAGATACAGAACGGTGTGGTGGGGTCCCATGTAGAGTGACATGAACCCAAGATCATGGTTGAGGCCAAATGGAACTTGGAACTTGGCGATCAGTTTCTGCTCAGCGATGCTGTGTTGTTGTTCACCTTGAAGGCCATCTTGGAGGACATCACCTGATGAAAAGGCAACATTCCGAAAGTTTGTGATTTCAAATAAACCTGGTGGATTAAAACCATTCCTGAAGAAGGGCTCATGCCCGAAACGTCGATTCTCCTGCTCCTTGGATGCTGCCTGACCTGCTGCGCTTTTCCAGCAACACATTTTCAGCTAAAACCTGGTGTTGTCTGACTTCTGACCTTGTCCATCCCAGTCCAACACTCGCACCTCCACATCATGGCCACCCTGGAAATGGACAGGGAGGGCCTTTTGGGAGACAAAAACTGAAGTAACAAATGCCACTGAACATATAAGTCCTGGAGACATGACCCACCTAGACCCCAATATGGGGGATCCGCCACAGAGCCTGGATTCGTTGGAAGGTACTAGTACAGATAAGAGATGGCTGAGAAGATCTTCTCAAGAAAATACTTGATGACACCCCAGGTATCCAGATCTATGATGGAAGAAGAGAATGCTGCCACTATTGTCAAACCTGCTAATTGGGCACTTGCTTAGTAAATGGTCATTTTGGGTTATGTACAGCTGTCGGGCAGGAAAGTGTGTTACAGAGCTTCCACCAGTAGGTGGCAGTAGTGAGGGAGGACAGCTGAAGCAGCCGAATGAAGTCTCTCTGGTAAAGAAAATGTCTTTGGGGGAAAGAGGCCTAATGGGAAGAAGGGGCAGGGCAGAAAGTCGCAGAAAAGCAAAATATTTCTCAACCTGATGTAAACCATAGACTTCATTCCACATCAATACTTCCTTGTCTATCCTTAATTTCCCTTCAGGTTTGTAATGATCAGATGCCAGTGGAATAAAGAATCTTTGTTTCATGATTTTTGAGGCATCTGAATGTTCAAATCTCTTGTCACAATCTGATTGGGTAAAGGCCCTCCTTGCCCACTTCCAGGGTGGCCGTGCCATTGTTGGACTGGGGTAGACAAGGTCAGATTAGGGAATAAGGTGAAAAGATCTAAATAAAGATGAGACAGTTGGTCAAGTGAAGATTCCTGAAGAAGGGCTTATGCCCGAAACGTCGATTCTCCTGTTCCCTGGATGCTGCCTGACCTGCTGCGCTTTTCCAGCAACACATTTCCAGCTCTGATCTCCAGCATCTGCAGACCTCACTTTCTCACCAAGTGAAGTTTTTGTCAAGTAACTTGACTGCTTAAACATTGTGCTTGTAGAACCTCCAGGAAAGTGTTACAATGGCATACAATCATCTGTGAGAGCAGGGATTCTCCTTACATGGTTGTATCTAATAAAGATTGCTTGTTTTGAACAAGATATCTGATTGTAAGGTGCTTATTGAGCTTCTGGGCAAGCTAAATTGGCTAAATTGCCCATAGTGTTAGATTTAGATTAGATTTAGATTACTTTACAGTGTGGAAACAGGCCCTTCGGCCCAACAAGTCCACACCGACCCGCTGAAGCGTAACCCACCCATACCCCTACATTTACCCCTTACCTAACACTACGGGTAATTTAGCATAGCCAATTCACCTGACCTGCACATCTTTGGACTGTGGGAGGAAACCGGAGCACCCGGAGGAAACCCACGCAGACACGGGGAGAATGTGCAAACTCCACACAGTCAGTCGCCTGAGGCGGGAATTGAACCCGGGTCTCTGGCGCTGCGAGGCAACAGTGCTAACCACTGTGCCACCGTGCCGCCCATGAAGGTGAAGGGGTAAATGCAGGGGAGTGGATCTGGGTGGGTTGCTCTTCGGAGGGTCAGTGTGGACTTGTTGGGCCGAAGGGCCTGTTTCCACACTGTAAGTAATCTAATCTAATCTTTACAGTTCCTTTTGATTATATACATTGCAAGAAAGCTTAGGTGAACTTTGCAACATGGGAGATTTGTTGTTTCTGCGCTTGACTATAAGGTTTATTTTTGGTACAATGTCTGGCAGTAATTATACAGATACAGAATGTTGTGGGATTGTGCTGACACATGGGTTTTCGCTGAGCTGCAGCATAAATGCAGTTAAACATTGGCCAATGCAGTTGACTGAATTTGCTGTTAAATGCTGACCTAATCCTGCATCAACTGTTACACAACTTTGCCTGCACCCCCAGAAATCGATAGCCCACACAATGTTTTGTTCCCTACACAAGATTCTAATCATTTTCCAGTGTTTTCATGTCTGTATTTGAAATAAGTTAGAATATTAATCAATTAACGTATCCTGAAACACTAACTGGCAGCACGGTGGCACAGTGGTTCGCACTGCTGCCTCACAGCGCCAGAGACCCGGGTTCAATTCCCGCTTCAGGCAACTGTCTGTGTGGAGTTTACATGTTCTCCCCTTGTCTGTGTTCGGGTGCTCCGGTTTCCTCCCACAGTCCAAAGATGTGCAGGTTAGGTGAATTGGTCATGCTAAATTGCCCGTAGTGTTAGGTGAAAGGGTAAATGTAGAGGAATGGGTCTGGGTGGGTTGCTCTTCGGAGGGTCGGTGTGGACTTGTTGGGCCGAAGAGCCTGTTTCCACACTGTAAGTAATCTATCTATCTAACTTTACCAAATGCAGTTTAAACATAGATTCTTCTAATGCCCTTCAATAAGTGAAGCATGTGTGTACGTTATAGACAACATTCCACAGTACCCAGTGAAATGGAAGTTGACACGGGGTACACAGACACAAGATGGCCGCTGAACTATACATTGGTCACTTAGTACACAAGATGGCCATTGAGCCATTACATGGAAAAATACAGCAAAGCATACACAGATACTGCCTGAGGCTAACAGGATACCAGCACAATAGACACACAGCATAGATGATTAGTTTAAGGTGGGTGGGGGAGAGAATACACATCAGTAACATCTACTCCCACTAAAGCGTCTGAGTTCAGCCACCACCTTCAATAGAAATGTTAACTACCTGAGATTGCTTGTATACAAGTGTTAATACTTGCAGTAATGGAAAACAATATTCCTTCTCAGGAAGAACAATCACAACCACTGAAACTGATAATTATTTTGTAATTCTGGATTAGTGGTGCTGGAAGAGCACAGCAGTTCAGGCAGCATCCGAGGAGCAGTAAAATCGATGCAAAAGCCCTTCATCAGGAATACAGGCAGAGAGCTTGAAGGGTGGACAGATAACTGAGAGGAGGGTGGGGGTGGGGAGAAAGTAGCATAGAGTACAATAGGTGAGTTGGGGAGGGGATGAAGGTGATAGGTCAGGGAGGGTGGAGTGGATAGGTAGAAAAGAAGATAGGCAGGTAGGACAAGTCACGGGGACAGTGCTGAGCTGGAAGTTTGGAACTGGGGTGAGGTGGGGGAAGGGGAAATGAGGAAACTGTTGAAGTCCACATTGATGCCCTGGGGTTGAAGTGTTCTGAGGCGGAAGATGAGGCTTTCTTCCTCCAGGCGTCTGGTGGTGAGGGAACGTCGGTGAAGGAGGCCCAGGACCTCCATGTCCTCGGCAGAGTGGGAGGGGGAGTTGAAATGTTGGGCCACAGGGCAGTGTGGTTGATTGGTGCGGGTGTCCCGGAGATGTTCCCTAAAGCGCTCTGCGAGGAGGCGTCCAGTCTCCCCGATGTAGAGGAGACCACATCGGGAGCAATGGGTACAATAAATGATATTGGTGGATGTGCAGGTAAAACTTTGATGGATGTGGAAGGCTCCTTTAGGGCCTTGGATGGAGGTGAGGGAGGAGGTATGGGCGCAGGTTTTGCAATTCCTGCGGTGGCAGGGGAAGGTGCCAGGATGGGAGGGTGGGTTGCAACTTAAAGGAAACCAAGCCACAGACCAATCAGCCCAGCGAGCCTTACAGCAGGAAACCACTGATGAGGTTCAAATAGCAACAATAGAACTAGCGGAAGATGCTATTTACTTACAGCAGCTACAGGAGGATACCAAACAGGAAGAGAGAGAGAGATGGAAAATGCAGGGAGCACTTAAAGGGGAGGTCAGTATCTGGAGGCAAGCAGACAAGGTTATAGCACCATGTGCATACAAAACACCTTGCTGGAACTGCAACATGGCCTTTCACATACAGGCAGGGGAGCTATGATAGCAATGTCAGGCAGCATCTGAGGAGCAGGAAAATTGACGTTTCAGGCCAGAGACCCTCATTCCTGATGAAGGGCTCCGGCCCAAAACCTCGATTCTCCTGCTCCTCAGATGCTGCCTGACCTGCTGTGCTTTTGCAGCACCACACCCTCAACTCTGATCTCCAGCATCTGCAGATCTCACTGTCTCCAAGCTATGATAGCAAGTCTAGGGAGAGAGTAGTGGTGGAAGGGAAAGGGCCAAACACTGCCGCAGATGTGTGGTTTGCACACAGCACAACCCAGATAGACTCATAAAAGTTAGGATGGGTCACCAACCCAGGCCAAGGGGATCCTGGGAACACCCCCAAATAGGTTTCACAGGGCCACTACCACCTTCCCGTGGGAAAACATACTGCCTGGTCATCATAGACCAGTGCACCCGGTGAGTGGAGGCATTCTCCACCAAGAACTGTACCGTAGCTCTGTGGCCAGGATTCTAGCAGAGGAGCTAATTCCGAGGTTGGTGGGGTGGGGTGGGGGCTATACCTACAGATCGACTCTCTTCAAGGGACACATTTCACAGGCAAAGTTATGAAAACAGTATGCCAGCTACCAGGAATAAAACAAATATTTCATATCCCCTATCACCCCCAGAGCTCAGGGATAGCAGAGACAATGAACAGAACCCTTAAAAACGCTTTAGCTAAGGCCATACAGACATCAGGGAGGACATGGACTAAAGTACTACCAGTCATACTCATGAAAATAAAAGCCACCACGAGTCAGGCAACTGGGCTAACACCCGACAAATTAATGACCAGGCGATCAATGCAATTATCAGCGACCATGATAACGGGTGGGACCGATGTAGGTCAGCTAAAAGACTAAATGCAGAGGTATGTACTGGAATTAAGCACTCAACTAAAAGGGATGTGTAAATTGGTAACTGAGAGACAAGAGCAAAAGAACAAGGCAGGGGAACTTGAAATCTTCCCTGAGGTCCCAGCAGCTGGGAGCTGCGTCCTTGTCCGAACCCTGCCTGACAAACCAGGCTTTGCCCAAAAATGGAATGGGCCGTATCAAGTTAGAATCAGTGGGGACACCTGCGCCTGTGCAGACATGAGGGGAAAAGGCACGGGGAAGCACTGGACCCAACTCAAACCATATATGGACGCCTATGAATTAACTAATATGATTGACCTTCCCCCAGACGCAGACAGGAACTGCGAGAAAGACAGTGAGCAAGGGGAGAGCACCGAGACCACAACCAAGCAAACCACCCAGAGGCACGGATAAAACTGCTGACAAGATACAGAAATTAATCTACTGTTATCAACTTCCGGGTACCATTGTAAAAAAAAGGACTCTAACTATTAACCACATTTAACTTTAATCATGTACATACTTGAGTATACGTTACTGTTTCTAAATGTTGTGATAGCCGGAAGCCTGTCGGCATTTGAGGATAACCTCTTTTACAAAACTCTTTTACAAATTTACATGGGAACTGAACTGTCTGTTACCCACTGGCACAATTGTTCGAATCCCTCTTTGAGGCCACCCCTGTGTGGACCCCTTGCGACTTATACATAATAGATACCTCGAGCATGCCATGTAAAGGACAACTAGGAAAATACAAAAGGGTAGATGTGTGGAATTGGTCCCAGCAAGGGAAGAGAAAGACCTATTTAAACATCACTGATTACCCACTCTGTTTCATGGGGCATGTAAGGAGATGCATTTATGCCTGGTACCTAGAAACAGTTCACGTGTACTCATCAGCACTGAACAATCACCCGGGGTCAACAAACCTTCACCTGCAGCGAGCAGGCATGCGTGAATGTGACCACGGCAAGAGAGTGTATATGCGGGCAGTGCAATGGCATTCATGTCAGCTCTGCCACGTCAGTCCTACCAGCTGGCGGGAACAAACAGGGAGTCAGAGGTGAGATAGGTAGACAAACAGGCCCACAAACAGGACACTGTATGCAATCGGGCAGCGAAGGGATTCGTTTTCTTATTTAAGGGGAGTTATGCTATTGACACACTAAACCTCTCAAACCTTTTTGTTGTAGGAACGATAGGACCCCTCACTGTACCATGACCTAGTGGGAGACATGTTTGACCCATTCCATCAGCCAGGATCATCATTGGGTTACGGGTTTTTAGGATCTTTGTCTTTTTTGGGGGGGCGCGGTGTGGAGGGGCAGAAGGGGTCCTCAGCACTAAAAGCTGAAACTACATTGTGTGTGGATTGACAATCTTGGGAAACAATGCATCAAAGGGTCTACAAGCAATCAATGGTGAATTGCCTGAACTCAGACTTTACGTGCAGCAGACACGTTACACGGTGAAGTTTGTACAATCATTGGTGGCAAGTGTATAACCCATGTCATTGATGATTCTTACAATATTACACAGGTGATCAAAAACATTTGGGACCAGCTAGATAACTTCAGACCAGGCGCCACAGGAGGAGATAGCTGGCTAGAATAATCGATAGGCAAAACCTGGGGACCCTATTTAGTACATGGGATTGACCTCCTTAATTCACTCATATTGGTATTCTGCCTAGGCCTCAGTTGTTTAAAGCTTAGCTGTAAGGTGCTACTGATGCAGGCCGTGCCAGGAGCAAGTGTCACCACAGGAGACCCCCCAATGAAACTGACACTCCTTGACACCCCTCGGGATGGGGAGACATTAGAAAATGCCTGCCTCTATATGTGAGTTGGGAGGTCTGCAGGAGATCTCCGAAGTTGCAACTTAGACCACAAAGGGGGGAGTGAAGTGGGAGTTGACACGGGGCATGCTGACACAGGGTACACAGACATAAGATGGCCGCTGAGCCATAAATTGGTCGCTTAGCACACAAGATGGAAGCTGAGTCATTACATGGAAAATATACAGCAAAGCATACACAGATACTGCCTGAGGCTAACAGGATACCAGAACAATAAACACGGAGCATAGATGATTAGTTTAAGGTGGGTGGGGGAGAGAATACACACCAGTAACGTCTATTGCCCACCGAAGCATCTTGAGTCTGGCCACCGCCTTCAATAGAAATGTTAACTACCTGAGACTGCATGTATACAAGTGTTAATACTTCAGATCGGCAATAATGTGAAATGATCTTCCTTCTCAGGAAGAACAATCATGACCACTGAAACTGACAATGACTCTGTAATATTTTCTGTAAACAAACCATGCTGTACAAGACTCGATACTTGAACGATTGTACCACAAAAATGTATAAAATATCATGACATGTGCTCCGAGAGTGAGGGGAGGCTCGCAGCTGACAGCCATGCTGACCAACGTCGCTCTTTCCCCAGTTCTCAGGTTTCTTTGTCTAATAATCTCTGTCTTGGGATCCCGATCCTGACTCAGAGACTGGTGATTTTCCCCATAACACCTGGAACAACATAAACCAGCTCATTGAGAAAACAAAAGTTGGTAAATAACATTTTTCCACTGATCATGCAGCAAATACAGACTGAAGCATTGTTAAAACTCTTGCATTGCAAGTCGACATTATAAAATGAAATCTCAATAATAAATAACCAAGCAAATTTCCTGTTCACCTACTACCAGATTCTGGCCACAGAAACATATTAACAGTTATTGCAATCATTCTAATGAGCACAAATTGCCTGTTGTATGTTTGTGCATTACAGCTTCTTTCCATAATATTAGCTTTAATTTATTTTGCTTTAAAATAGTACATTGAGAGGTTATTTGAAAACTGGTTGCATTTGAAAATAGTATGAACTGCATTATTGACGCATCATACAAAGAGTTTCTTCTTGACAGAACCAAATTATTCACCAATATGTAGCTACACTTCACACCCTACCTCCTGCAAAAATGCCATCCCGTATTCCCAATTCCTCCACCTCTGCCGTATCAGCTCCCAGGAGGACCAGTTCCACCACAGAACACACCAGATGGCCTTCTTCTTTAAAGACCATAATTTCCCTTCCCACATGGTTGAAGATGCTCTCCAATGCATCTCGTCCACGTCCCGCACCTCCACCCTTAAACCCCACCCCCTCCAACTGCAACACCCCTGGTGCTCACCTTCCACCCCACCAACCTTTGCATAAACTGCATCCTCTGCTGACATTTCTGCCACCTCCAAACAGACCCCACCACCAGGGATATATTTCCCTCCCCCCCCCCTTCCGCCTTTCGCAAAGACCATTCCCTCCATGACTACCTGTTCAGGTCCATGCCCCCCTACAACCCACCCTCCCATCCTGGCACCCTACCCTGCCACCGCAGGAATTGCAAAACCTGCACCCACGCCTCCTCCCTCACCTCCATCCAAGGCCCTAAAGGAGCCTTCCACAACCATCAAAGTTTTACCTGCACGTCCACCAATATCATTTATTGTATCCGTTGCTCCTGATGCAGTCTCCTCTACATTGGGGAGACTGGATGCCTCCTTGCAGAGCGCTTTAGGGAACATCTCTGGGACACCCGCATCAATCAACCCCACCGCCCTGTGGCCCAACATTTCAACTCCCCCTCCCACTCTGCTGAGGACATGGAGGTCCTGGGCCTCCTCCATCCCTGCACCCTCACCACCCGACGCCTGGAGGAAGAACGCTTCATCTTCTGCCTCAGAACACTTCAACCCCATTGCATCAATGTGGACTTCACCAGTTTCCTCATTTCCCCTCCCCCCACCTTAACCCAGTTCCAACATGTCAGCTCAGCACCAGCCTCATGGCGTGTCCTACCTGCCAAACCTCCTTCCCACCTATCCGCTCTACCCTCCTTGCCGACCTATCACCTTCATCCCCACCTCCATCCACCTACTGTACTCTTAGCTACCTTCTCCCCAGCCCCACCTCTCTCCCATTTATCTCTCCACCCTGGAGGCTCCCTGCCACACTCCTGATGAAGGACTTTTGCCTGAAACATTGATTTTCCTGCTCGTCGGATGCTGCTTGACCTGTTGTGCTTTTCCAACACCACTGTAATCTTGATTCTGATCTCCAGCATCTGCAGTGTTCACTTTCACCCTGTGTAGCTACACTCAGTTCAAACACCTCTTTAAAATAGGTTTTGTTGTATTTTTACTGATGTTAACAATAAAACAGAAATGATGTATGATTGGAATTGATTATAGCTGCACATGTCAGCAAAGAGCATAAATATTAGATTCTCATACTTCTTTCTCAAAATATATTTTAAGAATTAGCTGAAAGCTAATCTCACAGGAAAAGAAAACAGTTGTACAATTAACAAAGGGTTCACCTCTGTTCAATTCCTGTAGATAAAATAAATACTGACAAACTGCTCAAATTGTATATCTAAACCTCCAAGGAGATGACTTTATATAAACATATTGCCTTACAGTGTATCACTTGTCTGGAATTAAGCAGTTTGCTGCTTAGTTACAAGTATACATAGTAAAGGTCTTACAAATCTACCCTGGCTCTGAAGAGATCTGTTATTAATATAATTCAATTTCCTAGAAGTGCAATGTCAACATTGTAATGTCAACATTCTTCCTCCAAATCATTTAAGCTAACCTCCTTATAAAAGAGTCAAGACAACGCACGGATAGCAGTTAATGGTACATAGCTAGTGAATTTATTTATTTAAATTGTTTTTGAAATTTATTTCTGTAAAGCCAGTTAATAGTCTAACAGCTAGAAATGTGGCAGGCTGCCTTGGCCCCACAGAATACTCCATGTGGGAACTTCAGGATGCTTCTCATATTCTTGACAACCACATGTTAAAGAGATGTAGCCAACTAGAGCAACTTGCTTTCTGAATTTTAGAGCTTTAGGAACAGCATGCCTTACCACAGTGTACCCATCGGGCTGAGAGCTAGCATGACCCTAGATACAGCTATGCTGCAGCTCAAATGACTACAGACAAAGTGTGAGTTGGTGACCAGCAGGCAATCAAGGAGGACCAGGCAGTTAAGTCTATCATATTCACCAATCTGGATTCAGTTCTGACTATTGGTGAGGGTCTTGGTTCATCTGGGGAGTGCAATCTGATCCATATCCATACCTTGGGTGCCTCAGCTCTGCAGGGTGTGTAGAATTAAGAATGGCAAAGCATTAGTGATAAGGCTTTCTATAGACAGAGGAGGAGACAGGTGTTCTATAGCTGCAGATGTTCATGCAGGACAGTATGTTGCCTCCCACATTTCAGGATCAAGGATATCACTCAGAGGCTGCAAACCCCTCTGAGGGCCAATTGTGAACAAACATCAATCATAGTCCATATTGGTGTGGCACCTACAGCATAAGTAGAAAGGGGAAAGAGGTCTTACAAATAGATTTTAAGGAACCAGCATTAAAGAAGTAGGCACAAATAATTTATAAAAATTATTGGCATAAGAATAAAAGATAATGAGGGATTAGGTATGGTCCGATTAAGAGGGAATAATGTTTAATTAGGTTTGCATTGCACATACTGTATATGAATGCATGAAGTTTGGTACATAATGTTTGTATAACTTACATCCAAATAAAGACCAGGGAATATGATGTTGCAACAAAACCAGAAACCTAGTTCAAAAACAGAGCAGAACTGTATTTTAAATATTTCTGAATACGAGGTGCTCAGGGTAATTGAGATGAAAGGAAGAGGTGTAGCAGTACTCATTATGGAGACTATTATCCCTGAGGAGAGAGGATATTCAAAAAGGCTGAAGTGTCTATTTGATAAGAGCTAAAAAAAAATGCAAATTACTTTTACACTACTGGGTCAATTCTATAAATCACCACCTTGTGGAAATATATTATAGAGACCAGTTTTCAAGTAAATTAAAAAGGCGCAAAAACTAAGGGTAGTTATAATGTGGATTTTAATTATCCTAAACTATTACAGGAAAGGACAGAGTGGGAAAAAGTTTAGGAGTTATATCCAGGAGAATTTCCTCAATCAGTATGTTTCCAGTCCAGTGAGGAGGGAGTCATTGATGGATCTGGTTCTGGGTTAATGCAGTAGTTCAAATGGATCAAGAGACAGCAGCTAAATATTTATGAATGGTAAGCATGATTTCTTAAGGCTTAGATTAGCTGTTATAGGGAACAAGAAGCAATCCAGAGGAAGAATGATTATTTGGACAGGGTCAATTTCAGGGTGAAACTGATCTGGCCCTAGCAAATTGGAATCAAAAATTGGCAGGCTAAACTGTAATGAACTTAAAAAGGACATAGATCAGGGTCGGACAGGTTATGTTCCTACAAGGAGGAATTAAAACTGTTTTTATCGTTCCGGAGAAAGATTTTTAAAAAAGCCGAAGCTGTCTGGATGATGAAAGACATTTAGTGAAAGATGGGTGTGTATGTAAGTTTGACAATATAAGTTAGAATCAGCTGATTATAGAGGGTTCAGAGAGGAAAAAGCAGATTGGTGGAGTAGCAGATAGTGAAGGGGACTGTCAGAGAATGCCGCAGAGTATAGATAGATTGGAGAGTTAGGTGGAGAAATGGCAGATGGAGTTCAATTCAGGCAAATGCGAGGTGATGCATTTTGGAAGATCTAATTCAAGAGCGAAGTGTACAGTAAATGGAAAAGTCCTGGGGAAAATTGATATGCAGAGAGACCTGGGTGCTCAGGTCCATTGTACCCTGAAGGTGGCAATGCAGGTCGATAGAGTAGTCAAGAAGGCATATGGTATGCTTTCCTTCATTGGATGGAGTATTGAGTAGAAGAGTTGGCAAGTCATGCTACAGTTGTATAAGACTTCAATTTGGCTGCATTTGGAATACTGTGTACAGTTCCAGTTGTCATGTTACCAAATGGATGTGGATGCTTTGGAGAGGAGGTTCACCAGGATGTTGCCTGGTAGGGAGGGCACTAGCTATGAAAAGAGGCTTAGTAGATTCTATTTTATGCCAGCTGGCTGTCTCTTCTCAGACTTTTCTTTGTCACTTTCACCAGATTTTTCACTTCAAAGAACAAAGAACATTACAGCACAGGAACAGGCTTGCCCTGATCCTGATCCTCTATCTAAACCTGTCACCTATTTTCTAAGGATCTGTATTATTTTCATTAGAAAGGCAGAGGTTGAGGGGGGACCTGATCGAGGTCTACAAAATCATGAGAGGTATAGACAGGGTGGATAGTGAGAAGCTTTTTCCCAGAGTGGGGTCTCAATTACTAGGGGTCACGAGTTAAAGGTGAGAGGGGATAAGTTTAAAGGGATACGAGTGGAAAGTTCTTTACATGGAGGGTGGTGGGTGCCTGGAACTCGTTGCCAGCTAAGGTGGTCGATGTGGGAACGATAGCATCATTTAAGATTATCTAGACAGATACGTGAATGAGCAATGGGCAGGGGGCAGAGGGATACAGATTCTTAGAAAATACGTGACAGGTTTAGATGGAGGATCTGGATCAGGACAAGCTTGGAGGGCCGAAGGGCCTGCTCCTGTGCAGTAATTTTCTTTGTCCTTTGAAGTGAAAAACCTGGTGAAAGGGACAAAGAAAAAATCTAAGAGACAACCTGCTGGCATAAAATAGAATCAAAAAGTCTGCTATCGGCATATAGATAGAAAAAGAGCATTACAAATGGGGAATAAAGAATAATGGTGTACTTTGCACCAGTTTTTAAGGCTGGGTAAGTAAAAAATACTACTCAAGTTGTATCGAAAGAAGAGGTAATGGTGACATTGGAAAGGATTTTTAAAAAATTGGTGAAAGGTCTTATAAGGGCTGGCTACATTCAAAGTTAATAGGTCATGAGGAAAAGATGAGATGCACCCCAGAAAAATGAGGAAAGGAAAGGTAGGAATTACAAAAGTATATACAATAAACTCCCTTTGATACAGGGTTTGCCAAAGGACTGGGGAATTATAAATCCTACGCCCTTGTTCAACAAAAAGGGTGCCAGGATAAATCCAACAACTGCAGATCTGTCATTTAAAATAGTTGGTCGGAAAACTTTTTGAAACAACAATCCAGTGCAAAATTAACAGCCTTTTTGCACAATAGCAGTTTAATTAAAGAAAATTAACTTGGATATTTTAAAGCCAAATCCTATCTAACCAACATGTTTGTGGGGTTTTTTTGATGAGCTAACAGACAGGGATAATGAGGATATGTATAACAGGGTTGGACTATTGTGTTTCTTAATCTGTGTTAATGGTGAAAGGATTCAAGGTCTTTTCTCCAGGGTCGGAGAGTCTAAAACTAGAAGCCATAGGTTTAAGGTGAGAGGGACAAGATTTAAAAAGGACCTAAGGAGTAACGTTTTCAAGCAGAGAATGGTGCATATATAGAATGAGCTGCCAGACACTGATACAATTACAACATTTAAAATCTGGATGGGTATATGAATAGGAAGGGTTTAGGGGGATATGGGCAAATTGCTAGTAAATGGGACTAGATTAATTGGCAATACCTGGTTGGCATGGATGAGTTGGACCGACGGGCCTGTTTCTGTGCTGTACAGCTCTATGACTCTATCCTAATATGTGCTCACAGGGCGCAATTTCAACATTAGTTGGTGATACCAAACTTGAAAGTGTTGTCAGTTGAGAGGACGATAGTGATAAACCTCTGTAGGATATACCGACAGATCTGAATTGTTTTGTTGGGAAGATTAAGGAAAAGAAATATAAAATAAAGAAAACGGTTCTTAAAATGATGTGGGAGCACAACGGTATATTGCGTACATGTGAACAAATTGTTGAGGAAGCAGGTTATCATGGGATGACTGGCCAGAATAGAGGAAAACTGGTTCAATTGGCAGAAGGGTTCTGAAAGAGGACTTAAGGTAAATGGTAAAATAACCAAAGATAATTTAAATATAAATTGGATTGGATGCAGATTTAATGGTGGCTTTCAAACTTAATTAGATTATTAGAAACAAAAAAGTAAATTACAGTGGTGAGGGTGTGGAGCTAACTGATCTTGCAGAGAACTGGCACCAACATGATTCTACGAGATGTTTGTCTTCTGCGTTGTAAGCTTTGCATGATTTGATAAGATGAGGTAACCACACGGGGGCTGAGAATCTCTTTTGAGACTTTTTTTGCCTTGCATCACATAATGTTCTCTTTGTGCTGGTAGTGTTACCTATATTTATTTATCTTGCTCCAACTGGTTGACAGAAGATATACATTAAGTGAACTACACTCCTTCCTAATTTTATCAATATTACTAAATCTGTCTCCTGTGTTAATCACTTTATTTTACATGTTTGATTGTTTATCCTCACAATATTTCCCCTCTATCATCTTTAGTGCACTTTGTCTGTCCAGCTGAAAAGTAATTTTAATATAATTTAATTCAACTCCTCACAAAGGAAATCCTCTAACCAAGACTAATCTTCTAAGTATTGCTGTGCTCTTCCAGCACCACTAATCCAGAATCCATAATCTTCTAAGTACTTGACTTTTATACCAAAGGATAGGTTTTTGACAAGTGGCAACAAAACTTCCAAAAAGACACCTATGCTGACTTCAGAAAGGTGTGAAATGCTACAAATTTAATATAGCTTTTTAATTTTTCACCTCAGCATTGGGCAAAAGGACCAGAGGGAATGTAATTTTATTTAAGATGTAGTGAATTGTAGTGACTTACACTGTATTTTCTGAAGGGGTTTTGGATCCAAATTCAAAGGTAGGTTTGAAAGGAATTTTGATAAACATTAGAAGGGAAAAGTTTGTGGAGTAAGGGGAAAGAACATGAGAGTGGAGAACAATTTGTATAGGTATGATGGAGCACTTGTGCTCCTCTGGTGGTGCATCATTGTATAATTCCCTTCAACATTTGTTCTTCATTCTAAACTTTACAGAATAAAAATGATCAGTTGACTGTTTTCTGCATTTTACATTAAGTCTGTAGATCATATTTGTTGAGTTTATTAAATTCTCAATCATTTACATATTATTGATGAGTTTTATAAAATGCTGTGTTATCACATAGCTTCATAATTCTATATCTTTTCTGAGGAATCCTTCACACCAGCAAACATTTACTATCATATGGTTGTGCTGAGAAGTAGCAGCAATGGAATATGAGATTCAAGAGGTTTCTCACAAAGTGCAGAGAAAGCATTTTGCAATGTTCAGTAAGGGAACACATATACAGTTCATTGCTTGTGTAAGCACAGCTTAAGATGTATTATACAAAGTCTTTCATTTGTTTGCTTAAGCGTTTGATGCATTTAATAATACCATTGTGAACGTAGATTTGTTGTCATTTCATGCACACTTGTGCAATCTCAGCATGTCTAACTTGATAAGAGGGACATCAGGAGAATCACGTATGAAACGTAACTCCAAGTCATTGCAGTCCTAGAGTTCAGTCTCATGTGATTTGCTGTGGCCTATTCATTCAATAAAGTAATTGCCTCTTGTATGTGAGTTGCATCACCTTGATAATGACAGTCCAAGAGTGTCAGGTCATTCACTTATTTATAGCAATGAATAGAAGAATTACTTAATTGTTTCTTCACAGTAGCAGTGCGTATATTGCAATAGCTCAGAAATGTATTTACTAGAATCTCCGCACACTTATTATGAAGCGCTTGTGTTTCAGAAGGGTGTTTCCTTTGCAGGGTGTCAGTTACACACACTTGCATCGTCTGAGATAACGTAAACTGATCAGTTTGGGGTTACGCATGCAAATCCTAAAATTAAAACCATTCAGTGAATGCAATAATAACTAGTAAAGGCCTTGAGTACAAAAAAAGAGAAAGGTGAAAGCTAAACAAGGAAGCTGTCTCGAAAAATTAACAGACATACCACAATACTCTTTTGGAAAAGGTTCAAATTAGTCTTGGGATGCAGGTCAAGTAAGTGTTTAATGTAATAGTTCATCAGTCAATGCACAAAAGAAAACATTGTATTGAAGCCAGACAAATCCAAAATCACATGTTTTAAATTATTTTGTGTGCTACTATATGACATTGTAAATTGAATTCTATTGTAGCTCATTAGTGGAAATACACTTAGAGTATTGATTGCACATTTGAGAAGCACTCCATCAAAAGGGCTTCAAAACTTGAAATGGAGATTTGGAAGGAGTAACAAGAAAGATTTGAGCTTTTGTATATAATCAGTTCATTGATGGTTCCGTTCTTGTGTAACCCCCGTGTTATAGAAAAATTGTGCTTTAGAATCAGCATTCCGAATTCATCAATCGCGTAACAGCGAATTTGTGTTGTCAAAACATGCATTATAGCAGAATGACCTGTATTAAGTTAGGAAGAAGGGTCAATTATTTAATTGGAGTTTCTTTTGTTACAGATTGGAGAATTGACCACTAGATGGCAGCATGAATTATAAATCTTAAAAGTAAATTGGATTTCAAGGTGTTAAACCAATTTTTGTTTGGAAAAATAACAGCATCCCTTATCATTATACAAAGCAATGAGGAAAATTAGAAGGGAAGGGAAACATGAGTTGCAAATCTCCAGAATGTGCTGGTTTACTCTGCCCTTTCCTTTGAACAAGTAACATCTTGTTCTTCATCTTCCCAATATGTTTAATAACTTGCTACATTTTTAATCAACCTGTTTGGACAAGTTCTAATAAGTCTCTGAGGCAGATGGGACTTGAACCCAGGATCTGTGGCCCGAAGGTAGAGTCGCTACCACTGAAATACAACACCCATATTTAAGAACAAACCAGACTTGCAATATTAATTGTGCATTTAACTGAACCAAAAAAAGTTATGTCTGATTATTAATAGTTCGTGTCTTTTTAAATCATATAATAATTATTGCAATATGTCAATCAAACATCTAGCCTAGAAATTGAACTATTTAAACTACAGAGTTTCAGTCTTTCAGGTGATCAACTGTTTTTAGAAGATTGTAAAACATTAAAATCTTAAGTATTTACATTTTGCTTTCATACCTGACATATTTCTGGTGGGCGGCACGGTGGCACAGTGGTTAGCACTGCTGCCTCACAGCGCCAGAGACCCGGGTTCAATTCCCGACTCAGGCGACTGACTGTGTGGAGTTTGCACATTCTCCCCGTGTCTGCGTGGGTTTCCTCCGGGTGCTCCGGTTTCCTCCCACAGTCCAAAGATGTGCAGGTCAGGTGAATTGGCCATGCTAAATTGCCCGTAGTGTTAGGTTAAAGGGGTAAATGTAGGGGTATGGGTGGGTTGCGCTTCGGCGGGTCGGTGTGGACTTGTTGGGCCGAAGGGCCTGTTTCCACACTGTAAGTAATCTAATTTCCATTAAGAAGGGCCTGTGCCTGAAACGTCGAATCTCCTGTTCCCTGGATGCTGCCTGACCTGCTGTGCTGTTCCAGCAATAAAGTTTCAACCATATTTCCATTAAGTACAACTGGATAGTAATCTGAAGTAGAAAGCTTCACCTTTTTTTTAAACACACATATAACTGTAAACAGGGGCATCATGTACCTGCATATAGCTTGCATTAACTTTTCAAGACAAGATGGAGGTGTCACTATCAGAATATTTGAGTTCTTTTCTGCATTGAAGCAATTGAGCTATATTTAAATATTGTGTTTGAGATTAAGAATTTGTGAACAGGATTAATTTAAGCAAATGGCTTTCATGAAATTTATTGCACAGTCATAGAAATTTACAGCACAGAAACAGACCCTTCGGTGCAACTCGTACATGCCGACCAGATATCCCAACCTAATCTAATCCCATTTGCCTGCACTAGACCCATATCCCTGAAAACCCTTCCAATACAAATACCCATCCAGATGCCTTTTAAATGCTTTATTTGTACCGGCTGAACCCCCTCGCCTGGCAGCTCATTCCATACACGCACTACCCTCTACTTGAAAAAGTTGCCCTTAGATCACTTCTAAATCTTTCCCCTCTAACCTTAAATTTACGTCCTCTAGTTCTGGACTCCCCTACCCTGGAGCAAAGACCTTGACTATTCATCCTATTCATGTCCCTCATGATTTTATAAACCTCTGTAAGGTCACCCCTCAGCCTCTGATGCTGCAGGGAAAACAGCCCCAGCCTATTCAGCACCCCCCCCCATAGCTCAAAACCTCCAATCCTGGCAACATCCTTGGTAAATCTTTTCTGAACCCTTCAAGTTTCACATTTTCCCTATAGCAGGAAGACCAGAATTAAAAGCAATATTCCAAAAGTGGCCTAACTAATGTCCTATAAAGCTGCAATTTGATGTCCCAACTCCTATACTCAGCGCATTGACCAATAAAGGCAAGTGTACTAAACACCTTCTTCACTACCCTGTGTAACTGCAAGTCCACTTTTAAGGAACTACGAACCAAGGAACTCCAAGATTTCTTTGATTGACAATACTCCCCAAGTCCTTACCATTAAGTGTATGATCCTGCTCTAATTTGTCTTTCCAAAATGCAGCACCTCACATTTAAACTCCATCTGCCACTCCTTGCCAATCTGATCAAGAACCTGTTGTACTCGGAGGTAAACTTCTTCGATGTCCACTACATCTTCAAAATTGGTGTTATCTGCAAACGTACTAACTCTCCCTCCTCTGTTCACATCCAAATCATTTATATAAATGACAAAATAGGTCACTGCCAAATGACCCAGCACTGATCCTTGTGACTCACCACTGATCATAAGCCTTCAGTCTGAAAATCACCCTTCACCATCAGCCTCTGTTTCCTACTTTTGAACCAAATTTCTCCCCTTATTCCATGTTATCTATCATATCAAATGCTTTACTGAAATCCACATATCCTCCGTCATTTCCGCCACCTCCAAACAGATCCCACCACCAGGGATATATTCCCCTCCCCACCCCTATCAGCGTTCCGGAGAGACCACTCCCTCCGTGACTCCCTCGTCAGGTCCACACCCCCCCACCAACCCAACCTTCACTCCCGGCACCTTCCCCTGCAACCGCAAGAAATGCAAAACTTGCGCCCATACCTCCCCCCTCACCTCCCTCCAAGGCCCCAATGGATCCTTCCATATCCGTCGCAAATTCACCTGCACCTCCACACGCATCATTTACTGTATCCGTTCACCCGATGTGGTCTCCTCTACATTGGGGAGACAGGCCGCCTACTTGCGGAACATTTCAGGGAACACCTCTGGGACACCCGCACCAACTAACCCAACCGTCCAGTGGCTGAACACTTTAACTCCCCCTCCCACTCCGCCAAGGACATGCAGGTCCTTGGCCTCCTCCATCGCCAGACCCTGACCACACGACGCCTGGAGGAAGAGCGCCTCATCTTCTGCCTAGGAACCCTCCAACCATAGGTGGGGGAGAGGGGAAATGAGGAAGCTGGAGATTTCTCCCCCCACCTATCTCAGTCCCAACCCCCGGATTCAGCACTGCCCTCTTGACCTGCAATCTTCTTCCTGACCTCTCCGCCCCCACCCCCTCTCCGGCCTATCACCCTCACCCTGACCTCCTTCCACCTATCGTATTCCCAGCGCCCCTCCCCCAAATTCCCTCCCCCCTACCTTTTATCTCAGCCAGCCTGGCACACCAGCCTCATTCCTGATTCTCCTGCTCCTCGGATGCTGCCTGGCCTGCTGTGTTTTTCCAGCACCACATTTTTCAACAACTGAAATCCACAGACAACATCTACTGCTCTGCCCTCATCAATCCTCTTTGTCACTTCTTTAAAAAACTCAATCAATTTAGTGAGACATGATTTCCCATGCACAAAGCCATGTTGACTATCCCTTATGAGTCCTTGCCTTTCCAAATGAATGTAAATCCTGTCCCTCAGAATCCCCTCCAACAACTTGCCCATCACTGATATCAGGCTCACAAGTCTATAGTTCCCTGGCTTTAGATTACCAACTTTCTTAAATAGTAGAACTATGTTAGCCAACCTTTAGTCTTCCAGCATCTCACCTGTGCCTAAAATTATACAAATATCTCAGCAAGGGGCCCAGCAATCACTTCCTTACCTTCTCACAATGTTCTAGGGTACACCTGATCCAGTCCTAGAAATTTATCCATCTTTATGCAATTTAAGACATCCAGCACTGTCGCCTCTGTAATATGGACACTTGCAAGATGTCACTATTTATTTCCACAAGTTCTCTAGCTTCCATATCCTTCACTACAGTAAACACTGATGGAAAATACTCATTTTGTATCTCACTCATCTCCTGCAACTCTACACATAGACAGCCTTGCTGATCTTTCAAGGGCCCTATTCCCTCCCTAGTTACCTTTTTGTCATTAACCATATGGCAAAAACCCTATGGATTCTCCTTAACCCTATTTGTCAAAGCTATCGCACGTCCCCTTTTTGTCCTCCTGATTTCCCTCTTAAGTATACTCCTACTGCTCATACTCATCTAGGGATTCACTGTTTATACCTGACAAATGTTTTCTTTTTCTTGATTAGAACATCAATTTCTCTCGTCATCCAGCATTCCCTACAACTAGCAGCCTTGCCCTTCATGTGTAATAACCACTAACATGTCACCTTATCTTACACTTTTAACAAACCAAATGCATAATGTCACCTTGTTACCCTTTCTCCAGCCTTCTGGGCACAACCTTGAAAAATTCTTGGCAGTTTTGTCAAACATGATTTCCCTTTCATACATCTCTGTTGTTTCAACTTCATGACCTAAGTGCCTTGTTAACCAAGTAGTAGATTTTAACATATGCCTGCCAGTGATGTTAGAATAAGTGGTCAAGTGATGCGTATTTTTATCTTTTCCACTTTCTTAAATAGTGGGATTAGCTTCACTACCTTCCAGTTCTTGAGAACTATTTTAAAGACTTCTGGAAAATCATAATCAAGTGTTAACCCTGTTTCTCTCTCCACAGATGCAGCCAGACCTTCTCAATGCTTTGTAGCATTTTCTGTGATTTCTTTTTTTTTATGTATGCCCTATATATTCTGAATTGGTGTTAATTACTGTAATAGGAAGCTGAATTAATAGTTCTAACTTCAGTATGAGTCATAAGATCTGTACTGCTAAACAGTATTTGCTATCAGAAAGGGAATGATCAGAGTTATCAGTGCTTCATAAACAAGAAGCGTTAATATCAGGAATTTCGTGCAGATGGAAGTTGTGCTGAGTGGGAGAAGACATTGCTGTTTATTCTTCTCTTGTCTCCAGTATCTAGTGTTTTTCTTTTGAGTCCAAGTTAGTACAAGATTTGAAAACACAGAAGACCTAAAGATCGTGAAGCAAGGATTTTTTTAATTCCATATACTCTGAGTTTATTGCAATCCTGAAGGTTAAATTAAAATTAAACAAGGAAGTATTTAGCGTATTTACATTGAAATAAGCCTGTGGTTTACAAAGGTTGAAGAATCTTTTGTCTGTCTGATTATAGCCTCCTTCCTCCAAGGACACACATCTTTATCTGAGAGGCTCTGTTCGACTGCTCCAGATGCCCTTTGTTATGATCCAGGCCAGGCCCCCTCAAAACATTTCAAGAAGGTAGCCCAGACCCTAAAATTGCTAGTCGTTTTAAGGAGATATAACACGTGTATTCCAGGAGGGATGCAGCTGGTCAAGCCATTTAGTTTTAAACAAAACAGAATTTATTCACAAGATTACCAAATGAAACACAAACAAAAGAGAACAGAATACTGAATAACTTAACTTATCCAAAAACCCAGCAGATCATCCCAAATTAATGATGCTGTTCCAAATACTTGGTACAATCCCCATAAACACTCCTTGGCACAAAAGATAAAATCAAGCACAGAGTCTTACTGGAGAGATGTCAGAGAACTTAAAAATGTGTTGCTGGAAAAGCGCAGGTCAGGCAGCATCAAAGGAATAGGAGAATCGACGTTTCAGGCATAAGCCCTTCTTCAGGAATCAGATGTCAGAGAACACCAGCCTGGATCTGCTTCTTTGGGTCCAGCAGCTTTTTCAACTGCCTGACCGCTTTCAGTGAATAACCAGACTGACAAAACTAAATCAAACCAGAAAGAAGCTGAGCTGGGAGAACTGGTCACTCTCATCTGAAAACTTGAAAGCCTTTTCCTGAGGCAGTATCTGTTAGCTATAATCAAATTGGCCCTAAAACCCATCCAATTCCAGATCTTTCAGAGTCCGTCTTTTATGATTTCTCTGATAAAAATGCCAAGGACAATATAACCTTGTTAAATGAGTAGCATCATCACACCTTGTGCACTGTTGCTAACTGCTGGTTGACAACTGCCCAATCTCCCCTGTTCAATGCCCTCAATCATATTGCAGTCAATCACTGGAAGTTCCATTACACGATGAAACTGTAATTTTAAATTATTCCATTACATTGGTAACTAGCTAATCAAAGAGATAAATGAATAAAGTTATATAGGTATAGCAGTGCTATAGTGTCAAGAGTGTGGTGCTAGAAAAGCACAGCAGGGCAGACAGAATCCGAGGAGCAGGAGAATCAGCATTTTGGGCAAAAGCCCCTCATCAGGAAAGTACGTGGAGAGTATTGGGAGATACAGTGAGTGTCAGCAACTTGAGAAAATTTAGCTCAGTATTGTTGCTCAGGGTTCTGAGCTGCAGACATTGCGGTGCTCTCGTGCAGGGAGAGGTAATTATCCACTTTGCTCCAAAGAGTGTGAAATCCCTGAGGTTAAGTTGAAATTTAGAGTTGGTCAGTGTGTGTCTGAGTTAGACAATTGTGCAGATCCAGGATGCAGTGATGAAAGACTCTCAGCCCTTGATTTTGACCATCAGGTGCAAGGTACTTGCAGCCTAAGTGAACAAGGACATGAAATGCAGGGTGGCAGCAAGTACTGACCATAACATCAAGGTTCGGGAAGATAACCAAAGTGTAAAGCAAAGTGTTAGTGATCATGGATAATTTTGACAGGGAAATGTACACTGTCCTCTTGCAAGCACAACCTGGGATTCCAAGATTTTGTTGCCTTGTTGATGCCAGAGTTAAAGATGGAGGTGCACTTGGAAGGGGAAGGGGAAGGGGAAGCATTAGTTGTTGTGGTCTGTGTATAAACCAATGACATAACAGAACATAATTTCTGGTCCTGCCTAAGAAACGTTGAGCATTTGGGTCCATATCAAAGGGAATAATCTCCTGCCTGAACCCTAAACCAACCAGCAGACGTACAAGCAGATGGGTGATTATCACATGGCTCGAAGAGTGATGTGGGAAGAAGCAGTTTTAATTCATGGGGCACCTGTACCATTTCTGAGGAAAGACAGCACAGTTCTTCAGGATAGGTTCCACTTAAGCAGGCTAAGCGTGGGAAGGCACAGAGAGTTTAATGGAAACAGTGGATCAGCAAATAATATCCTTGTAAAGAACAATGGTTTTTAAAAAATGCTTTATATCTGAGTGCAGTAATCACTCATAACAAGCTGACTCATAACATGGATGCAGAAAGGTTGCTGACCCTTGTAGGAGAGTCTAGGATGAGAGAATAATATCAGAAAAAGGGGTCACACATTTAAGAGTGTGTGATGAGGAGGAATTTCTTCTCTCAGAGTGTTCTGAATCTGTGAAATTCTTTATCACATAAAGCTGTTGAAACTGGGACATTTAGTATATTCAAGGTTCCCATAGACAGATTTTAAATCAGCAAGGGAATCAAGAGTTATGAGAAAAAGCAGGAAAATGAAGTCGAAGATGACCAGATCAGCCATGATCTCCATGAATGGCAGAGCAGACTTGATGGGCTGATTGGCTTACTTCTGCTCCTATGTCTGATGGTGTTAAGATAGACGATCTCGCAACAAATATGGAGGTGAATCACTTTGATAATAATTACTGCTAAAGTGATATGATTGCAAAGACCAAGGATGGGTAATGAATATTCCAGAATGCAGAACAATAGACTGAATAGAAAAGGAGGACTAGCCCGGATAATAAAGTATGACAGAGATACAGCATAAAGAAAGGATCTTGACGCAGGGGATCAGAAAAGAGAATCAGTACGGAAGAGATTTAGGAATAACACTTGCGGGGATAGTTTATAGGCCTCGTAACAGTTATTATACCAATGAACAGAGCACTAAGCAATAAGATTTTCCACCATAGCCATTACGATAATCATGGGGGCATTAATCTTCATATAGGCTGGCCAAATCAAATTGGCAAAGGTAACTTGGAAGATGGGTTTGAAGACTGCAATCACAACTATTTCCTTGAACAAAATATAGCTATTTTAGATCTACAAATGGGTAATGAATCAGAATTAAGTTGTAGTCTCACAGAACAAGTGCTTCTGGAAAAAAAAGTGTTCATTAGATTGTTGAAATTCCTATTTAGCTTGAAAATGATACCATATCCAAAATAAGGAATTTTAAATATAAAAACAGCCAATTACATAAATACAAGCAAAGTGACTAAAGGTAACTGAACAACTAAAATAAAACATTTGACAGTAACTAAAGAATGGAAACATTTTTAAAAAAATACAAATTTTCAACAAAAATTATTCAACAGGAAGCAAAAGCTCAGTGAGAAAAATCCATCCTTACGTTTTTAGGAAAGTTAAGGATAGCATTAGATTAAAGAGAAAGAGGTTTCAGAATTTTGAAGAGTATTGTGAGGTTTGGGAGAATTTTAGAAACCAAAGTGTGACTGAAAAGTTGACAAAAATACAAAAATAGAATGAGATTAATATCACCAGGAATATGAAGATGGATTATCAGAATTTTTATGAGTTCATGATGTTAGAATAAACTTGCTAGAAGCAAAAACTGGAGAAGTCATCATGGGCTATGAAGAAATGGCAGAAATATTTTTTATTCATCCTCACAATCGAACAAAAAGAATAGAAAAAACTGGGGCAAATAAGAATAGAAGACATAAAATAATTAACAATTAATTAATTAACAATTAATAATAACAAAAATAGAGAGAAACCTAAGAGAATACTAGTCAAAAGGTCCCTCTGACAGCCAAATTCTAAGGTTCTAAGAGAGACTCCTATGAGATAATGGATGTTGAGATAATGGATGTTGAGATAATGGCAGTGGTTTTGCTCAGGTTGGATTTAACTTTTTTCAGCAGGGATAAGGGAAGTGGAACATAAACTGAGGAATTCCCTACTCCCAGCATTCCTGTATGTCCACCCAAATATTGGATGACTAATTAGTGGCTATTCAAAAGGAAATAAGCCAATCATAAACGCAAAGGAAATTTACTTCGTAACCACAAACCTTTCCACTAACTCCCTTCCAACCTGTAGCTGATGGCAGAATCAATCTCTTTCATTGTCCTTATTTACTCATTTGTGGGAGGTGGGTGTCACTGGCTGGCTAGCATTTATTGCCCATACTTACTTGCCCTTAAGAAGGTGGTGATGAGCTGCCCCAGTCCATTTGCTGTGGGTTGACCAAAATGCGATTGAGGAGAGAATTCCAGGATTTTGACCCAGCAACAGTGAAGGAACAGTGATAATTTCCAAGTCAGGATGGTGTGTGGCTTGGAGGGGAACTTGAAGGTGGTGGTGTTCCTATAAATCTGCGGCCCTTGTCCTTCAAAATGGAAGTAGTCACGGGTTTGGAAGGTGCTGTGTGAGGACCTTTGGTGAATTTCTGCAGTGCTTCTTGTAGATAGTACACACAGCTACTGAGCATCGGTGGTGGAGTGAATGGATGCTTTTGGATGCAGTGTTAATCAAATAGGCTGTTTTGTCCTAGGTGGGGTCAAGCTTCTTAGGTGCTGTTGGAGCTGCATCCATCTAGGCAAGTGGGGAGTATTCCATCACAATCCTGACTTGTGACAGGTAGATGGTGGACAGGCTTTGGGGAGTTGGGTGAGTTACTCACTGCAATATTCCTAACCTCTGACCTGCTCTTACAGCCACTGAGTTAATATGATGTGTTCAGTTGAGTTTCTTGTCAATGCTAACACCCAGAATGTTGATAGTGGGAAATTCAGTGACGGTGACACCATTGAACGTCAAGGGGCAGTGGTTATGTTGTCTCTTATTGGTGATGGTCATAGCCTGGTATTTGTGTGGCTTGAATGTTACTTGCTACTTGTCTGCTTAAGCTTGGATGTTGTCCAGATTTTGTTGCATTTGAACATGGACTGCTTCAATATCTGACGAGTCACAAATGGTGCTAAACATTGTGTAGTGAACATCTCCACTTCGAACCTTATGATGTAGGCAAGATCATTGATGAAGCAGCTGAAGATGGTTGGTCCTAGGACACTACCTTGAGGAACTCCTGAGATAATGTTCTGGAGCTGAGATGACTGACTTCCAAGAACCATGACCATCTTCCTATGTAGCCTCTTTATAGATACTTTATGTTGCTATGATAAAAATGAGGGCCTGAAATTCTCAGTAGAGATAATGTTGAGTGGACTTCTACTATGGCCAAATCTGATGCTTCAGGATCTTCTGTTTGGAGTGGAGTACAGCTGGGTAAAGGCAGATTATTCTTTTTACAGCACCAGCTGCCATCTGATAAGATTAAAGGTCCAGTCATTGCATGTGAGTGAATGGATGAGTGGATGAATGAGTGGTGAGTGATTGGATGAGTGAGTGGAAAGGTGAGCAGCTGCTGTGGTGGGATTTGAACCCATGACCCCAAACATCAGCTCTCGATTACTAGTCCAACAGCATCATTAAGGATCAGTGGCATAGTGGTTAAGTGCTCAGAGATCAGTGTTGAGACTTCAGCTATTTGCAATTTACTTTATGACATAGATGAAGAAATAAAGAGTAAAATATCCAAATGTGCTGGCATGACATAGTAAGTTGAAAGTTAGAACATTAACGTCACAGAAGGAGGTCCTTGAGCCAATAAAGTCTATGCTGGTCTGGAAAGAACTACCCATATTAGTAAGTCCATAACCTGGCAAGTCACACTTCTTCAAGCAGACACCAAACATACTTTATAATTGCAAGGAGACAATAGGTTCCAACATCCACTGGATGAAAAAATGCTTCCTCATTTCTCCTCTTAACACTCTTACTAATTACTAATCTCATTAAAACATACAAGATTCTGACAGGGTAGACAGGCTTTCTCCATCTCAGAATCCAGAACATATGGGTACAGCCACAAGATAAGAGGTCAACCATTTAGGACTGAGTTGAGGAGAAATTTCTTCACTCAGAGGATTATGAACATAAAACATTACAGCGCAGTGCAGGCCCTTCGGTCTTGATGTTGCGCCACCCTGTGGAACCAATCTGAAGCTTATCTATCCTACAATATTCCATTCTCGCCCATGTGCCTATCCAATGACCATTTAAATGCCTATAAAGTTGATGAGTCTACAACTGTTGCAGGCAGTGCGTTCCACACCCCTACTACTCTGAGTAAAGAAACTACCTCTGACATCTGTCCTATATCTATCACCCTTCAATTTGAAGCTATGCCCCCTTGTGCTAGCCATCATCATCTTCGGAAAAAGGCTCTCGCTATCCACTCACTCTTACCCTCTAATTATCTTATGTGTCTCAGTTAAGTCACTTCTCAACCTTCTTCTCTCTAATGAAAACAGTCTCAAGTCCCTCAATCTTTCCTCGTAAGATGGTTCCTCCATACCAGGCAACATCCTAGTAAATCTCCTCTGAACCCTTTCCAAAGCTTCCACACCCTTCCCATAATGCGGTGACCAGAACTGCACTTAATACTCCAAGTGTGGCCACACCAGAGTTTTGTACAGCTGCAGCATGACCTCATGGTTCCGAAACAGTCCTTCTGTTAATAAAAGCTAATACACCATATACCTTCTTAACAGCCCTATCAACCTGGGTGGCAATTTTGAGGGATCTATGCACATGGACACAGAGATCTCGTTGCTCATTTCTACTACCAAGAATCTTACCATTCGCCCAGTACTCTGCACCTTTGGAATTGTCTACCACAGAGGGTTGAGGGTCATCTTTGAGCATATTCATAGCTAGACTAAACATAAATTTGATCTCGCAGGGAATTAAGAGATATAGGGAGCTAATGGGAAAGTGCCGCTGAGGCAAAAGAGCAGCTAAAATCATTTTGAATGGTGAAACAGGCACAAGAGACCAAATGATTTACCCCTGCTCTTATTTCTAATGTTCTGGTGCTCTTGCCAAATGATCAATTCCACTTGAGTATTATTGCTGCTACAATTTGTTTTAGTTCCATCATTTTGCATACTAAGCAGAAAAATGCTCTACAGATTACAATTTTTAAAAAATTTTGGCTATGTGCAGCCTTGTTCAAATAAATTAATTTTGGTGCTGTGAAATATAAATTAAAATCTTGGACTAACAGTCATTATGTCACATTACAACATGTTTGGGATATTCAGTCATAGTGGTGACCATTAAATAAACCTTTATGCAAATGACAGGTAAGGGCTGTGTCAATTACATGTCAGTCTGGTCAGAATAATAATGCTATTTATTATTCTTATGTTCTTTCTTTAAACAATGTTTCCATAACTTTCTTTAAACAATGTTTCCATAACTTTATTTTGCAAAGCTTAGTATCTATTAAGGTAATCAGCTTTACAGCAGGCAATAGCAGTACCAAAAATGTCAAAATATTATTAATTCAGCAAACTGAGTCAATTAGAAAACCACATTTTAACAAACTACAAGAAAAGTTCTCACTGAGGAACTTATCAGTGCACTAATTAAGAACATTTTAAAGTATGCAATATGTTACAATCCCATAAAGACCAATAAAAAAACGGAATCCCCATGAAGCCAATGTTAAGAAAACTGCTGAACAAGGTTCTACTTTCTAAAATGTGTATTGAAATAATTCAAATAAAATCCATTTATTTAAATATTCATTAACAGATGGTGATTTCAAATATCAACATAAATTTCACTTTAAGCAGTGGATAAAACAAAGATCTACCTCACAAATTTGTAAACACGTGTGACAGCAAACTCTGTCTTTCCAGCACAGCCTTCATTTTGCTGCATTTCTCACTTCCTATCCAATCATTTCAGTCTTTGAGTCACATTTGCCAGCAGCCTACATAAGCCAAAGCCTCCAGATACAGCTATCACCTGGGTTACAGCGATCCTGATGATACAAAATTCCCAAAGTTTCCCTTTCCCAACCTCTTTAAATAGTCTGGTATACTTCGATGATCCTTCAACAATTGCAGTTAGTGTTATCCAAATCATTATTCCTTATCATTCTTGACTTGAGCGTTCAGTCCTTTCCAACAGTACTAACTCAGACCAGAATCTTCCATTATGTCATATAAGTCTAGATGTGGGCCTTTAAGTGGGTGTCACTACCGCTTGGAAAGTTGGGTTGGGCCTTCTCACAGAATCATATGGTATTCAGCTTATTATGTATGCATGTCAGTTTTTTTTTGTTGGAGAGTGTACCTCCAACCTGCTATTGTTGAATGCACAGACGGAGAGACAGATTTAGATATGGGTAAGTGCATGTTCAGCAGCTAATTCTTTCTCTTCTCCACCCCAAGTGCTAACAGCAAAATGAAATAAAAAGAAGATGACTTAGCCTCCCTCCACCATCACCATGTCTGAGGTTGATGTCCCCAGGAACCTCCGGATCCAATGGCATGGCAAATCTCTTGTACGCTCCACCAGCTCAAGGACTTTGATTTCAGTGAATCAACTGTATGGATCAGACTCAGGGCCAAAACTAAAAAGCATGCCACTGACACTGGTCCACAGCTACTGGAGTAAGCAAGGGTTGATGTCCCTGACACCTAGAGGACAGCCTTAGCTCAGCTAATGTAGATGACCAGCCTCTGTACTTAGACATTAGCGAATGTTGGAGGTGTAAAACAGCCAGAGGAGGTGCCATTGGGTGAGGGGACTGGGGGAGTAGCAGGCAGACACTTGAGGAGATTCACCACAGGATACTGCACTGGCTGTCCACCTCCCCCCTAGCAATGATTCTATTGCCTCAAGCAAATCAGGCCAAGGAGTGTGCAGCAGCAGCATCTGTGCAGAAGGTTCGAGCAACCTGGTGCCCTCTTTGTCTCAAGTCCCCAGAGGTCATCCATTAAAGTCAGCTTGAATCAGGGAGCGTCAGGTCAGTGGGGCCATGGATCCAGGTGGAGAACTAGGTATCAATATTAAATTGGGGGAGGGGGGGTGGGAAATGGGTCAAGTTAAGAATTATTCAAGTGTTGGAGCAGATTTTAATCTCTCTAAATTGATCTCGGTAACTATCCAGGTGAGTCAGTCAGAACCTTCCAAAGTTTCCACCTTATGATTCAGAATTGAATTCTTCTTTACTGAACAATTCCAAGAAGTCTGTGCATCAGGAACTGAGAGTTTCCAATGTGGTCAGGATACTTCACTAAACTGACTGTTTTGCAATCTGAAGATCCGGACCATTGATGCACATCGAGGAGAAAGTGAGGACTGCAGATGCTGGAGATCAGAGCTGAAAATGTGTTGCTGGAAAAGCGCAGCAGGTCAGGCAGCATCCAAGGAACAGGAGAATCGATGTTTCGGGCATAAGCCCTTCTTCAGGAAGGGCTGAAGAAGAAAGTGGAAGAGCTAAGGCTGTCCTCCAGGTGTCAGAGGCATTCCTGAAGAAGGGCTTATGCCCGAAATGTCGATTCTCCTGTTCCATTGATGCACATCCCAAATATGATGCAGAGGGCTCCCAGAAATTGGGTTTTAAATACCATAACAGAAGCAATAGGTGTCTTTAGCTCACTTGGCATAGAATTTGACCTTGAGTCTGCCTGCCTTGTCTGACCATCACCCCGGTTTATGCCTGTCTGGCAGAAAACATGGCTTACATCATGTCCACTGCCTTCCCCTCCCATCTCTTTCTCTCCATAGATATCTCCCTTATGTTGAGCAAAGCTGCGTGGTGGGTGCAGCACACCACAATGTTGTAGGAGACTCTTTCTAAGGTACATAGAGGGATATGAACAACATTCCAATTATAATTATAAATCAGAAGGTGGAAAGGGAAACAACTCGGTGAAATTACAATCATTATGGACTTCATTTTCAGTCTTCAAGATGCATTCATTAAATTTTGGAAAGCTTCCATCAGACTGGCAAGTAATAAATATAACTCCTCTTTTCAAGAAAGGGAACAAGGCAGTAAACAACGAACAATAGGCTAGTTAATCTGAGGTCTGTTATGAAGACCACAATAGAATTGTTCAATGAGGGGGCTATATCTGGGCACAAAGAAAACTGAAGCTGATTGGAAAGAGGTAACATGTTTTTCAAAGGGGAAATCATGTTTGACCAATGCAGTAGAATTCTTTGAAGGAGTAGCATCCACTGAGGATATTGGGGAGTCTGCAGACACTATGTTTGGGTTCTCAAAAAGCATTTGACAGGCTATTACATAAAAAGCTAATGTGCAATGTAGGAGCTTATGGTTAAGAGGGTAACAGAGCAGAACAGAAAGAAGATTGGTAGGTTGGCAGAAAACAGAGTAGGTGAAAGTTTTTTTTGTTTGGCAGGACGTGACAAGTAGAGTCCCACAGAGTCTAAGCGAGGATCTCAGCTTTTTACAACTTATATCGATAATTTAGATGAGAGAAGTGAAGGCATGGTGGCTACCGTTGAAGATGATATAAAGATAGGTAAGAAAGTATGTTTTAAAGAGAACATCAGGAGGATGTAGCTAGATATAGATAGATTGTTTGAATGGGCAAAAATCTGCCAGATGGAATGTAATGTGGGAAGATATGAACTTGTTCACTAATTGGCTGGAAGAACAATAAAGCATAATATTGCTTAAATGGAGACCAACAGCAGAATTCTGAGCTGTAGAGAGATCTAGCTGTTTTAGTCGCAAATGTTCGTTAGCAGGTAATTAGGATAATTAAGATGACTATTCGGATGCTAGTCTTTATTATGAGAGGAATTGAACATAAAAACATAAAAACAAAATACTGCAGATGCTGAAAATCTGAAACAAACGCAGAGAACACTGGAAAAATTCAGCAGATCTATTGCATCTATGAAGAAATAAACAGAATTAACATTTCTGAAGAAGACCTGTAACCAATGTAGGAATTGAGAAAGCTCTTGTCCCTATGATAGTAACACAGTAGCTTCACATTATAGGATTGGGAACCTTTTCTGTTCACAAAGATAGCTGGCTGATCTCAGGGAATTTTAATGGCATTTTCTGAAAAGAACATCAGTGACCTTCCAGATACACTAATGATTGGCTGACTGTGAGATTCTGCAGAGATCCCTAGTGGAACCCTGGAATGAACAACTTCTGAAGAAAGTCTGTGGCTACCTTTAAAGCAAACAGCATACTGTTACGACACGGAGGTGAACGCCTCTGTTAATTAAGGTCGAGAGTGTGATGCTGGAAAAGCACAGATCAAGCTGCATCCAAGGAACAGGCAAGTCAACGCCTTGGGCAAAAGCCCTTCAACAGGAAGTCCTCACTTTTGCTCTGTTAATTAAACCAAACACCCAGAAAAGCTCCCTTTTTTCGTAATTTGTTAAAAAATGAGTGACAGAGAACTCACAAATTCCGCTATTTAAAGAAAATAACATCAATTTATTCTTTAACTCTAAAAGTGAACATTAAACTATTCACAACTCTAAGCCCCTCTTTCTCTTAACTGCTTATTATCTGCCTCCAACTCTATAACAATATGCTGTTCCAGTAAGACACTTATTAAAATTACATTAACTTAATTTCAAAACCACACAGCCTCTGTCATCTTCTGTGTCTGTCTTCTTCTGGTTGAAGATCTTCCTGGGTCATCTTCTTGCTTTTTACTGCAAGTATGTTTCAAATGAAAAGGTACCTTTGATAGAGAATGTTTCCTAATCTATTGGGTCTCTCTCAATGGTAGTTGCTCTCTCTACAATTTTCAAAAAGTCTACATTTTTATATCCCCAAAACTGGATTGTCTTATTGGTTTGCTGTAGAAAAAACAATAAATTCATACTTGATTGGGTTTTATTTCCTGGGGCATAATTTAAACTGATTTGCTAAATTCAAATTGTTGTCAAAACAGCAACCAAAACTCAGGTATCCATTTCATAGCCAAATGTTACATATTTTCGATTTTCCAGTCCACTCCAGTCATATACACAGGTGCTTGTAATCTCTGTTCAGAACAGCATTCACTCTCTTCAAATTACAGTACACACCTTCAACTTCATAACAATATGACTGCCTTTCAGTGCTCGTGCCTCTGCAGTCCTGTCCCACTCTATGACTGCAGTTGCTTTAACTCGATCCTTCTATGGCACTACCCTCAGCTGCAAAATGGCCTGAATAAAATGATAAAGATTGTTCTGACAATATAGATTAGATTTGATTACTTAGAGTGTGGAAACAGGCCCTTTGGCCCAACAAGTCCACATCGACCCGCCAAAGCGCAACCCACCCAGACCCATTCCCCTAAATTTAACACTACGGGCAATTTAGCATGGCCAATTCAGCTAACCTGCACATCTTTGGACTGTGGGAGGAAACCAGAGCACCCAGAGGAAACCCACGCAGACACGGGGAGAACGTGCAAACTCCACACAGTGTGCCGCCTGAGGGGGGAATTGAACCCGGGTCTCTGGCGCTGTGAGGCAGCAGTGCTAACCACTGTGCCACCATACCACAATACTGCAGATTTTAGGAATACATGCATTGAAGCACACAGTCATTAATTTACTTTGATGTTTGAACTCCAAACCTGCTCTAAAACACCCCAAATCTCTCAACCTAGCATAGTTCCTCCTTCCCACCCAGCATGCCCATTACGGTGAGATCCACCTTGTGCAGTCCCAGACAAGACTTTCAAGTGTATGGAAATATTACTCACTCTCTAGGGTACTAAAAGCATGTATGCACACTTTCCTATACACAACTGTCAGCTTCTCATCAGAAGGGTTTCAACACAACCTTTGTAAGCTTGCCTAGTCACGATAGAACTATTCCCTTCATCCCCCTTACCAACCCCATCCCCACTTGTTTGCCACCAGCTTCCAGCCTGGAAACTAAAGGTTCCAGTCTTGGAGATTGTTGCTGCCCAACATCTGGGCTCTTTAAGATCAGACAAAAGGACATGCTCCAAAAGCACACTGGTCATGACAATTAATGAAAGTTAACTTAGTGACTTTGTAATTCTTCTCTAATTTTCCAATGAATTACCAAAAGATTGCTTTACTCTCAATCCCAGCACATCTTCACTTTGACTCAGCCACTGCTAAAGCTATTTTCCCTCAAAATTGATTATTTTAAAGTAGTACTGGGGAAATCTGTAACAAGAAAGAATAAATTAGTTGTTGTAAAACAGACATTTTAATTTGCTCAATCTTTTCTATCAAGTTGTGACTTGAACCTTGAAAGGTTTGTAGAGGATTTTTGTTGGCAGTGATACTGAGTTCAGTGTTCTCGGAATTAGCACTGGGTTGCTGAATCTGTAATTCGTCCCAAAGTAAACTAACCATAACTACAATGATAGTTCCTACAAAAGGAAAAATTCTGTTTAAGGATTATTATGCCACATATTTTGTAGACATCTGTCTATAATCACAGTAAAATTGGAAGCCAAAATCTCCAGTCTATAAGATTTTTAGAAAGGGCATGGGAATTTGGAAATGAGTGAGAATATTGATAAAAGTTTAATTAACATAGCAGAAAGAAGGTAATTCAATAAAAAAAAAATCCAGGCAGTGAAAACACTATGAGTACATTTAAGGTGCAGTCAAAGTCCTCAGATGTTTCCAGGCTTCCTGATAGTGGTGATGTGATAGTTTTTGGAGGTGCAAGGGATGGGGTGGATGTATAAAGTGAAGTTATGCAAAAACAAAACAAAAATGATGTCATTATATGGGAAGATATTGAAACTTCTAAGCCTCAAAATGTGAAAAGGTGATGTCCTATCCACCTTTCTATCAAACAATGATTACACAAGAGAAATCAGGAATGTCAAAAGGTTGATTGGCCCATTTGAAGCTTGTTTAGAACAGTGGCCAATAAAATGGTATAGGCTAACAAGTAACAGATGTTGTTAGCTGGATTTATCATTTTCATGTCTTAATTAAATATTATTACTATCCAATGTTAATCCAAACAAGCTGATGGAAATGTAGTAATACTCCCTACATGACAGGAGAGATCAGAGTGAACAGGCATGTCAATACTGTGGCTAAGATACAAGTTACCATTGTCTTCCCAAAACATCTGACTGCTCTCTGAGACAACTGGTGATGCTTTAACCTGAGGGTCATCATGCCTCAGAGATGTGGAGAGGTTGAGAAGAAGAGTACTTCATGGTAACCTCAACCATCATGGAAATTGAAACCACACTGTTGACATTGCTAACAAGCCATCCAGCTAACTCAGCAAACTGACCCTCTTTGTGGTTAAGGACATGTAATTGGATTAAAGTTTTGCAAAATGAGATCTGAATAGGAAGTGCAAAGATAAGGTGGAAAGATTTAAAGAGGATCTAGGGGTAACATTTTCATGTAGAGGGTGGTAAGTGTATGGAATGAGCTGCCATTTGAAGAGGTGGAGGTGTGTACAGTTACAACATTTAAGTAGCATTTGGATGGGTATTTGAATAAGAAGAGTTTAGAGGGATATGGGCCTAAAGCTAGCAAATGGGACTAGGTCAGATTGGGATGTCTGGTCTGCACTGACGGGTTGGACCAAAGGGTCTGTTTTGTACTGTACGCACCTCAAACTCTATTTAATTTTTATAGTCTAGAAAACATAGAATAGCTCACCTTCATTGTATTTGGGACAGTTTTCGAGAACAATATATTTTAGAACTGGCAAGTAAACATGCTGGATTTAGTGATGAGAAATGAGAATTGGTTCACAATCTAATGATAAAAGGGCATTTTTCCTAATATCAAGTGCCCAAAACATAATTAAATTTGAGAACAGATGT
Organism: Chiloscyllium plagiosum; assembly: GCF_037043375.1. NCBI lineage: Eukaryota > Metazoa > Chordata > Chondrichthyes > Orectolobiformes > Hemiscylliidae > Chiloscyllium > Chiloscyllium plagiosum. The sequence continues at coordinate 46,502,619 of NW_028270145.1, forward strand.
GAGAGAAAACTCTCAAAACAATGCTTCAAATTTAAAATAAGACAAATTTCAAATAAATTAAAAATAGATTGACCACAGTACTGGGTTGAAGTATTAACAACTTGCATTGGTGTCACACCGCTAATGTCATGAAACATCTCAAGGTATTCAATGGATAAATGGTTGAGAATACTCAGAAGATTTAAAATAAAATCATTTTTGGATATCACTGTCAAAATTAGCTGTTATTGCACCCTATAAATAGTACACACTACATCCACGGTATTGTGGCAATATGTGGATATTAGGCATGATACAAATTAAACAGATAATGAAGACAGTCTTCCATTTTTGATTCTGAATACTTCAAACTCTTCATATAGGAAATATGGAGACAATTTTTCAACAAGTTATTACAATCTGCAATGTGCAGTCTACAAGTCTGGTGGAGCACAGGAGGTTGAGAGGTAATCTGATAATGGTTTATAAAACCATGACAGGTATAGATAGAGTCTTTTCCCAAAGATGGGGAATTTTAAGATTAGTAGGCACATTTTTAAGGTGAGAGGAGAGAGATTTAAAAAGGCATAAGATCAGGATTCTGGGTAATCCAAATGGAGGACGTGAAACATTTCTGGCTGTAAGAGCTGCTCCTTTTTTTGAGGTACTTTAGGTGTTGGAGGTGATTTCCTCGAATTCCAGGAGCAGTAATTATTGTTTATATGCTGTTGCATTGTTTTGGAACTTTGGAAATAAAAAGTCAAAACAACAGCAGTTTAAAAGGGAGAAGAGCAGACAAAGGAAGCACATGGTGAGGACCGTGCAGGAGAGAGAGAGAGAGAGAGAGAGAGAAAGAAAACCTGCAGTTACCGCCTTTGCTGTTTGAATTCGTGTATCGCTGGACATCGGAGTGCATCTGGGAAAATTAACAAACAGTGAAATTCACAACTAGCCTTGGAGGAACTGTTGGGCGAAGTTCACAGCACAGAATTAGATAAGTTAATTGTTGTTTTAAGTCTGTCCAATAGAAAAGGCTGCAGTAGTGGGTACAGTGGATTCTTTCTTGATTATGTTTTTGGAGATAAGTCTCTTGATTAAACTTAAAATATAAACCATTGCTATTAATTTAACCTGGGGCAGTGTTTGTAGAGGAATAAGACGGTGTTATTTTCTGGGTCTGTAGATTGTGAAGGAGCAAAAATGGCCTTTGCAGTGATATGTACTTCTTGTCAGATGTGGGAGTTTAAAAAGAGTTTAAGGGTTACTGCGGATTATATCTGCCATAAATGCTGTTGGATGCAAATCTTATCAGATTGAGTGGATTGGTTGGAGAGACAAATAGAAGTGATGAGGAATTTGCAACAGCTACAGTCATAGAAAGGGGGGAAAGTCTCAGATACAGTCACATAGATGGGTTAATTCCAGGAAGGGTAAGAGAGGTAGGCAGCTAGAGCAGGAGTCTTTTGTGGATATACCCATTTCAAACAGGTATGCTGTTTTGGAAAATGTAGGGGGTGATGGATTCTCAGGGGAATGTAGCACGAACAGCCAAGTTTCTGGTTTTGAGACTGGCTCTAATGCAACGAGGGGTACATCGGCTTCCAAGAGATCAATTGTGTTAGGGGATTCTGTAGTCAGAGGTACAGACAGACATTTCTGTGGCCAGTAGAGAAAAAGCAGAATGGTATGTTGTTTCCCTGGTGCCAGGATCAAGGATGTCTCAGAGAGGGTGCAGAATGTTCTCACGAGGCAGAGGGGCCAGCAGCAGGTCATTGTCCACATTGTAACCAACGACATTGGAAGGGAAAAGGTTGAGACTCTGAAGGGAGATTACAGAGAGTTAGGTAGAATTTTAAAAAGGAGGTCCTCAAGGGTAGTAATATCTGGATTACACCCAGTGCTACGAGGTAGTGAGGGCAGGAATAGGAGGATAGAGCAGATGAATGCTTGGCTGAAGAGCTGGTGTATGGGAGAAGGATTCACATTTTTGGATCATTGGAATCTCTTTTGGGGTAGAAGTGACCTGTACAAGAAGGACGGATTGCACCTAAATTGGAAAGGGACTAATATACTGGCAGGGAAATTTGCTAGAACTGCTTGGGAGGATTTAAACTAGTAAGGGGAGGGGGGGGGGGGGGGTGGGACCCAGAGAGATAGTGGGACCCAGGGAGATAGTGAGGAAAGAGATTGATCTGAGACGGGTACAGCTGAGTACAGAAGTGAGTCAAACAGCCAGGGCAGGCAGGGACAAGGTAGGACCAATAAATTAACCTGCATTTATTTCAATGCAAGGGGCCTAACGGGGAAGGCAGATGATCTCAGGGCATGGTTAGGAACATGGGACTGGGATATCATAGCAATTACGGAAACATGGCCCAGGGATGGGCAGGACTGGCAGCTGAATGTTCCAGAATACAAATGCTACAGGAAGGATAGAAAGGGAGGCAAAAGAGGAGGGGGAGTGGCATTTTTGATAAGCATTATCAAAATTTTGATAAGCATTACAGCTGTGCCAAGGGAGGATATTCCCGGAAATACATCCAGGGAAGTAATTTGGGCAGAACTGAGAAATAAGAAAGGGATGATCACCTTATTGGGATTGTATTATAGACCCCCCAATAGTTAGAGGGATATTGAGAAACAAACTTGTAAGGAGATCTCAGCTATCTGTAAGAATAATAGGGTGGTTATGGTAGGGGTTTTTAACTTTCCAAACATCAACTGAGACTGCCATAGTGTTAAAGGTTTAGATGGAGAGGAATTTCTTAAGTGTGTACAAGACAATTTTCTGATTCAGTATGTGGATGTACCTACTAGAGAAGGTGCAAAACTTGACCTACTCTTGGGAAATAAGGCAGGGCAGGTGACTGAGGTGTCAGTGGGGGAGCACTTTGGGGCCTGTGACCATAATTCTATTTGTTTTAAAATAGTGATGGAAAAGGATAGACCAGATCTAAAAGTTGAAGTTCTAAATTGGAGAAAGGCCAATTTTGATGGTGCGAGGCAAGAACTTTCAAAAGCTGGATGTTCGCAGGTAAAGAGACGGCTGGAAAATGGGAAGCCTTCAGAAATGAGATAACAAGAATCCAGAGAAAGTATATTCCTGTCAGGGCGAAAGGGAAGGCTGGTAACTATAGGGAATGCAGGATGACTAAAGAAATTGAGGGTTTGGTTAAGAAAAATAAGGAAGCGTATGTCAGGTACAGACAGGATAGATCGAGTGAATCCTTAGAAGAGTATAAAGAAAGTAGGAGTATACTTAAGAGGGAAATCAGGAGGGCAAAACGGAGACATGAGATAGCTTTGGCAAATAGAATTAAGGAGAATCCAAAGGGTTTTTACAAATATATTAAAGACAAAAGGGTAACTAGGGAGAGAATAGGGCCCCTCAAAGATCAGCAAGGCGGCCTTTGTGTGGCGCCACAGAAAATGGGGGAGATACTAAATGAATATTTTGCATCAGTATTTACTGTGGACAAGGATATGGAAGATATAGACTGTAGGGAAATAGATGGTGACATCTTGCAAAATGTCCATATTACAGAGGAGGAAGTGCTGGATGTCTTGAAACACATAAAGGTGAATAAATCCCCAGGACCTGATCAGATGTACCCTAGAACTCTGTGGGAAGCTAGAGAAGTGATCGCTGGGCCTCTTGCTGAGATATTTGTATCATCGATAGTCACAGGTGAGGTGCCGGAAGACTGGAGGTTGGCTAACATGATTCCACTGTTTAAGAAGGGTGGTAAGGACCAGCCAGGGAACTATAGACCAGTGAGCCTGATGTCAGTGGTGGGCAAGTTGTTGGAGGGAATCCTGAGGGACAGGATGTACATGTATTTGGAAAGGCAAGGATTGATTAGGGATAGTCAACATGGCTTTGCGCATGGGAAATCATGTCTCACAAACTTGATTGAGTATTTTGAAGAAGTAACAAATAGGATTGATGAGGGCAGAGCGGTAGATGTGATCTATATGGACTTCAGTAAGGCGTTCAATAAGGTTCCCCAGGGAGAACTAGTCATTTGGATCCAGAACTGGCTCAAAGGTAGAAGACAAAGGGTGGTGGTGGAGGGTTGTTTTTCAGACTGGAGGCCTGTGACCAGTGGAGTGCCTTAAGGATTGGTGCTAGGTCCTTTACGTTGTTTCTCAGTTACATAAATGATTTGGATGTGAGTGTAAGAGGTACAGTTAGTAAGTTTGCAGATGACACCAAAATTGGAGGTGTAGTGGACAGCGAAGAAGGTTACGTCAAATTACAACAGGATCTTGATCAGATGGGCCAATGGGCCGAGAAGTTGCAGATGGAGTTTAATTCAGATAAATGCGAGGTGCTGCATTTTGAGAAAGCAAATCTTAGCAGGACTTATAGACTTAATGGTAAGGTCCTCAGGAGTGTTGCTGAACAAAGAGACCTTGGACTGCAGGTTCATAACTCCTTGAAAGTGGATTCGCAGGTAGTTAGGATAGTGAAGAAGGCATTTGGTATGCTTTCTTTTATTGGTCGGAGTATTGAGTACAGGGTTTGGGAGGTCATATTACGGCTGTACAGGACATTGGTTCGGCCACTGTTGGAATATTGCATGCAATTCTGGTCTCCTTCCTATCGGAAATATGCTGCGAAACTTGAAAGGGTTCAGAAAAGATTTACAAGGATGTTGCCAGGGTTGGAGGATTTGAACAATAGGGAGAGGCTGAACAGGCTGGGGCTGTTTTCCCTGGAGCTTCGGAGGCTGAGGGGTAACCTTATAGAGGTTTACAAAATTATGAGGGGCATGGATAGGATAAATAGACAAAGTATTTTCCCTGGGGTGGGGGAGTCCAGAACTAGAGGGCATAGTTTTAGGGTGAGATGAGAAAGATATAAAAGAGACCCAAGGGGCAACTTTTTCACACAGATAGGATACGCGTATGGAATGAGCTGCCAGGGGAAGTGGTGGAGGCTGGTACGATTGCAATATTTAAGAGGCATTTGGATGGATATATGAAGAGGAAGGGTTTGGAGGGATATGGGCTGGGTGCTGGCAGGTGGGATTCGATTGGGTTGGGATATCATCTAGTCGGCATAAGATGTGTTGGACCGAAGGGTCTGTTTCCATGCTGTACATCTCTACGACTCTACGCAAATGTTTTACACAGAGGGTGGTTCGAGTGTGGAATGAACTTCCTGAGGAAGTGGTGGATGAAGGCACAACTACAACATTTAAAAGATATTTGGATAGATACATGAATAGGAAGGATTTGGAGTCTTTTGGACCAGGAGCAGGCAGTTACAACTAGTTTGGTTTGGGATTATGTTTGGCATGGACTGGTTGGACTGAAGGGTCTGTATCCATGCTGTTCAACTCTATGTAAGAAAAAAAGCTTCAATAGTAACTTTCAGATGGAATTGGAATAGCTTTCATAAGGGAATACTTTGCAGGGTTACAGTAAAAGCAAGGGCGCAGGAGTAATTAGGTATATCATTCTCAGAGCTGTCACAGGCATATTGGGCTGTATAAAATGTTTTTGCACTAGATGTTTGTATTCTCTACATCTACGTTGGGGTGCAGTTTAAATAACTTCACCATTATAGAAGACAGCCTTCCCCACAGAAAACATATGCATTTAGTATCTCCCCCATTTTCTGCAGCTCCACACAAAGGCCGCCTGGCTGATCTTTGAGGGGCCCTATTCTCTCCCTAGGGCCCCTAGTTATCCTTTTGTCCTTAATGTATTTGTAAAAACACTTTGGATTCTCCTTAATTCTATTAGCCAAAGCTATCTCATGTCCCCTTTTTGCCCTCCTGATTTCCCTCTTAAGTGTACTCCTACTGCCTTTATACTCTTCTCAGGATTCACTCGATCTATCCAGTCTATACCTTACATATGCTTCCTTATTTTTCTTAACCAAACCCCCAATTTCCTCAGTCATTCAGCATTCCCTATACCTACCAGCCTTCCCTTTCACCCTGACAGGAATATACTTTCTCTGGATTCTCATTATCTTATTTCTGAAGGCTTCCCATTTTCCAGCCATACCTTTACCTGCGAACATCTGCCTCCAATCTGCTTTCGAAATTTCTTGTCTACTACCATCAAAATTGGCCTTTCTCCAACTTAGAACTTCAACTTTTAGATCTGGCCTATCCTTTTCCATCACTATTTTAAATCTAAGAGAATTATGTCGCAGGCCCCAAGAGTAGGTCAAGTTTTGCACCTTCTCTAGTAGGTACATCACATACTGAATCAGATAATGGTCTTGTACGCACTTAAGAAATTCCTCCCCATCTAAACCTTTAACACTGTGGCAGTCCCAGTCTATGTTTGGAAAGTTAAAATCCCCTACCATAACCACCCTATTATTCTTACAGATAAGTGAGGTCTCCTTACAAGTTTGTTTCTCAATTTCCCTCTGACTATTAGGGGGTCTATAATACAATCCCAATAAGGTTATCATTCCTTTCTTATTTCTCAGTTCCACCCAAATAACTTCCCTGGATGTATTTCTGAGAATTTCCTCCCTCAGCACAGCTATAATGCTATCCCTGATCAAAAACTGCCACTCCCCCTCCTCTCTTGCCTCCCTTTCTATCCTTCCTGTAACATTTGTATCCTGGAACATTAAGTTACCAATCCTGTCCATCCTGGAGCTATGTTTCCATAATTGCTGTGATATCCCAGTCCCATGTTCCTGGCCTGCCCTGAGTTCATCTTCTTTCTCTGTTAGGTCACTTGCATTGAAATAAATGCTGTTTAATTTATTAGTCCTACCTTGTCCCTGCCTGCCCTGACTGTTTGACTCGCTTCTGTTCTCAACTGTACTAGTCTCAGATTGATCTCTTTCCTCACTATCTTCCTGGGTTCCACCTCCCCCCACCACCTTACTATTTAAGTCCTCCCGAGCAGCTCTAGCAAATTTCCCTGCTAGTATATTAGTCCCCTTCCAATTTAGGTGCAAACCGTCCTTCTTGTACAGGTCACTTCGACCCCAAAAGAGATTCCAATGGTCCAAAAAATGTGAATCCTTCTCCCATACACCAGCTCCTCAGCCATGCATTCATCTGCGCTATCCTCCTATTCCTGCCCTCACTAGCTCGTAGCACCGTGAGTAATCCAGATACTACTACTCTTGAGGACGTCCTTTTTAAATTCCTGCATAACTCCCTGTAATCTCCCTTCAGAATCTCAACCTTTTCCCTTCCTATGTCATTGGTTCCAATGTGGACAATGACCTCTTGCTGGCCCCTTTTCCCCTTGAGAACATTCTGCACCCTCGATCCTGGCACCAGGGAAGCAACACACCATTCTGATTTTTCAGTGCAGGCCACAGAAATGTCTGTCTGTACCTCGGACTAGAGAGTCCTCTAACACAATTGATCTCTTGGAAGCCGATGTACCCCCGTTGCATTAGAGCCAGCCTCAACACCAGAAATTTGGCTGTTCGTGCTACGTTCCCTGAGAATCCATCACCCCCTACATTTTCTAAAACAGCATACTTGTTTGAAATGGGTATAGCCACAGAAGGCTCCTGCAATAGCTGCCTGCCTCTCTTACCTTTCCTGGAGTTATCCCATCTATGTGACTGTATTTGAGACATTTCCTCCCCTCGCTTCCATGACTGCCATCCATCACATACTGTTGCTGTTGCAAATTCCTCGTTAATTCTAACTGTCTCTCCAACCGATTCATTCGATCTGATAAGATTCGCAACCAACAGCATTTATTGCAGATATTATCTGCAGTAACTCTTAAACTCTCTTTAAACTCCCACATCTGACAAGAAGTGCATATCACTCTACTAAAGGCCATTTTTGCTCGTTCACAATCTACAGACCCAGAAAATAACACCGTCTATTCCTCTACAAAACACTGCCCCAGGTTAAATTAATAGTTATGGCTTATATTTTAAGTTTAATCAGGAGACATATCTCAAAAAACATAATCAAGAAAGAACCCACTCTCCTCACTACTTTGTAGGTTACACTTAAAAACAATGCACTTAACTGCTTCTGTGCTGTGAACTTCGCCCAAACAGTTCCTCCAAGATCTGTTGTGAATTTCACTGTTTGTTAATTTTCCCAGACGCACTCCGATGTCCAGGGATACATGAATTCAAAACAGCAAAGGCAGTAACTGTGCAGGTTCACTGCTGTGTCAGTTTCTTTCTCTCTCTCTCTCTCTCCTGCACTGACCTCACCATGTGCTTCCTTTGTCTGTGCTTCTCCCTTTTAAAATTGCTCTTGTTTTGACTTTTTTTCCCCAAAGTTGCAAAACAATGCAACAGCATATAAAACATTAATTGCTGCTCCTGGAATTCGAGGAAATCACCTCCAACACCTAACATACCTCAATAAAGGAGCAGCTGTTACAGCCAAATATTTTTCCCATCCTCCATCTTAGATGACCCAGAATCCTCATGTTCTTTGTGATTATCTGTTGATATCCATTTGTACTCTTCGCTACATTCGGCCTTTTGCACAAGAGGGAATACTCTCTCCATATCCAGTCTTAATAAAACCTTTCAAATCTTGAAGACCTCTATTCAGTAAAGAGATCGAGTCTATCAGTCCTTTCCTGGTAATGTACACTCATGCATTAATCATTCCTGTAAATTTGTAAAATCTGGAGAACCTCTATATCCTCTCTCATATGTAATGATCGGAACTACACAAAACTGTCAAGTATGGTTTAACCAAGGTTTGATATAGGTTTTGCATTTCCATACTTTTTGAAATCAAAGCAAGTTGATTGTTATGTCTGTTTTGTGGCTTTGCTAACCTGTGGTGCAAACTTGTGATTGATATAAATGTACTCTAAGATTCTCTTGTTTCTTTATCCCAACTCGCCTTACACTTTCCAAAAAGGTAACTATATTCTCCTTATCAGAATGGACTAGCTCACTTCAATATTTTGAAGTTAATTTGCAAAATATCACTTTATTATTGTCTTCCTAAAATATATTGCTGTCCGTTTCAGTGTTCACCATGTGCTCCAATTATTTGGCATCCATTTACACAGAAATTGTGGGCTGATTCTATTTAAAGCTCTGGCACAGGTTGAAATGTGGTTGGGAATCTTGTAATACTTGGAGGCTTGTCCTGGCACCTATTTGCTCACTCCTCTCTGCAGTAGGAGAAGCATCAGCAAACCCACCCATCCATGGTCCCAATTGATACCAAAGACCAATTCCAGCACAATTGCATTTTGTCCCATGCTGAATGGAGGCCAATGCCAAATGTGAAGCCAGGAAACCTATACTGCTAAGGCTGGTGGGCACGCAATGTCAAATTATCTCTTTTGTAGGCTGCTTTTGGAGTTCCCACCAAGATTTACTCCTATCTCCCATTTTCCCCTTCACCCCTGTCCCCTCAGACCCCACTTCCTGTGTTCTGCCAGCCTGGCCCTAGCAGTAACCCCCAAACACTTAACCTGGTGTCCTTGATCACCTTTAGGATGTGAATGTGAACCAAGCATTGGTCACCAATCCTGATGGCGTTGCTTGGAACAGAGAGCTGCCAGCCACTTGGTTGTCCAGTAGCTCTCCATGATAGTACTGCCTTCACAAATGGGGGTGGAAATCCTACCATGAGCTAATTAACTTTAAATGAAGCATCTAATGACTGTGGAACAAGCTGCCAAAGTTCACCCGCAACATTTACATTGGGATGGGAATTGCAGAAACCCCAGCAGTGTGTAAAATTCTACTGTATGCTTTTGATTTTAAAGTCTGAATCATCAACATAAATTGTGAACAGCAGTAGCCACAGTACTGATGCTAGTGGACCAACTCTTCCCACCTTCTGCCACTTTGAACTCCTACCCTTTATTTCCATTTTTTTGCTTTCTGTCTTAAAGCCAGCTGGCAATCTATTCAGTTACTGTATCTGTCTGACCCTATTCATGATCTTATTCATTATTGGGCATCTTAAGCCTTTTGAAAATTTACATAAACTACATTATCTCTGTCAACTATATCTGTCTTATATATATGTATAAAAATTCAATGACATTGGCCAAGTAAGGGTTACCCTTTTAAAATCCATGTTGACTGTTCAGTATTGCAGATGATCTAGAGTTTTCTTGTGTTGAATCTCAGGATTTGGCAACAATCATATTTCCCCCATTTCACGTTCACTGAACCTTTCTAAAAAAACCTGGAAGATGCTCATCATTATATGTTTTCAAGCACCAAAAGCACTTCGACCAGCTCCTCCCTGCGCTAAAATGAAGTTGAATATTTAAAGTTAAGTTAAAATTTAACAATTATACTCTGGGAACATTGGTAAGTGCTTGCTAAACCTCCATATACAACCTCAACTACTTATTGATGGCTCCTGGCATGTAGCAAATAATGCACAAAAATGTTTATATTCACAGAAGGATAAATCTGGATAGAGCCATAAAATCTATCAATGCAGAGGGCAATGTCAATTCGCATGTGTGCTATTTAATAAAATGTACAGAAGATAACAGTCTGGAAAAAAAAAGTTTCATGGCATGGAAACAGAACCTTTGGTGCAACTCATCCATGCTGACAAGATATCCTAAACTGATCTAGCTCCATTTGCCAGCATTTGGCCCATATCCCTTTAAACCCTTCTATTCGTGTACCCAGATGCCTTCTAAATGTCATGATTGTATCCGCCTCCACCACTTCCTCTGGCAGCTTGATCCGTACATGCATCACCAATGCTTGAAAAAGTTTCTCTTTAAGACCCTTTCAAATAAAACATAAAACAGGCATATCAATTAACTTGCTTTGATTTCAAAAGATATGGAAATGCAAAACCTACATCAAACCTTGGTCAAACCACACTTGAAAATGTTTTGTGTAGTTCCGATCTTCACGTGAGAGAGAGGATATAGAGGTCAATGCATGGGTATACATACCAGCAAAGGATTGATAGACCGGATCTTAGTTCTACTGAAGAGGTCTGATAGGAAGAAGTCTTCAAGATTTGAAAGGTTTTGTTAGTATTGGATATGGACAGAATATTTTCTCTTGTGTGAAAGGTCATAAGGTGGGGAAGATTATAACTGGATGCCAACAGATAGTCACAAAGAATTCCAATAGAGAATAAACAAACAGTGGTGATAACTCAGAACACACTACCATGAATATGTTGATGAATAGTATTTAAGTGAAACCTTGGTAAGCATTTATGAGTGATAGAAATAGATGGTTACAATAATAAGTTTAGATCAGTACAGAGGGTAGGAGACTCAAGTGCAGAGACAACGGTATGGGCTGAACGAGCTGAGTGGCCAGTTTCCGTGCCAACGGAACAACTAATTGTCAGTGGTAAGATGATGATCTTCTGCTTAAAAGTACAAAGTATTTCAGTATTCAGCCAGGGACAGTGATGCTCTCTTCTTTGCAGTCACTATCAATTCTACTCATCAAACTAGTAAACAAATAAAACAGAAAAGGGCTATAAAAAGTGTGAGTTCAGCAATATAAATACACATTCATCTCTTTTGCTACTTTCACTTAGGTTCAAACAAAATACCCTTACACCTTTCCTATAATGACCCTTGTTCAAGGAATTTATCAACAACTACTTGACAAAATTACGTTCCCTGTTCTAATTTATGAACAAAAAATGCATTCAGACTTTTGTGTGGGGCCCCTCATTGTGTGAATCTGTTTCTGTGTAATTATCGTGTACAGTTTATAACTATTTTTCTGATCAAAGCAGTACATATTCAACTGCTAAATTTTCCACTTTATATCTATTCCCAATTATTAATAGATTGCAAGTAATACAACTAAGAATGATTACAAAAGAATTAAACTTCTGTTAGGTTGACATGGATATTACAAAGTGGCAAACTAATTTTATTAAATGAACAAGCGAATTTCCAGAATGATAACAAATAACGCTCTTCAACACTCAGTGTCATGAAATGGAAAAGCATTACCACTATCCATTCAACACCAAAGATTTACTTTTAATGTTGTGCACTTTAGAATTAGCCAGTTTATTCAACTTACAGCAATGTATTTTAATTAAACTCTACAGCAAAGACAAACTTTCAGATCACTTATAGAATGACTAAACAAAGATGTACACTGCTTTGCTAAATTCATTAATGGGATGGGAGCATTGCTGGTAAGGATGGGTTTTATTGAGAATTCCAAGGTACTCTTAAGAAAGCAGTGAGCCGTCATCTTGAACTGCTGTATATACATTCACAGTGTATATACACAACATTGTATTGTTAGGGAAAGAGCTCCATTGTGAGGCTTGATAGGTTAGATGCTAAGAATTTGTTTGTCAGGAAATCTAAAATACGGGCGCACAGTCTTAATATAAAGGGTTGATCACTGAGTACAGAGAATAGAGGAAGTAACAACCGTCACAAGTCTGTAAATCTCTGGAATTATCTGTCCCAAAGGGTCCATTATTAAATACATTCAAGGTTGAGATACAAAGATTTTTGGTCTCTCGGGGAATAAAGGAATATGCAGAGTGCGCAGAAAAGACATCATGAAGCCCAAATATCAGCCAGGATCATATCAAACGGCAGTGTTGATTCAGCGGGCCACATAGCCTGCTTTTATTCTTATTTCTTGCATTCTGGCCCAGCTGGCTGTTGGGTCCTGAGTGGGATCGAATTTCTTGAACGTTTCAGAACAGCATTCATTCAGGCAAACAAGAGAGGAGAGAGAGAAAGAGAGAGAGAGAGAGAGCAAGCAAGCTAGATTTTGTACTCTAATGTCTTCAGAATACAACTCAAACTTCTGAAATCATAGGTTTGTGTTATCATAGCCATTGCTGATACTTAAAATCACTTAAAGTACCTCTCTGGTTCAGTACCTAAAGCATTGGAATTTAATTACAATAGAGAATGATTGGATGTACTCTGCATTCTCACTTAATATTTTCCATTGTCAATCAAGATTTCAATAAACTTTCTTCAAGTCTCCAATACCCAAGTTGAATAATATAATTTAGGTAGGAGGACAGTATGTAAATTGAACAATAGAAAAATATAGGGAATTCTAAACAGATATATATTGTGCACTATTTCTTCATCAGATTTCAGCTGAAGTCAATTTATTTACTCCTTCCAATTGTATTGAGCCTGCCCTTCTAAATCACAGCTCATTTCTTGCAAAGAGCTGCAGATCAAAGACCTATCCACATACATCATCTTCAAATTCAAATTGTATAGTTTACATCCTCTGTTCAATTACAAGGAACTTGAGGTATATTAACAAAAACACATGGTGCATGCCTGGTGAACAGTTGGAAAATTCAATAACAAACCTAAATCAAAAACATCTTCAGATAACATTGTTTGGTTGTTGCTGAGATTGTAGACTCAATTGTTTATAGGGACATTCTAAAGTACTGGTAAATATATGTGTATTGTTTAATATTCATGATTTCTCAATAAACTACACTAAAAGGACATCTTGCCATTTGACATCTCAAATGAATAGATTGAAGTTCCTGCACCAGTATTGAAGATACTATATGGATTAAAGTTGCCTCAATAAATTAGGCTCATCTATTCCAATCTAAACAAACAGTTAATTGTGCACTCAGTTTGAATAACTGTATTTTGGTACTAATAATTAACTTCTAAAATGCAATGTCCCATTTATTCAGCTTTTAATTATTAATGAACAGTTTGAAATGTTTGTCCCTTAATCTCTGAATCAAATCTTCCTTTGTCTAAAGTTAAAAATCACACAACACCAGGTTATAGTCCAACAGGTTTAATTAGAAGCACACTAGCTTTCGGAGCATCGCTCCTTCGTCAGGTGGTAGAGGAGCGATGCTCCAAAAGCTAGTGTGCTTCCAATTAAGCCTGTTGGACTATAATCTGGTGTTGTGTGATTTTTAACTTTGTACATCCCAGCCCAACAGCGGCAGCTCCAAATCATGACTTCCTTTGTCTTTTTGTTTACTGTACTTGATACAATTTAATTCACCATTCCAACTCTCACTTCCCCGCACATACTCTGTGTTAATGACTCTCAGTTTGATTGGTTAAAGAAACTCTAGTTTTATCCTCTCTTCACACAGGTCTCAGATTTCCCGCTGAGGGTGCAACTCTGTTTGGATACCCCTGTGACAGCCACTTGCCATTTAAAACTCCAAAACACACATTTAACGCACAATAAAATCAGAACCGCTGTGAATAGAATTTGCAAACTCCTGATATGTTGAACCAACATTTTATATTTATGCCTGTCATTGGTGACACACAATAAATGTTATTAACTTATCTGAACAATACATCAGTACTTGTCCATACTGGCAGTTTCCTCTACTGATTATGTTTTCACGGTGGCACAGTGGTTAGCACTGCTGCCTCACAGCGCCAGAGACCCGGGTTCAATTCCCGCCTCAAGCGACTGTGTGGAGTTTGCACATTCTCCCAGTGTCTGCGTGGGTTTCCTCCGGGTGCTCCGGTTTCCTCCCACAGTCCAAAGATGTGCAGGTCAGGTGAATTTGCCATGCTAAATTGCCCGTAGTGTTAGGTAAGGGGTAAATGTAGGGGTATGGGTGGGTTGCGCTTCGGCGGGGCGGTGTGGACTTGTTGGGCTGAAGGGCCTGTTTCCACACTGTAAGTAATCTAATCTAATCTTCAAAAATGAAAGATTTGAGAGAATACTTCAGTCCTTTTCTAAAAAAAAGTCTTTTGATGAAGCACACAATTCAATATTTTTCTTACTATTGTGGAACTATGAATTTTATCTGAAGAATGAAATAAGGACAAAGTCTATGAACAACATAGTAAAAACATTAATTGCAACCAATCACTAAATAAAAATAACTTTAAAAACCAGTGCTGTTCAATGAGATTTACATTGCAAAATAACCAATTGCACAACACTTGGGCATATTCAATGATGTGTATCTGAAATGAGAATTTCAAGTAATCATGAATCAAGGGAACATCATTCACTCTTTAGTTCAAAAGCTTACCAAGAGCTGCATGTCCTGAGGAAGTTACAAGCAATGATATTATATCATTGATGATAAATTGATGTTCTATTGTCAGGAACCAACAAACATCTTAAGAGGGAGAAATCTTCACCAGACAGTTAAAGTACAGCTGTGATTTCAGTTTAATTGTTACATGTAGGTTTTCAAACCTGTCGAGAAATTGGATCACATTTTTAAAAAGATAGTTCTGTGCAATTTCACCAGCAGTGATCTTCTTTAATCTTTTGCTCTGGATGACAGAATTTCTCAATCAAACAGCATGGTCCAAAGTCTGGCTGCTGGTAAAGTCAGTCTTGGTTGAATGATGGAAAGCACAACAGAAATTATCTATTTGATTTTGTACTTCCTGGAAGATTGGAATTTCAAGTTTACATGCTTTCTCCATTGTACTATATTTTTACCAACATTGAAACAAAAAGGCAGCTTATCTTACACAAGTAAAAGAAGCTTTTGAACCTCACACTTACATCACCAAAGCAGTATTTTATCACAGTTACAATAAGATATAGTTTTATGCCATTATCAAGATTCAGACACACTGCAAGCATGGGCTTGATCTTCTGAATCAACATAAATGAGGCCACCTTATTAGTTTTATTTCATGCTAGCAAAAGCATGCACTTTTAATCCTACCTTTTACTTTTGGGAAACATTTTAGGGGTGACATTTTAATATGTAGGAAGTTCAACAGCACTGCAAGAAGGCAAAAGTGAGGACTGCAGATGCTGTAAACCAGAATTTAGATTAGAGTGGTGCTGGAAAAGTACAGTAGGCAGCATCTGAGAAGCAGGAAAAATAAACGTTTCGGGCAAAAGCCCTTCATCAGGAATAGAGGCAGGGAGCCTCTAGGGTGGAGAGATAAATGGGGCGGGGGGGTGCTAGGGAGAAGGTAGCAATAGGTGGATGGGGGTGGGGATGGAGGTGATAGGTCAGAGGGGAGGGTGGAGTGGATAGGTGGGAAGGGAGATTGGCACCTCTTTGCTACCTTCCCCCACCCTCTCCTTTGACCTATCACTTCTATCCCACCCCCATCCACCTATTGTACTCTTTGCTACCTTCTCCCCAGCTCACCCCCTCCATTTATCTCTCCACCCTGGAGGTTCCCTGCTTCTATTCCTGATGAAGGGCTTTTGCCCGAAACATCCATTTTCCTGCTCCTCGGATGCTGCCTGACCTGCTGTGCCTCTCCAGCACCACTCTGATCTAAGTACTGCAAGAAGCCAGAATGTATTCAATGCATGCACTTCACATATATTCAGAATGCTGTGACACTTCCACAATATGTTACAGAATCCATAGACACACATATACTGCCAAAGATCAGTATATTCAACAAGATATTGGTCTTTAAAATTTATAGTCAGTTTGTTCATTTTGTTTTGGCTTAAAAATACATTTAACAGAATTATGATAATGGGACAGCAGCTATTTGGGTTTAATTGTTTTAAGCATACTAAAAACAATAGCATTTATTCAAACTTAAGTACAATGTGAGATTGGCACCACATGTTTAGATTGAAGCAAAAAACAAGGACAATACACTAAAATGAAAACTTCATCTTGAAAGGAAAATCTTTTCGCTAATCATTTACATTCTGGAAGTACAGCAAAATTAAAATGGCAGATAAAAGTAATGGCTTATCATGACAATCAACATTGAAATTGCCAAACAGTTAAACAAAGGGCTGCAACAATTTTAATGAATCTAAAGTGTCACAGAAGAGATCGGTTCAAAGCTTAAGGTGCATAGCATTGGAGTATGGTGGTGGTCTGAAGGGAAATAACTGGATTCTTCTTGGATTGATAAGACAACGTTAGTGCCCAATGCATGTGTCTTGTTTCAAAGCTCATGACTGATTTAAATATCAAAAATGAAGGAAGATCATTCGGCAAGTGGCATAGCAACTTCAGACAAAAGTACAGGAAACTGCAGGACTTAGATTATGCAGTGGATAGATGCATTATAAATGCAGCTAGTTCAGTTCTGAAATTAATGCAGTTATGAAATCAAATTCTGGAAAAATATCCAAATTATAAATGGAGGGACCAAAAGATTTGCAGAGACACCAGGCAGAAACCTGAAACACAGACTGACAATGAAAAACACCATATAACCTGCCACCGTACATTAGTGGGTAATCTCTTTACAACTCTTTAATCTCTTTACAAGGGGGCATAGCTTTAAATTAAGGGGGGGTAGGTATAGGACAGATGTTAGGGGTAGGTTCTTTACTCAGCGAGTCGTGAGTTCATGGAATGCCCTGCCAGTAGCAGTGGTGGACTCTCCCTCATTATGGGCATTTAAGCGGGCATTGGATAGGCATATGGAGGATAGTGGGCTAGTGTAGGTTAGGTGGGCTTGGATCGGCGCAACATCGAGGGCCGAAGGGCCTGTACTGCGCTGTATTCTTCTATGTTCTATGTTCTAACTATGGTTCACAACAGCATATTTTGAGCCAGCATGAGACACTTTACAGTATACTAAGCAGAATAAACTTGGTTAATGATGAGTTTGAATGTGAAGTACAACCAGGTGAGACAGACTGCCTGACAGCATCAAGTTCTACCTCTTGGGCCCTTTGGGAAAAAAAGTCTAAAAAAAGTCTTGCTCCTTTAACATTATTTTATCTACGAAAGTCAATCATGGATAAGATTGCATAACATGCGTGTTCCCAAATCATTTGAAGAGTCATGCAAACAATTGTGGGCGTTTACTTCAAAGCTATATTCCTTAGCTAACATCTTCTGCCCTAATTGGTCTCATCTTTTGAGAAGACCAGGATTTATCAGCCATTTTCTTTACTCTAATGGACACCTCTACCTATGTTTATTACTCTTGCCCCAAAGCTGCATTTTAATAACTTATGGTCAATATTATAACTACCTTACACTTCTTTGCACCAGAACGTTTTGCTTCAGACAACAAGCTGTGCATTACTCTCGTGATGCTTGAAAATCAGCCTGATCATTTTGGAAAAAACCTTTTGCCTGCTCCAAGATACAAGGGGAAGGCAGTTCATAGCAGTAATGACACTGGACTGATAATATGCTGATATTTTGGTGAATGGGCTCAATTACATGTCAGCTAGTAAAATTGGAATTTAATTTAACAAATCTGCAATTAAAAGTTAGCCTAAGGGCAATCATATAAACATTATCAATTGAACCCATTTTGTTCAATGAGGGTCTTTAAGGAAGGAAATCTGCCATTTTGATTTGTCTTAGATGTGGCTTAACCCACAACCACATCAATGTGGTTGATTCTTAACTGGCCCCTAAGGCAATGAAGGATGGTCAATAAATGTTGGCGTAGCCAAAGATACCACATTGCATGAGCAAATAGATAAAAGTATTCAAATATTAACCTTCATCTTCCCAATACACATTTCTTCAGGATGTCCACCACTCATTTCCAGACTTGGATCTCAATTTCACTTTCTGCCAAGTCTGAGACAATCAAGCCCAACTCAGATGATGTTCTTTACAATTGCAATCATGATGCACTGATTTTTGTTTGGTTATAAATGCTTGCAGCATTTGACAATCCCACTTCCTACCACGACTTCTCTTTCTGCCCTTCCACAGCTGGACTAACCTTGACTGTTTGAGGGGCTAACAGTGCAACCAGAGATTTGTCTTCAATCCCCCAAACTGTCATTTCTATATCATCATGATCATTCATTCTTGGCACATTTCTTTCTTCACATTATCTGTAGGCACATGATTAGTTATCACATGCTGATAATGCTGTTTTTTCTGCAAAAACAGACTGCAGATCCAATATTAAATGGATGAGCCAATCCTCCTTCCCACTTTAGTTGCATTAAAACTATAGCCTTGCCCTTGAATCTATCCCCTGTAACTCTCAAAACACACATCAAACCTTGATCTCTGCACCATCCACTTGAAATTGAGCAACTTTACCACATTTCCAGCTTCAGACCCGATTTCTCCAATATACTATTACCATCCAAAAGGTTCACTCTAATGATCTCTAACATTCACCATTTCTACAACCTGCATCTATCCCCAGTCATCTGTAGTCTGTATGACATCAATTTGCGATCGCAGCGAAGAGAGTATGAAAGGAGACTACCAGCTAGTATAAAGGGAAAACCAAGTCTTCCATAACCACACAAGAGTGCTAAGAGGACAAACTGTGTCAATCAAAATTCATTTATTAGTGAGGCAAATGGTATGGCTGAGGTACTGTTGGAGTACTTGACATCTGTTTCTATGATGGAAAAAAACACTGCCCAAGACTCAGTGAAATAGGAATTAGTGATATACTAGAATGACTAAAAATTGATAGATATTTTAGAAATCTGCAGTTGAGGTGCATAAACCAACAGGACAAGCTAGAATGCAGGGAACCTTAAGGGAAATAAAAGTTAAAAATTGGAGTTACTGGCCATAATTTACAATGGATATGGAAATGATGTCAGAGTACTTGGGAATTGGAGTGATGCCAAATAACTGGAGAACTACACATGAAGCATTCTTGTTTTAAAAATGTGCAAGGATAAATCCAGCAACTAAGACCAATCAGTTTAATCTCAGCTGTAGAAATCTTGCTGATGGTAAACTGATAGAAAATTAGCAGTGCCTTGGACAAGTGTGGATTAATAAACGAAAGCCAAAAGAAGTTTAGCAGTTAAGTGTTGGTCATCACTAACAGGTGCATTCCCCAGAGTTCATTTGCCACTTGGCACGCTGCACATGAAAATGTTGTCTCTCTTTACTTTGTTATTTCCCAAATAATTGTCCTCAAGCACAAAGCACAAAATATCCTTTTCAGCAATTTTCAAACTGAAAACTCTGCAGATATTGATAGATTCAAAAGATGACATACTGGTGGGCTAGGTGTCACATGGCAGCTGAAATTTAATGCAGAGCTGTGTAGTGTTACATTTTGTAGAAAAAATGAGAGACGGACAATGTAAAACTTGAGACAATTCTCAAAGGGTAGCAGAACAGAACAAAAAAACGGATTTGCGGATGCTGGAAATCAGAAACAAAAACAGGAATTGTGAGAAAACTCAGGTGTGCAGCATCTGTGGAGAGAAAGCAAAGTTAATGATACAGGTAAAATGACCCTTCTTCAGAACGCAATGGAGCAGAACAGAAAAACCTGGATTGCATGTGCATGACACATTGAATAAGGGGTAAGTTAAGAATGCAGTTAGTAAAACATTATAAAAATATATATTGCTCATAAAAGCAAAGACAGTATGATAAACCTGTGTTGAAAGCACTGGTTGGGCCTTAAATTGGAGAATTCCATCTAAACTCAAAGAACCACACTTCAGGAATGACATGAAGGCTTTACAGACAATTCAGAAGGAATTACAATACGGATTCATGGGATGAGGGATTCTGTTATGCAGACCATTCCGGAGAAACTGGACTTATTCCCTTTGGAGAAGGCTGTGAAAGTGATTCAAAATCATTCGAGGCTTTTATATGCCAACTCAAGATTTTCAGTCATACATTCCTTCATGGCTTTATCCCTTTTTATGATTTCAACATTCTCCGCCCCAAGGTTTCGATAACTATTTAGTGGCCCTCCAGCTTTGTCTGTTTATACAATTTAGTTCTTCTTTGCTCCAATCGCCAAATTCTCTGCAACAACTCCCCAAATCCCACCATCTTGCTTCTTTTCCTGTAAGCTTCAAAAGCCTACCAAAATACATTTCATGGCCTACAAGTATGTGTATCTTGCTACCTTCATGGAAATGCTTAAGACATAATAAAAAAAACTTGCTGAAAGCACTTTTATTTTTTACCTGTTGTCTTCTTTCTCAGCAAATGATTACTTTCCTTCAGGCCATCCACCTGATTTCTTAGATAGATTTAATGTTTTTGGCATAACCATGTATCATGAAGGATTAACTCCACTGTTAATTCTTAATAAACAATTAACTATGTTCTATGTCTGATTATAGCCACGATATCTACAAAACAAAATTTCCAAACACCCCCCGCCCCCCCCAATACCATTATTGTTTAATGGTGTAAACCACATTAAATGTTAAAATTGACTTTTTAAAAAATCATCCCCAGTACTTATATCTCATTTATTTATAAATGCCCAGTTTAGATTGAGTGTCAGATCGGTTGCTGTGGTTCAGTGTTTCTTTTAGTTTCGTAACAGTGCCTCTTTCTCTCATTTAAAAAACAGGAATTTGATAAGATCAGAGAGGATGGGAAAACTTCCTATAGGCATTTGTCAAATGAAACAGTTGGAGTTTGTGTACAAATTTCAGGAGCATGTAAATTTCTGTGTCATTATACATGTTCTGAATTTTATTGACTACCCTGAGTAAGGAGTTGACAATGGAAGCCTTCAACAGTCCAAAAATAAAAAAAAGTTTTAATAATTTTACCTGGTTTGAAAGCAAAGTGGATCATTTTGATATGCTGTGTCATTGCCAAATGGTAACTTTTTATCTCATTAGTTCAATAATTGCGAATGCTTTACATTTAGTTATGGGAATGGTTTAACAAATTAGTATACCTAACCAAATAGACTGATTATTTCAGCCAAACGTAACTGTTCCTCTATGGAGGCACTTTTTGTGTGAATTCCCTGGGTATTGTGACCACAGATTCAGGGATAGAGATTTGATGGTCATCCACTCAGTTTTACTACATAGGTTCTTCTGCTATTTACACTGAATTATGCTGTTTGAGTTTAGTTGGAGCAAAGGTTACAAAATCAGACTAGGTGGATAAGCACATTGTGCGAAATCCAAATAACCTTTTCTGAAGTGCTTCATACATTCACAGAAGCAGGTTGATGTAAGCTTAAGGAACAGTACTTTATCTTTCAATTAAGCACTTTACAGTCTGCTGGATTCAGTGTTGAGCTCAATTGCAGACCATAAATTCAGTCTCCCATTTTGTTCCCTTTCTTATACTTGTTTATTTTCTTTCAGTCAGCTTTTCTGCTCTAGAGACATCTTTTGATTCTTTTCTTGCTTCACCTCCATTCCTTTAGATCCTCGAGGGGTAAATTTGTCATTCACATTTCTAAAAACTGTCTTCCACCCTATCAGACCTCCCTTTGGCCTAAACCCATCCATCTCTTTCTCAAAACCTATTAGAGCTATGAACTTTTCCTGGTTCTTTTTCAAGGTCAGAGATCATTCTCTCTCTCTCTCAAAATAATGCTGCCTAAACGACTTTTGACATGTAGCATTTTCAGAGTTTTCTCCCCAGCACTTTTATTTTTTTTAAATTGCAGATTTCCAGCATCTGCAACATTTTGCTTTGGATTTCTGTCTATAACCCCTGTTCAGTTACAACACTACAAGAGCGACAACACATAATAGTTATGTTAGTCTACTACTCTCAGTATGCATCCTAACAGCTGCATTAAAGCAAAGTTGGTAATAGCACTTGCTCCTTCATATTAGTAAAATTTTATTAGCACATAATAAAAAGATAGGGATATGTCCTAAATTATGTTGAGCATAAAATAATGTTTTGCATCAACAAGGAAGTGAAGACACAACTGCCAGCTTGCATGAGTCTTCTGCCACTTATCCACTGTCAACTACTTGCATCATAACATTTTAATGACAGCATCAAACCTTAACTTTTCACCCAATAGTCATTTTGACAGTTATTCTATTCCACCTCTACTTGTTTTTCAGCTGTATTGCAATCTTGAGGAGATCACCAAACTACATCCAACAATATGACTCAATAACACTACTCTTCCCATCAAAGAAACACACCAAATGTAAAATAAATAAATAACCTCGGAAACAGTTTATTGTGTTTTGAGATGATACATCATATGCTCATTATTTAGAGCTACAAAGGTTTAAATGAAATCTCTTCATTACAAATTGACAAAAAGGTAAAACGGATTCACAACAGCATGTACCACATGATCAGAAATGGAACTGGGTTTAATACGAATGCCAAAATTCTAATAATCTACAGCTATCATAGATTTCATACAGATAATGGATTAGGCTAAAATGCACCATAATATTTGGTTGACTTGAGGAACATTTTCCTTATTACATCACAAAATACATTTTGATATCCCAAAGAAGCAGACTTGCAAGTAGGCATTTAACATAACTAATCTACTGCTACAAAGATCTACTTCAATAGCTTTTACCTTTTATAGGGCCTTTCCCAATCTTCAAAGATAAAAGCAGAGATTAGAATCAGTATAACATATACACAGAAGTCCGTATTGTAAAGGCTATAAAGAATTGTTGCACATTGTAAATAATGCCTCCTGCTCCTTTTCACAACACAGGAAGTGATGCAATTTATGTCGCATATCTCTTGGTCCACTGTCTGGCTATCCTGTCATGTTCTGCTCTGTTGGTCAAATATTGGGTTGCTATGCTCCCAACTAAAGGATCCGCTGTGAAACAGAAAGAATTTTTAATTAATAAACCAACGCTGAGAAAATTTAGAAGATGCTTTATTATTCATTTCTTCACTAGTTCCCCAAACTCTGTTGTATTCTTCCATTTACCACATTTTCTCCATGCAAAGCAGCTGTGTAATCATTAGTGGACACCATTTAACTGTACTATTACAAAGGAAATCATTAAAATGCTTTTCAAGGCATGCATACAGCAAAGTTATTACCACAATTAAAAGACCTCCTAAAATGTCAATTTGAAAAGGAATATTAACATAACTTTGTCAAATTTAAATTGCAGCACTACTTACAAATAGGAATGCCTAGAAAACTGACAATGGAAATTAGTTTTTGTATTTAAACATTGCTTAAAAAAAAAGAGACAAAGTGATGCCTTTTTAAAAAAAATTTAGTTGTGGGATTTTGGCATTGCTGGCTGGTCAGCCAGTATTTATTGCCTGTTCCTTGTTGCCCCTAAGGTTTTGTGAGCCACCTTCTTGAACTGCTGCAATCCATGCGCTTACTGTAAGTTACGCCCGCAGTGCTGTTACGGAGAGAATCCCAGGATTTTCTGACCAACCCCAAATGAATAGTGACACATTTGCTGGTCAGGATGGTGAGTGTGTTGAAAGGGAATTTGTTGGTGGTAGTGTTCCCATACGATATGGGAACAATTATATATTTTACATATTATGCTACCCTGTCCTTTGAGATGGAAGTGGTCATGTTTTGGGAGGTGCTTCCTAAGGATCTTTAGTGAATTTCCACAGTGCATCTTCTAGATGGTACACATTGCTGCTACTAGTAGTGGAGAGAGTGGATGCTTGTGGATGTGGTGCCAAACAGATTGCTTTGTCCTGGATGGTGTCAGGATCTTGAGTATTGTTGGAGCGGCACCGATCCAGGTAAGTGAGGAGTATTCCATTATAATCTTGAATTGTGCCTTGTAGGTGGTGGATGAGCTTTGGGGAGTCAGAAGGACAGTGACTCACAGTATTCCTAGCTCTTGCAGCAACTGTATTTATATGGCTAACCCAGTTCAGTTTCTGGTCAATGATAACCCCCATGATATAGACAGTGGGGGATTCAGTGATGGTAACACAGTTGATGGTGGTTAAATATTCTCTTATTGGGTAGGTCATTACCTGGCATTTATGTGGCATGAATATTACTTGTTATTTTTTCAACCCAAGTCTAGATATTGTCATGATCTTGTTGCATTTGAATATGGACTGCTTCAGTATCTGTGGAGTCATGAGCAGAGCTGAACATTGGCGAACATCCCCACTTCTGGCATAATCTTGGATTGGAAGTTCAGTGATGAAGTAGCTGAAGATGGTTGGGTCGAGGACACCACCGACAGGAACGTCTGTAGAGATGTATTGGAGCTGAGACGACTGACCTCCTCTAACCACAACAACCTTTCTCTGTGCAAGGTATGACTCCATCCAGCACAGATTCCCACCTTCCTCTGGCCTGAGTCCTTCCAATTTTGCTAAGAGTCCTTAATGCCACACACAGTCAAATGCTGCCTTAATATCAAGGGCTCTCTCTCTCTCTCACCACACATCT
Organism: Chiloscyllium plagiosum; assembly: GCF_037043375.1. Lineage (NCBI taxonomy): Eukaryota > Metazoa > Chordata > Chondrichthyes > Orectolobiformes > Hemiscylliidae > Chiloscyllium > Chiloscyllium plagiosum. The sequence continues at coordinate 46,527,513 of NW_028270145.1, forward strand.
GGAGTTCAATGTTTTGTCCATGCTTGAACCAAAGCTGAACTAAGGTTAGGAGTTGAATGGCCCTGGCACAACTCAAACTGGATGTCAGTGAAAAGGCTGTTGCTAAGCAAGTGTTGCTCGATAGCACTGTTCATGACACCTTCCATCACTTTTTTGATGATTGAGAGTAGACTGTCCAGGTTGGATTTATCCTGCTTTTTGTATACAGGATAATTCTGAGCATTTTAAAGTAAATGCCAGTATGGTCACTGTACTGGAACAGCTTGGCTAGGGGGACAGCAAGTTTTGCAATACAGGTCTTCAGTACTGTTGCTACAATGTTGTCAGGACCCAGCAGTATCCAGTGTCTCCAACTATTTCTTGCCATCATGTGGAGGGAGTTGAATTTGAAGACTGCATATATAGTACTGGGAACCACTGAAAGAGTTGGAGATGGATTAGCCACTCGGCACTTCTGGCTAAAGATTGTTGTGAATGCATTAGCCTTATCTTTTGCACTAAGGTCCTGGACTAAGCCATCATTGAGGATAGGGATATTTTTTGCAGACTCCCTTCTCCAGAGAATTGCAAGAAACCAAACATGGAAAGGGACCATCAATTTAAAAGACAAGAGAAAAGATGTTGCTTGGTTGGACCATGGGCAGCATGAAGATTTGGTTAGCTTCAATTCCCTCTTTTTTTTCCAGCAATGTTTAAGTGCTTGTATAGTCTGCAAGGTTTTATACTATCACATCCAATCCCATATTTATCATGATTGTGTGGTTAGCAGTAACGCAATCATGCTCATCATTAACACTGAAGAAGCCATCCACCGTGATTTCACAGGGGTTAATACAATCTCTATCTTGTTGTAACTTTTTGACATTTAAATCACTGAACGTCAAATAAAGAATGTGGCATAGATATGGGATAAAGCGAGAAACAAAAATCATACATTTTAAATAGCAAGTTACTTTCTTTTATTTTAAGAACTTTTAAATTGCAGAGAATTTGGAGAAATTGTAAAATAAGTTGTTCAAGACCAAAGAAGCCAGACAATAGTAATTTTGATTTATTACATCATAAACAATCCTCAGTTATTCCTGCTTAAATAAGGCTTAATATTTCCATGGATTCATACTGCTAAAATAGTGGGTGAAATGTTCATGCCAAATCAGTGTGTAGGTTGTGTGAGCAATGACTACAGCTGCATATTCTGTGGGGGAAGTGTTTCACTGACAGCAATTTCCAGATCTCCTGTTTAACCGTGCATGCACAGATGCTAGAAGCGGCTGTCATTTTTATAGAATAATAATGGTGAATAGAGATGGTCTTTGCCGTCATTCCAACTCCCAAATTCTGGTCAATTAGTAGTTTTTCTACATCAAGTGCATCAAAACAAGGTGCATTTTTGGTATATTTGACATTTTAAGATACATTAGGTAACTCATAAAACATAATTCTGTGCCTTGATTTTCTTTTTTTTTGTTTCATGTATTCATGTTGCAGAGTAAGAAAGACTGCTCAAGTTATTGATTGTATCAATTCAATGCTGGCATTTGGACTTGATTTCTTTGATCCTTCCTTAATGCTTAATTTACACTAGAACACACTCTCATTTTAGAGAGTGCAGTCAAATTCCAGAAAGTGTTAACTGCAGGATTCCAGTAAGCAATGTAACAAAAACCTGTCGACCTGAACAATTCATTCTTCCAATGTGCCTTTAAATGAAAATGACAGAACAATATTCATGGCCCTTGTGTGTCCACAAAAAAACGTTCATTAACAGTCCATTCAAAATCTGAATTAGGTAGCATGCATTTTCCTCTCACCTGACCCAAAAGCAGCTCATTTCTATTTAGTACATATTCATAGAAAGTTCAATGAAGGACAATAGCATAGTGCAAATTCCAGTTCAATGCACGAAATTTAGACATCATGTTGTATAAATTCAAGCTGTCAGGTCACACTCAAGGCTTTGAACTCATGTCATGTGAATATACCTTACTGGCACATTATTACTATGCCTAAGTATAGATTAATAATGATATAGCTGCAAGCCTCCGCAAATATCTCGGGGTCTTTCAAAGTGCTCAGTGTAGAAATCTTGAACGTTTAAGCCCTATTCCATATAAATATACAATGTTTCACAGCATGAACACACAAAATAAAAGGCAAATAGACAACATAACCAATGTTGTCACTGAGTGTTGTGTTAATGTGCTGTCCTTGAAGCTGAAAGACAATTTTGTAAAAGCTGCAATAACAAATGGTTAACATTTGAATTAGAAAAAGCATATTTACATATGGCTATAAAATCCAAAGGTGTAAGAATATTTAACCATAACTGCATCAGAATATAGCTTTAAATACAAAATTCTGATTACAATTATAGTATTTGACTAAGCAAGGAAGCCACACGCAAAGATTTATGGCTTCCTTAATTGGGATGCATTTGAAAAGATGAATAGGGCACAGTACTTCTAAGATTATAAGAATGACTGAAAAACTTAATAGCTACGTCCATATGTGTAAATAAAACAGATACAATTGACAAGAATTTGTCTCCTTGTTGGAGAGTCATTGAGCAACTACATCTTTGATTTCTGTTGACTATACAGTTCATAACTTAAACCTGTTGGAATTTCAAACAGACATGTGTGGAGTTCAGTTGCCATAGAATCAGGCATATTGAAAATGAATCAGTTCAGTCAAAACAGGTGCTGGAATACAATTTGCCCATGATGCCAGCATGAAATAACTTTCATAGTTTAGTGATAAATCTGAGAACTGAAATAAAACCACAATTAGAAAGGGTTGAGCAGGCAAAATTTAATGCTGACATTCAAGCAGTGCTGGCTTGTGATCCATGTGAGTGAAAACTCGCCTCTTTCCTGTGCTTGTGGGGACCAGGGATATATGAATTATGACAGTAGCTTGGGAAATAGCTTAGTTTACTCAAACAATGAAAGAAAAATGACAAACTCATGTTCTCAGTGTGATAGTCACAATATTCTACAGATCTTCTTGATCACTCATTGAAAGAACACATTAGTCTAAAGGACTGCAGAACAACCTCGAGGAGGAAGACCTTTACCTAAATAGAGTGCCTACAAAAATTCCAACACAAACAAAATAATATGCATGCCAGAAAAAGTTAGTGTTGAGTCAATAAACTTACATCAGTTTTTGCAAAAGGTCGTTGACCAGAATGTTAACTCTGTTTCTGTCTCCACTGATACTGCCTGATCTGATGAGGAGATCCAGTTTTGTTTTTACATCAAATATTGCTTTGGTTGAAGACAGAACTTCCATTAGTTGGCATTGAAGAAAAACTCCTGGAATATACCAACTGTATACTTAACTGTTCTTATTTGTGTGCCCACCAAAAGATTGGTCAAAGTGCAGCACTATCATGCTTTAGTGGACAACTTCTGAATCTTCAGGAGATGAACTTAGGCAAATTTAAAAGGCTGTTGCAGAAGAAGACCATAAAAAAAACTCTCTTGGGTGATCAGCTTGTGATGTAATTGGACAGGCATAATTCTATATTTAATACTTGTGCTGGGTGAGAAGAATTTCATTCAGAGCTTGAGACAAGTAGGAGATTGAGCCAATATCATACATATATTTCATTTTTTCTTACATAGTAGAGAACTTGTAATACGTGCGGTGCAATTGATGCGAGCTATCATGGATGGGAGAATACAGAAACAATATAGCTGTTATTGTCATGAAAAGTTGCAGTCTAGTTTTGAACTTATTAGAGAGTAAAGTAATTTGAAGATTCATAGTGGAAATTTAAGGTATTGTGCATTAATTTTAAAAACAAGACTTCAGGGGTGGTAATCAGCACTTTGTGAATTTAAGGGAAGCAGACTTTCAGTCAACACAAGGCTTGGTTTGGAGGCAGGATGGCTCGCATGAAAGTTTCACATTCTCGGAGAAGCATGGCACAAGAAGCCAAGTTTGAAATTGGTTAAGGAGAGCAAAACTAAAAGCTATTGGAAACGAAACAGCCATGTTAAATGAAATAAATAGTAGAGAAATATCAGAGGATAAAGGATAATAAATAAAGACAGTCAAAACAGAATGGTATTTTGAGAGAACTGAAATTCTGAAAGTTAAAACTTGTATTTATTTCCCACCAACAATAATTTCAATGATGCCAGGCAGCATTTTAACTGGACGCCCTCCATGTTGAAACAATCTAACATAGCCCTCCAAGACACGAGGTGAGGCCCTGATTATCTTAAGCCACTCTGGTAAATGGCAAATGAGTCCACAAACAGTGCCAGAGTGATCTGTAGAAAGAATGTTGGGGTATATTTAGGAGACAAAGCAAAAGGGAGAAACACAAACAACCAGTGATAAATTAACCCTCACCATATCACAGGGCAGGTGATAGCCGAGTGGTATTATCAGCAAACTGTTAGTCCAGAGGCCCAGGTAATGTTCTGTGGACCCAGGTTTAAATCCTGATATAGCAGAAGGTGGAATATGAATTCAATAAAAACGTTGAATTAAGAGTCTGATGACCACAAATCCATTGCCAACTGCCAGAAAAACCAACCTGGTTGACTAAAGCTCTTTAAAGAAGGAAGCTGCCACCCTTACCTGGTCAGGCCTACATGTGATTCCAGATGCACTGCAATATGGCTGACTCCTAACTGTCCTCTGGGCAATTTAGGGTTGGACACCCTCATCCCATGAATGAATAAAAAAAATTGAGAACAAGTTGGGAAAGAATCAAAGAAAATAACTTCAATTTGACACTTCTAATGGCCTCAGGCCTCCCAAAGCTTGTCACAATCTGGTAAGTAAATACTTTCAAAGTAGAAAAATGCAACATCCAATTTGCTCATCGACTCCAGCACCTTCGTAGGGCCCTCCCAACATGGTGACCTCCCAGTCTGGCGCAGTGGTCCGCCGGCCTGGCAACTTTCCAGCCTTCTGCTGCAGCTTCCCAGCTTGGCATGTCACTGGTGTGGTATGGCGCGAAGGCTCAGTGCAGACTGGAAGCTAAGTGCCAGCAAGGTCTGCTGTACTGAACTCTTTTCTATAATGCTGGACATTTTATTTCTCCAACACGTCTTGTATCGAAAGCTGTGCCTAAGTACTTTTGTATCTAAGCCAGCACTAATTGGTGATGTATAAGCTTTTCACTATACACATTGAGTGTATATGACAATAAAGTTATTTTATTCTAACTTCCTTCTGCAGCTACCATGACAAAACGCTAAGTCACTTGACAGAAACTGACAATAGCAAAGCCGATATTTAAATTTGCATTAATGATAAAAGTGGAAGCAGAACATCAAGCTAGAACCAACAATACTTCATACAAGGTAAAACAAAATCATAGTGATTTTATAACCCTTATTAAGTTTCTAATTCATACCTTTCTAATCACCAGTAGTAACTATTATTGTTTCGAACTTGAAGTTCAGGACTGTTTCAGGAGACAGTCACAACTCATTCAAATTCAGCAGTGGACAGGAGGGTGTGGCTGTTGAGTGAGGCAGGTCTAGGGATCTCGGAGGTAGAGTTGCAGGAGCCTCAGCCTTTGACCAACAGGTTCATGAGTCTTTCTCCCTATGTGGATGGGAGTGGGGACTACAGGCAGAATGGGCTGACTGACTGCAGCACTGTGTTGCAGGGAGCCATCCAATTATAGACAATAGGTGCAGGAGTAGGCCATTTGGCCCTTCGAGCCAGAACCACCATTCATTATGATCATGGCTGATCATCCTCAATCAGTATCCTGTTCCTGCCTTATCCCCATAACCCTTGATTCCACTATCCTTAAGAGCTCTTAATTGTGGGTCGGTGGGGAAGAGCGAGAGCATGCGCGAGAGCGCAAGAGGAGAAATGTAGTTGTAGTTGGGGTTGGTATAGTTAGGGGTACCGACACTGTTCTTGATCAGCAGGATCAAGAATCCCGAAGGTTGTGTTGCCTACCTGGTGCTCAGGTTCGGGATGTGTCATCTGGGCTGCAGAGGAACCTGGAGTAGGAGGGTAAAGAATCAGTGGTCATGGCCCACAGAGCTACCAACGACATGCATACAACTGGGCAGAGGTGTTGTTAAGGGAGTATGAACAGCTAGGAGCTAAATTAAAAAGCAGAAACAAGATGGCAATAATCTCTGGTTAACGACCTGAGCCATGAGCTAACTGGCACACGGTCAAGAAGATTAAGCAGGTAAATGGCTTAAAGACTGGTTTGGCAGAAATGGGTTTGAATTCATAGGACATTGGCACCAGTACCAGGGATGAAGGGTCAGTCTTCATCTGAATTGTGCTGGGACCTAGTGAATCACATAGCTCGGGCTGTAGTCGGAGTTTTAAACTAAACAGGGGGAGGATTCAGTTGTCGGGGAAATTAGAAAACCCAAATTTGAGGGGGGAGGTAAGAGTGCAGATTAGCGATGTGGCGGATAGTTACCAGTCAATAAAGGTGAGGGACAGAACAGGTAAATGTTTTATGCACCAAGGAATTACAAAAAAAAGGGAAATTTACCAGCAGAATAAATTTAAAAGCTTTGTATCTAAAAGCACAAATCATTCAAATCAAAATTAATGGGTTAATGACGCAATTAGAAACAAAATAGTACAATTTGGTCGTGATTACTGAAGTATGGTTACAAGGAGACCAGGTCTGGGAACTGAATATTCAAGGGTACTCAGCATTTCAAAGACAGACTGAAAGGAAAAGGAAGTGGTGTAGCTTTGCTGGTGAAGGAAGGAATCAATGCTGTAATGAGAAATGACATAAGCATGGGAGATCAAGAACTGATCTGGGTAGAAATAGGAAATAGCAAAGGGAAGTAGTACTTGGTAGGAGTAATCTACAGGCCCCCAAACAGTAGTGGGGCACAGTATAAACCAGGAAACATTAGAAGCTTGCAGGAAAGGTATAGCAATAATCATGAGTGATTTTTAACACCCCTATAGGTTGGAAGAATCAAATTGACAAGGGTAGCCTGGAGGCAGAGTTCACTGAATGTATTAGAGATGGTTTCTTGGAGCAATATGTTGTGGAACCAATCAGGGAGCAGACTACTCTGGATTTGGTATTGTGTAATGAAGAGGGATTAATTGGTGACCTCACAGTTAAGGATCCTCGACGGACTAGTGACCAAAGTATGATTGAATTCTAAATTCAGTTGTGGGGATGAGAAAGTGGAGTCCCACAGTAGTGTTCTGGAATTAAACAAAGGAAATTACATAGGCATGAGGATGGATTTGGCCCAAACAGATTGGACAGGAAGGCTAATGGGTCAGACAGCGGATAAGCAGTGACAGATGTTTAAGGAACTACTCAATTCCTCACAACTAAAATATATCCCAGTGAGGAAGAAAGATGGTAAGGGGAGTAAAAAATATCCATGGCTAAACAAGGAGGCCAAGGACAATATAGAGTCAAAAACTAAAGCATATCATATTGCAAAGGCCAGTGGCAGGCTGGAAGATTGGGAAGCTTTCAAACATAAAAAAAACTAAAAAAATTACTAAAAGAGCTAATGTAAATTATGAAAGAAAACTAGCACAAAATATCAAAAAGGATAGCAAAAACTTCTATAGGTATATAAAAGAAAAGACAATCACTAAGGTGAATGTTGGTCCCTTGAAAGATGAAACTGGAGAGTTAATAATGGGGAACACTGAAATGGCAGAGATGCTAAATCAATACTTTGCCTCAGTTTTCACGGTGAAGGACAACAGAATCATTCCTATTGGAACAAGCAAGTCAGTGGCAATAGAAAGGATAGAACTTAGAACAATCAATATCGATAGGGAAAAGGTACTCAGCAAACTATTAGGATTGAGGGCAGACAAGTCCCCTGGGTATGATGGCCTACACTCTAAGGTTTTAAAAGATGTGGCGGCAGAGATAATAGATCAATTGGTTACAATATTTCAAAATTCCCTGGACACAGGAAAGGTTCCAGTGGATTGGAAAAATGTAATGTAACATCCTTATTCAAAAAGGGAGGGAGGCAAAAATGTGGGAAATTATAGACCAATTGGTTTAACATCTGGAGTTCAGAATGTGGTAGAATCCATTATCAAAGAAGCAATTTAAGGTCATTTGGAAAGTCAAAACACTATCCATAAGAGTCAGCATGATTTTATGAATGGCAAATTATGTTTGACTGATTTGCTAGAGTTCTTCAATGATGTAACAAACAAAGTTGTTAATGGGGATCCTGGACATATAACATATCTGGACTTCTGGAAGGCATTTGATAAGGTGCCACACAAAAGGTTAATTCACAAGGTTAGATCGTATGAGGCTGGGGTAATTTATTAGCTTGGATAGATGACTGGCTGATGGACAGAAGACAGAGTATCGAGTTGGGATAAATAGTTTTTTTCCTGGATGGCAAGATGTAACCGGTGGGGTGTCACAGGGTTCAGTCCTTGGACCCCAACTATTTACAATCTACATTAACAACTCAGATACAGGGATAGAAGACTCTATAAACAAATTTGCAGATGACAAAATTAGACTGTACAGTAAATTGCTCTGAGGAAATAAGAACCTACAAATGGATATAGATAGGTTAGGAGAGTGGGCCAAAATGTGGCAGATGGAATTTAATGTGGATAAGTGTGAGGTCATGGATTTTGGTTGAAATAAATGGGAAGGCGACCTATTATCTAAATGAGGAGAGGCTTCGGGGTGCTCTGGTACAGAGGGATCTGGGTGTCCTTACTCACAAGTTACAGAAAACTAGCATGCAGGTACAAGCAGATAATAAAGAAAGCGAATGGAATGTTAGCTTTTATACCTAAAGAAATAGAATATAAAAGGTAAGGAAGCATTGTTGCAAATGTACAAGGCACTGGTGAGACTACACCTGGAGTATTGTGCGTAGTTTTGGTCCCTTTATTTGAGGAAAGATGGAGTGGCATTGGAGATATTCAGAGGACGTTCACCAGATTGATCCCAGAGATGAGGGGTTTGTTATATAAAGAGAGATTGAACAGTTTAGGTTTATACTCTCTGGAATTTAGAAGAATGAAGAGAGGAAAAATTGGAGTATTCAAGTTGATAAAAGGTATGGATAAAATAGATGTGGAGCGCATGCTTCCTCTTGTGGGGTATTCAAGGACTAGAGGTCATAGTCTTAAAAGAAGGGATAGCAAATTTAAAACAGATTTGAAGAGAAACCACTTCTCCCAAAGTGCTGTGAATCTGTGGAATTTGCTACTCCAAAATGCAGTGGATGCTGGGACAGTGAGTAAATTTAAGGAGGAGTTAGACAGATTTTTAATTGGTAATGGGTTGAAGGCTTATGGGAAGAAGGCAGCAAAAAGGGGGTGAAGAGCATATCAGCCACGATTGAACGGGTAGACTCGATGGGCAAAATGGCCTAATTTTGCTCTTCTATCTTATGAACTTGAATGCATTGAAACGAGGGTTTCCTAACATAAAAGACAAGGAAGTTTTAATGAAACCATTCATTTTTCTGCGACAACAGCATAGTCTTAATATAGAAACATGGATACTTTGAGCATGAAAAACGTAACCTGCTGGTTTTTGGAGAACAATCCAAAACTGATAATCACGGATTCACTTTCTCTAGTCGGTCCCTGGCCGCCTTCTGCTTCAAAAGGTTAATCTGATTTACAGTAAAAATATGATGGTCTCTGCCACACAGTTCCACACAATCAAAAATCCAATGCTCTAACATTAAGAACTTCCATTTACATAATATGTTTAACATAATGTCCCAAAATGCCAAACAGGAACAATACCAATCAAAACTGGACTCAGTGAAGTAGCAAGTTAGAAGGCTGAAGTTTAGGTCACTGAGGTAGATTAAGGGGTGTCTTAAAAGAGAACAGATAGAGACAGATGTTTAGGGAAGGAATTCCAGAGTTAGGGACTTCAGCAGCTGAAGGCAGAGTAACAAGTAGTGCAATGTTTAAAGTTAGGGAGGCACAAGAGAGCAGACTGGAACAGGCAAGATAATTTGAGGTTTGCAGATTACAAAGATAGGATAGGGTGAGGTCAGGGAGGAAATTAAGAAGAAGGATGGCAATTCTTCTTAAATTAAACAAGTGATGGCCTAGTGGAGTTATTGATCAAGAATCTGAGCTAAACCCTGAGCATTTGGGTTTGAATCCTGTCAAGGCAGATGGTGGAATTTCTATTCAATAAAATATATCTGGAATTAAGAATCTATTGGTGACCACAAAACCTTTATCAATTGTCAAAAAAAACCCCATCTGGCACACTAATGTTCTTCAAGGAAAGAAATCTTTCATCCACACTTGGTCTGGCCTGCACGTGTCTTCAGATCGATAGCAATGTGGTTGACTCTCAACTGCCCTTTGAAGTGGCCTAGTAAGTTACTCTGTTTTACCAATCCCTGTAAAGTCTCAACAAAGAAATGAAACTAGATGGATCACTTGGCAATCGACTTCGGCACCAGAAAAAACAGCAGGAACAGTCCTGTCAACCCTGCAAAGTCTTCCTTACCCACATCTGGAGGCTAGTACCAAAATTGGGAAAGCGGTCTCAAAGACTAGTCAAACAACAGCCTGACATAGTCATATTCATGGAATTGTACCTTACAAAGTCCTAGACAGCACCATCCCTACTCTTGGATATATCCTATTCCACCAGCAGGACAGACCCAGCAGAGGTGGCAGCATAGTGCTATACAGTTTGGAGGGAATTGCTCTCTGCATCCTTAATACTGACTCGAGATCCCATGAAGTCGCATGGCTTAATGTTAAAAATGGACAAGAAAACCCCCATTTCCTGTCCTCTCTCAGTTGATTAATCAATACTCCTTCACATTGAGCAACACCTAGAGAAAGTGGCAAGGGCACAAAACACACTCTGGACAGAGGATTTCTAAGTCCACCACATAGTGGCTCGACAGCAACACTACTAATAGAGCTGGTCACGTTCTAAAGCACATAGCCGCTAGACTGGGTCTGCAGCATATTGACAGGGAACAACATACTTGACTTCATCCTTGCCAATCTGCCAGCTGCAGATGCATCTGTCCAAGACAGAATCAGTAAGAGTGTCCACCGCATAGTCCTTGTGGAGGAAAAGACCCGCCTTCATGTTGAGAATACCCTCCATGGCACAATCATGGTAAATCAGACAGACTTCAAATAGATCCAGTAAATCAATATTGAGCATCCATGAGGCTCTGTGGGCCATCAACAGTAGTTGAATTGTCCAGCACAATCTGCAACCTCATGGCCTGGCATATCCCCCATTCCAATACCATCAAGCCAGGGGATCAACCCTGGTTCCAATGAGAATGCAGGAGGGCATGCCAGGAACAGAACTAGGCATACCTGAAAATGAGACGTCAACCTGGTGAAGCAACTAAACAGCATAAGCAGTGTGAAAGGAGCCCCACAGTTAACGGATCAGATCTAACTTCAGCAGTGCTGCCACATCGTGAATGGTGGCAGATTATTAAACAACTTATTGATTAGGAGGATCCAGAAATATCTCCAACCACAATGAAGGAAGAGCCCAACAGTGCGAAAATCAAGGCTGAAGCATCTGCAGGAATCTTCCTGATGAAGGGCTTTTGCCCGAAACATTGATTTTCCTGCTCCTCGGATGCTGCCTAACCTGCTGTGCTTTTCCAGCACAACTCTAATCTAGAATTCTGCCAAAAATGCCAAGTGGGGGATGATCCATCTTGGCCTCCTCCAGTGGTACCAAACATTGCAGATACCAGTCTTCAGCCAATTCAAGAACTGGATACTGCAAAAAATATGGGCCCCGACAACATTCTGGCAATAGTACTAAAACACCTACGCTCCCCTAGCTAAGCTGCTCCAGTACAGTTACAACACTGCATCCACCTGATAATGAGTAAAATTGCACAGTTATGTCCTGTACATACAATCAGAACAAATCCAACCCGGTCAATTGCCACACCATTAGTCTCCTCTTGATCATCAGTCTCCTTTTGATCATCAGTAAAGTGATGGAAGGGGTCATCAACAGTGCTATCAAACAGCACCTATTCAGCAATAATCTACTCTGTGCCTCCCAGTTTGGATTCCACCAAGGCCACTCAGCTTCTGACCTCCTTAGCCTTGAATCGAACATGGACAAAAGAGCTCAATTCTACGGTGAGGTGAGAGTGAGAGCCCTTGACATCAAGTCCACATTTGACCAAATGTGACATCCAGGAGCCTTAACAAAACTGCAAGTAATGGTATCAGGGGACAAACTTGCTACTGATTGGAGACAAACACAGTATATCAGAAAACTGCTGTGATTGTTAGAGGTCAGTCATCTTCGAGCCAGAACATCTCAGGGTATTGCCCTAGGCCCAACCATCTTCAGCTGCTTCAATGATCAGCTCTCTATTGCAAGGTCAGATGTGGGATGTTTGCCAATGATTGCACACTGTTCAGAACCATTCGTGACTCCACTGATAATGAAACAGTCCATGTCCAAGTGCAACAATATCTGGACAATATGCAGGCTTGGACTGATAGGCAACATTTATGCCACACAAATGTTATACAATGGCTATCTCCAATAAAAGTCAATATTCACCGTCCCTTGACATTCAATGGCGCTACCATCACTGAACTCCCTACTGTCAATATCCTGAAGGCTATCATTGACCAGAAACTCAACTAAACTCACCACTAAATGTAGTACTGCAAGAGCAAGTCAAAGGCTAGGAACACTGCATTGAGTAGCTCACCTCCTGACTCCCAAAATCCTGCCCATCTTCTACAAGGTACAAGTCCGGAGTTGATGGAATACTCCCCGCTGGCGTGGATAGGTGCCGCTCCAACAAATCACAAGAGGTTTGACACCATACAAGACAAAGCAGCACACTTGACTTGAACCACATCCACAGGTAATCACTTCTTCCATCACTGAATCTCAGTAGCAACAGTGTGTACCATCGACAAGATATGTTGCAGAAATTCACCTAATATTCTTAGGCAGCACATCCCAAAACTATGACCCCTTCCATGTAAAAGGCAAAGGCAGCATACATATGGGAACACGACCATCTGCAAGTTCTCCTCCAAATTACTCATCATTCTGCCTTCAAAATATACCGCCATTCCTTCACCATCGCTGGGTTAATATTGCAGAATTCCCTGCATAAAGGCATTGCAGGTCAACCTACAGCACGTGAACTGCAGTGTATCAAGGCTGCAGATCACCACCACCTTCTCAACAGCAACTAGGAACAGGCAAGAAAATGCTGGCCATGCTCCATAAGTGAATAAAAAGAAATGAAGAAACATTCCCATTAACAAGTTGTTATTCATTAAAAATCTTAAATTTGTCAAGGACGACATTTTTAACAAGTTATCTACTGCCTAACTCAATTCACTCCACAATGATTGTCCAGAACTGGGATTAAACAAGTTGGTCAATTCTTAATTAGTAGTTTGTCCTTCCGTCTCTTCTTTAATAAGGTGTTATATTGGCTACTTAAGAATCCAACTACTTTGAGTCTTGACTTTATTAAATGCATTGGAGTACAGAAGGATACGTAGTGTCTTGAACTTATTCCTTTGGAACAGAAGACCATTCAGTCTCTTGAACCTGCGCCATGTTAAGTGGCACTCTTGCCTAATGTAAATCAATTGCAATCTTGAAAGTTCCAATCTTCCAAGCAGCCACAGACTTTTTGGGAGGGTGTTGAAAGAATTTCAGAGTTCAAATTTCTGAAACATATTGTGAAAAACTGAAGCATGTTTCAGTTTATTCTGTTTATGAACTCAATTCTACTTGATGACATAGCTACTTTTGCCTGAGCAACAAGTTATTCAGCTTCTTGAAGGTGTTTAAATGAGATCCTAGCTGAAATTCCCACAATACATCTTGCTCACAAACAGTTTTTAAAAATCAATCACTGGACTCAGGAGCAGGAGTGGGCCATTTGACCTGAAAGCCAGTTCCACCATTCAAAATCATGGCTGATCCAGTTGTCATTTTAGGTCTACTCCTTTGCCTACACCTCAAAGTTCTCGTTACACTTGCCGGTCAAAAATCTATCCAACTCAGCCTTGGATAAATTGAAGGATCTAGTCTCCACCATCTTCTGGGAATAGAATTCTGCACTAGAATGAATTTTTGGGAAAAAAAAATAATTATTTTCAACTCAGTTTAAAAAGAAGAGGCCTCCCATTTAGGGAACGTCCCTTAGCTTTTGCTTCCCCCCCCAAAAAAAATCTTTCCATTATTCAACCTATCCAATCCTCTCAAGATCATAAGATGTTTCAACAAGATCACCCCTCACTCTCCTAAGTTCCAATACGCTTAGGCCTTACCTGCTCAACCTTGCTTCATAAGGTGAACCTTTCATCGAAGTCTGATGTGTGAACATTTTTTGAACTGCTTCAAAAGCAATTACTTCCTACAGGAGTCTAAAGCCATTTGCAGTACTCCAAATGTACCCTGTACATTCACAATCAACCTTCTCTATTTTTTTGTATCTTCCCCCATGAAGCAAATCACAACATTCCATTTACCTTACTAACTAATTGTTGTATTGACCTGCACAATTTGATACGACGTTTGTCAGGAAACCCACATACGTCTGGCAAGGCAATGATGTCCACATCCTATTAGGGAATTAAAAAACCTCCAATCTCTTATCGTTGCTTCTCTATGCTTTGTACCAACATTACCAAATTCACATTTACCCCCACTCTACTCTATCTAGCTGGCTGATCTCATTCTGATCAGGAGCGATCACATCTGCAGCAAGTGTTGGTTGCTGGAAGAAATCTGGCTCAGAAGCTGATGATCTGGAATCTGAGCTTCAAACACTGCGGCACATCTGGGAGGGGGGAGAAAGAGTTACCTGGATGCTTCGTTTCAGGAGGCAGTCACACCTGGTCGATCAAGTAATTCAAATTCAGTTAGTGATCAGGGAAAACAGGGTGTGATTGCAAGTGAGGCAGGTAAAGGATCCTGAGTTCAGGAGTAGAGGAGCCTCAACTTTTGACTTTATCCAACAGGTTTCAGATTCTTGCTCCCCGTGTGGATGAGCCAACTGACCATGGCACCATGGTGCAGAAGGCCATTCAAAAGGGGGTGGGGGCAAAAAGACAAGTGGCAGTTATAGAGGAATCTATAATTAAAGGGGCAGATAATATAGTTTGCAAACCAGATCGGGAATCCCACATGGTGTGTTGCCTGCCTGGTGCCAAGGTGTAGGACATCTCTGACTTGCTTGACAGGAAATTGGAGCGGGAGAGGGAGGATCCAGTTGTTGTGGTCCACATTGGGACTAACAACATAGGCAAGGGTAGGATGGAGGACTTGTTTGGGAATTAATGAGTACACGAATGAAATTAAGGAACAGGTCCTCAAGGGTCAACCTCCGGATTACTGTCCAAGCCACGTGCAAATGGCTTAGGGACAAGAAAATTAGGAAAGTAAGCATGTGGCAAAGAGAATGGTGTGGGAAAGTGGCGTACCATTTCATGGGGCATTGGCAGTGTTGAAACTGGGTGGGATCTGTACCGATGGGACAGTCTCCATATGAACTGATCTGGAACCAGTGTTCTAGCGAAAAGGATAAATAGGTGGTCACTACAACTTTAAAATTGAGAGTCGGAGAAGGGAAAGGGAAAGCAACAAGTAGTATCGTGATAAATGAAAAGGTAAGCAGCAGGTTAGCATGTATGTAGGAGGCTTGAAGTTCAAGGCAGACTATGAAAGAAGCAAAAATGAAGGATAACTCAGGAGCCATTAGAGATGTTGTGAATCATGACAGTAAGAAAGCTAGCATAAAGGCACTTTACCGGAATGCTCATAGCAATTGTGACAAGGTTGATGAGTTAATGGCACAAACCAGCGTGAACGAATACGATTTTATAGCCATCATGGAGACTTGGTTGCAGAACGGTCATGACTGAAAATTAAATATCCAGGGTACCAGACTATTCCGAAGGACAGACAAGAATGCAAGGGAAGTGGTGTAGCTCTGATATTCAAGGACGACATCAGGGTGGCACTGAGAGATGATATACGTTAGATTAGATTAGATTACTTACAGTGTGGAAACAGGCCCTTCGGCCCAATAAGTCCACACCGCCCCGCCGAAGCGCAACCCACCCATACCCCTACATTTACCCCTTACCTAACACGACGGGCAATTTAGCATGGCCAATTCACCTGACCTGCACATCTTTGGACTGTGGGAGGAAACCGGAGCACCCGGAGGAAACCCACGCAGACACGGGGAGAACGTGCAAACTCCACACAGTCAGTCGCCTGAGACGGGTATTGAACCCGGGTCTCTGGCACTGTGAGGCAGCAGTGCTAACCACTGTGCCACCGTGCCGCCCACGGTGAACATGAAGTTGAATCTATTTGGGCAGAAATTAGGAATTCCAAGAAGAAAACATCACTGATAAGCACAGTCTTTAGGCCACAAAATAATATCACATTGGGTGGGCAACAAACAAGCAAATAACTAATGCCTGCAAAAATGTACGACCATTATTGTGGGAGATTTTAATCTGCATTTTGAACGTAGAACAGTACAGCACAGAACAGGCCCTTCAGCCTACGATGTTGTGCCAACCACTGATCCTCATGTATGCACCCTCAAATTTCTGTGACCATATGCATGTCTCGTAGTCTCTTAAATGTCCCCAGTGACCTTGCTTCCACAACTGCTGCTGGCAACGCATTCCATGTTCTCACAACTCTCTGTGTAAAGAACCCACCTCTGACATCCCCTCTATACTTTCCTCCAACCAGCTTAAAACTATGACCCCTCGTGTTAGTCATTTCTGCCCTGGGAAATAGTCTCTGGCTATCGACTCTATCTATGCCTTTCATTATGTTGTATACCTCAATTAGGTCCCCTCTCCTCCTCCTTTTCTCCAATGAAAAATGTCCGAGCTCAGTCAACTTCCCTTCGTAAGATAAGCCCTCCAGTCCAGGCAGCATCCTGGTAAACCTCCTCTGAACCCTCTCCAAAGCATCCACATCTTTCCTATAATAGGGTGACCAGAACTGGACGCAGTATTCCAAGTGTGGTCTAACCAAAGTTTTATAGAGCTGCAATAAGATCTCACGACTCATAAACTCAATCCCCCTGTTAATGAAAGCCAAAACACCATATGCTTTCTTAACAACCCTGTTCACTTGGGTGGCCATTTTAAGGGATCTATGTACCTGCACACCAAGATCCCTCTGTTCCTCCACACTGGCAAGAATCCTATCCTTAATCCTGTACTCAGCTTTCAAATTCGACCTTCCAAAATGCATCACCTTGCATTTATCCAGGTTGAACTCCATCTGCCACCTCTCAGCCCATCTCTGCATCCTGTCAATGTCCCGCTGCAGCCTACAACAGCCCTCTATACTGTCAACGACACCTCCAACCTTTGTGTCGTCTGCAAACTTGCTGACCCATCCTTCAATCCCCTCATCCAAGTCATTAATAAAAATTACATACAGTAGAGGCCCAAGGACAGACCCCTGTGGAACATCACTCACCAGGCAGAATATTTTCCTTCTACTACCACTTGCTGTCTTCTGTTGGCCAGCCAATTCTGTATCCAGACAGCTAAGTTCCCCGTATCCCATTCCTCCTGACCTTCTGAATGAGCCTACCATAGGGAACCTTATCAAATGCCTTGCTGAAGTCCATATACACCACATCCACAGCTCGACCCTCATCAACTTTTCTAGTCACATCCTCAAAGAACCCGATAAGGTTTGTGAGGCATGACCTGCCTCTCACAAAGCCGTGTTGACTGTCGATTGGTCAAACCAGTTCGGTCAGGGTAGCCTTGAGGAGGAGTTCATTGAGTGTATCCATGTTAGTTTTCTCAAACAGTATGTAATGGAACAGATGAGGGAGCAAGCTATCCTAGATCTGGTCCTATGTAATGAGACAGGAAAAATTAATGACCTCATAGTCAGGAATCCTCTCGGAAGGAGTGATCACAGTATGGCTGAATTTAGAATACAGCTGGATAGTGAGGAGACAAAATCCAGTACCAGAGTCTTGTGCTTGAATAAGGGGGACTATGATAGAATGAGGGAGGACCTGGCGAAAGTAGACTGGAAACAGAGACTTTGTAGTGCGACAGTTGATGAGCAGTGGAGGACCTTTGAAGAAATTTTTAAGAAGTGCTCAGCAAAAGTACATTCCAATGAGAAGAAAGGACTGTAAGAGGAGGGCAATCTGCCATGGGTGTCTAAGGAAATAGAGAAGGTATACAAAGTGGCTAAAAACAGCAGGAATCTAGAAGATTGGAGAAACTTTAAAGGTCAACAGAAAGCCACAAAATGAGCTATAAAGAAAAGTAAGATAGACTATGAGAAAAAACTAGCACAGAATATAAAGACAGAAAGAAAAATTTCTATAAATATTTAAAATGAAGAGGAGTGGCTAAAGTTAATGTTGGTCATTTAGAGGATGAGAAGGGGCAGTTAGTTATGGGATATGATGAAATGGCTGAGGCATTGAACAGGCATAGATCTTCACAGTGGAGAATACTAATAACATGCCAGTAAGTGACAAAGAGACGAACGTAGGTGAGGATCTGGAAACAATTATTATTACAGAAGAGTCTGTGTTGGGTGAGTTAACAAAGCCCTGGCCCTGAGATACTAAAAGAGGGAGAAATAGCAGGTGGATTTGTGGTAATGCTCCAAAATTTGCTGGACTCTGGGACAGTTCAACAAATTGGAAAATAGCAAATGTGACAACACTATTTAAAAAGGGAAGTAGACAAAAGATGGGGAATTATAGACCAGTGAGCTTAACGTCTGTCAAGGGGATGATGCTTGAGTCTATTATCAAGCAGGGCATCGCAAAAGAAATTGTCCCATTGTACAGACGTAGCAGGGATTCATGAAGGGCAGGTCATGCTTCAAAAATCTTTTGGAATTCTATGAAGACATTCCAAACAAGATGGACAATGGGAATGCAGTGGATGTGGTGTACCTAGATTTTCAAAAGGCCTTTCGCAAGATGCAGCACATGAGGCTGCTGCATAAGGATGCATGGTGTTGTAGTAGAGTATTAGTATGGATAGAGGATGAGTTGACTTACAGGAAGCAAAGAGTGGGGATAAATGAGTGCTATTCTGGTTGGCAATCAGTGGCGAGTGGTGTGCCTCAGGGATCGGTGTTGGGACCATAATTATTTACAATTTATATAAATGATTTGGAGTTGGGGACCACGTGTACAGTGTCAAAATTTGCCAATGACACTAAGATGGTTGACAGAGCAAAGTGTGCAGAGGATTGTGAAACTTTGCAGAGGACCATAGATACTTTAAATGAGTGGGCAAAAAGTCAGGCAGGTGGAATACAATGCTAGTAAACGTGAAGTCATACATTTTAGTAGGAGTAACAGCAAAATAGATTATTACTTGAATGGTAAAAGGTTGCAGCATGGTGATTTGCAGAGAGAACTGGGTGTCTTTGTGCATGAACTGCAGAAGGTTGGACTGCAGGTACAACAAGTTATTAGGAAGGCAAATGGAATTTGTCCTTCATTGCTAAAGGGGTTGAGTTTAAAAGCAGAGAGGTAATGTTGCAGCTGTACAAGGTGCTGTTGAGGACACACCTGCAGTGCTGCGTGCAGATTTGGTCTCCTTACTTAAGAAAGGATGTACTGGCACTGGAGTGGGTGCAGAGGAGGTTCATTAGGTTGATCCCAGAGTTGAGGGTGTTGGCTTATGAGGAGAGGCTGAGTAGATTGGGATTATATTCATTGGAATTCAGAAGAATGAGAGGGTATCTTATAGAAACAGATAATGAAGGGAATTGATAAAATAGAAATAATTAAGATGTTTCCACTGGCAGTTGAGACTAGGCCAAGATGGCATGGCCTCAAGATTAGAGGAAGCAGGTTTAGAATTGAACTGAGAAGGAACTTCTTCACGCAGAGGGTTGTTAATCTTTGGTATTCCATGCCCAGGGAAGTAGTTGATGCTACTTCAGTAATTGCTTTTAAAGCTAAGGTAGGTACTTGTTTGAAAAATAAAGGAATAAGGGATATGGTGAAAACGCGGCTCAGTGGAGCAGAATTCACAGAAAGATTAGCCATGATTCTACTGAGTGGCGGAGCAGGCTCGAAGGGCCAAACCATTTCTTTTAAGAATCTGGAATGTAAGCCATCCAAGTCCAGGGATTTTTCAACCCTTAGGTTTCATAGCTTTCCTTGGATCCTTTCACTGGTGATGGTAATTACTTTGAGTTCATCCCTTCCTATCACCTCATGATTTTTAGGAGGTTTTCTGAGTCTTCTACTCCAAAGACAGACTTAAAATACTTGTTCAAAGTCTCTGCTACTTTTTGTTTTCGACCGTTAATTCATCAGACTAACTCTCTCTGGAAGACCATTACTAACTTTAAAAACAAAAACAAAAACAAATTGCTGGAGAAACTCAGGTCTGGAAGCATCTTTGGAGAGAAAGCAGAGTTAATGAGTCCAATGACTCTTCTTCAGAACTAGTTTAAAATGTTCTTTGAATTTTTGTATCAGTTTTCAAATTACAAGCAATTTTTTTTCATGGTCTGCTTATTGTTTAGTCATTCTTGAGGTTGTTAAGGTTTGTCCAATCCTATGACTACCACCATTGTTTGGAGATTTGTGGAGTGTTCCTTTAAAATTTACTGCTATCCTTAACTCACTTATTTAGCCACAGACTGTACATGCTTTTCATACAGCCCTTCTTTCTCACAGAGATAAATCTTTATTGTGAGTTATTAAATAGCTCCTTACATCTCTTCCACAGCAATTCTACTGTCCTACCTTTCAACCTAGCTCCAAAGTTTATTTTAACCAATTCTGTCATCTTAACTTCAGTTACCAGATAGCGACCTTCAATGTTTGAAATCTGCTTCTTTCTTTCAAATAGAATATGAAATTCGATCACATTGCCATCTTCTGCATAAAGAAATATTTCCTAATTTCTCTCCTCAATGGCCTGGCACCAAACCTGCCGAGGCACAGTCAGCAGCAGAAAACCTTTCTTGCTATCCTCCTAATCAATATATTCCAGAATTCTTACAATCTAAAACCAAACCACTTGTAATGGTCTACATTCTAGGGAATACAAACCTGCCTTACTTCTCCTTAAGTCTTAACATTTTGAGCCAGGGTAACAGTCTAGTGAATTTGTGCTGCACTGTATCCAAGGCATATGAAATATGTACAGCGATCTCTACAGTGATCCAGATTTTATGTAACTAAAGTTCCACTGCTTTATATTCTACTCCTCTAGTTACAGGCAAACAATTAGAAAATGTTGTTTCATTCCTTTTTGGTCATACCTGAATAACTAAAATATTCCATGGACTACTACAGAGAGATTTTAAGTAAGAAATAAAATATATGAACATGTCTATGTAATAACAGTTATGCAGCAATGGAATGCATAAAACTCACACCCAAGTTTCATAAATGACAAGTTAATCTCCTTTGGTATAGCATACAATGAATCAAGATCAAGGTTAGATTAAAATGTAAAAACGTAAAATTTGACTAGTTCATCATAATTTAAAGCATTGATGAGGTGATTTAATATTGTTACAGACAAAATGGATAATATCAGTCAACTCACCATGAGCAATGTTACAAGAGATTCACAAACACTGTCGCAGCCATGAGGCAGGCTCACACACAAGCTATCAATTAATTGTGCAGACAGGTTGAGTTTGTCATGCTGGGTTCACCAGACTTCCTTTATCTTGGTTTATCCGTCTGTTAGTTAAACTTTCTTTGATGAGTGAGAAGTGTGTTTCACAGTATCATCTCTGGATGACTTGCATATTTTTTTCATATTATTGTTTCACAGTTGATGAACAGAATCTACAAAGTGTTAACAGAGCCCCTGACATGCATGCATTAATAATTGTATTTTATAACAATGGTGTTAGTTGTTATATTTTATTGTGGGAGTGCAAGTACTATATTTTGATCAAGCTTCATTGTTATTTACATTTTCAATTCCAAAATGCTCATATGTTTGCTAGATTATTAACATACTACTTAATATGGTGTTTTATTTTAAAAAAGATATAGTTGCAAGTAATGCTTGTTGAGAAGTTGGAGAAACCATGCAATTACACATAGTTAAGAAGGTGGTGCTGAGGATCCAAGGGGAAAGTGAGGCTTGGCAGGAGTAGAAAGGTTGATAACCACTGAGGAATGTAATAGTGTGTGGGGGAATACTGGGAAGTGGATGGGTTTCTTTATTCTTTGATAAGATGTATGCATCATTAAGGGCATCATATGCTGTGTTTCTCCAGCTGTCTTTGAACGGAGTGGTTTCACAAACCATTCTCAGAGGGCAGCTCAAAATCAACCACATGGCTGATGGTGCAGAGTCATACAGATACCATACCCATTAGTTGGATGGCAAATTTCCTTTACTGAAGGACACTAGTGAACCAAATGGATTTTCATGAAACCAATGTTGTAAACAGAGTCAATAATCAAGTTTTAAGCACAGGCACTGAACACATTTTTCAATACTTGATTTATTAAATTAAATATGAATTCCACTAGCTGCCATTGAGGGTTGTGAAGCTATATCCTTAGACTTCTAGCATACAATTCTGGATGACTTGTCCAATGACACGACCACTATACCACTGTCTCCCATATGAAGAGAGTGATCCAAGGTTTGGGAATAGTCTTATTAAGTGTGGAAATGGTGAGGTAGGTATCTGGGTTGTATTAGAGCTGGGATTCAGTGCTAGCATCTATTCTGAAACCACGTTATCATCGTCTCACCCCATAATTTTCTTATCTTGTGAGTTAAAGACAGCCTTGGAGTGTAGGTTCCTAGTTCCTTGAAAGTGGAGTCGCAGGTAGATAGGATAGTGAAAGCAGCGTTTGATATGCTTTCTCTTACTGGTCAGAGCATAGAGTACAGGAATTGGGAGGTCATGTTGCAGCGGTACAAGACTTGGGTTCGGTCACTTTTGGAATATTATGTGCAATTCTGGTTTCCCTCCTGTAAGGAGAATGTTGTGAAACTTGAAAGGATTTAGAAAAGATTTACAAGGATGTTGCCAGGGTTTGACCTTTAGGGAGAGGCTGAATAGGCTGGAGCTGTTTTCCTTGGAGTTTTAGGGGCTGAGGGATGACCTTATAGAGCTTTATAAAACCGTGAGGGGCATGGATCGGACAAATAGACAAGGTCTTTTCCCTGTAGTGGTGAAGTCCAGAACGAGAGGGCATAAATTTAGGGTGAGAGGGGAAAGACTTAAAAGGGACCTAAGGGGCAACTTTTTTTACACACAAGGCGGTGCACGTATGGTATGAGCCGCCAGAAGAAGTGTGGAGGCTGGGACAATTACAACATTTAAAAAGCATCTGGATGGGTATATAAATAGGAAAGGGTTTAGAGAGATATGGGCCAAGTGCTGGCAAATGGGACTAGGTTAATTTAGGATATCTGGTCGGCATGGATGAGTTAGACCGAAGAGTCTATTTCCGTGCTGTACACCTCTATGACTCTATAATTAGAGACAATCTTAAATTTAAATCCCACAGATAGGAATAAGAAAGACTGAGAAAGCAGTAACTAGCTAAGAATCGTTAAAACAATATGTACATATGTGGTAAACAAACTTGCTGAAATAATATCAACTGTCAAATTTCATAATGTACCAAAGGGCATAAAAACTGAAAGAACTTTATATACAGTTACTGTTGCAATATAAGGAAACATGGTAACCAATTAGAACACAGTATCCCGCAAAAACTTAGGAGAATAATGAGCAAACACCGCATCAAATGGTTATTTGCCAGTGGCAAGTATCTTTCAGCACTGCTCAGTGAGTCAGCCTGTAAATTTGTTTCTTGTCTCCTTGATCACAAAAATTGCTCCTGTGCCAGATTTCATTTCATGACTGCCATAAAGACCTTTTTGTTAAAAAGCTAAAATTCTGCCTATAATAACTGACAGTCTTCGATTGCTATCATACTTGGAGTTAACTAATTCTCCAATATATTCACGAACAGGTCAACCAAATAGTTACATTCACTAGCTCAAGGTCAGCCTGATAGCAATGAGGAGAGGACACGAGGCTTGTTTCCCATTTTTAACCTTCCTTTTTCCACAAATCTGGATGGTGATGTCCAAATGGGCTAGTGTCACTCGCAGCTTAAAAACAGGAGTTTTAAACAAAAAAAAATGCTTGAAAATTGATCATCTAAATGGCAAGGAGATGGGGCAAGTATGGGCAGAAAAGCAATACGGCACATGAACCTAAGTGGCTCATACAACTGTACCTATGAAAAAGATGAAATGTAGAATAGTAAGTAAAACATTAGCATGACTTGCCATTATGAATGCAGAGTTAAAAATCATGTCTCAAAAAGGAAGTAATATGGATGCAGGAGTGCACAACAGAGTATGCAAATGCTTCAAATTTACATTTGGTAGAACTTCATGACAATATATCGCAACATTGTAAGGAACACAAACACACTTAAACTGTTCTCGTTTCTCCGTTGCAGGCAACAAAAATCAAGACCATTAGACATAAAAGCAAAAACTGAGACTTTAGCTTCAAAAGTATTTGAAAAAATCTTGGAATCCCAAACGATTCAACAGACTGTAATACAGGATAAACCAATAGTCCCAATTACAAGTTTTATTTTTATATCCATGTATTGTTAAGAATCCAGTAAAAATCTCTTGAACATCTCTTATTAAGTATTGCTTGTGTGTCCATTTACTGTATGAAAGGAACACTGATTTTGACTACAGTGGCACAGGAATATGAAGGGGTTGTGACAGGAAAACTGTTCAGCAAGACTTCTATTTTATTACAAAATGATTTTAAGGTATATTTCCTATGCTGGCTGAATAAACTGGAAATAACTGATTTGCTTTAACATTACCTTATGTGGCAAGAATTCCAAAATATCATTTTGATATACTTTTCAAATTAAACTTATCCCAATAGCAAGTCTCCCAAAGGCAAAATGTGTTAACTTTGTTATTGTGTTGCAATTACAACCTCTCAGATGACAAAACTGGCCAACTGCTACAAATAGTGATTCATCTATTTTTAGGTGGTCCAAGATGTATTGCACAGCATGTAGCTTGCAAAAGTTTTTTTTTAAATCAATAAATATAGAAAAAATGTATAAGCCAGAAAACACATTTCCATATTTACTGTGGAATGTATCATAACCACACCAGTTTGGGAAAAATATACTTATTGCAGAGGTTAGGCCTCAAGAAATTCTAAATTCCCTTATTAATACTTGACCAGAGATCCAAACTTGTAGATCAAAGGTCTGGTCCTGAGAAAGAAACTAACTTGGAAATGCACAAGAGGCAAATTCTGGTATCTAGATCAATGATGCTGACAGCAGTATGGGAGCCAATTTCAGAATCTGTAATCTGCAGACACATCCCTTTGCAAAATCCTGGTACACCCAACATCCCTCCTATGAAAGAATGCTATATTCATCGTAAATTGTGCCAACAATCCTAGCTTTGCAGTATATTTTGGTATTTCATACTGGGTAGCAAGAAATTTTGTAGAAGCAGGGGCTTTATGAATTTCAGTTGTAAGTTCACTAAAAACCGTCGGACCCATACCTACAAATGAAATGTTTCACCATAACTGGCTTGAGCTAAACATCACCTCATAATTAAATATAGATAAATGAAAATAAACCAGTTTTGAACACTATTTGACAAGAGTCAACTGACCCATTACAAGTTTAAAAAAAATAGATCAACCATGAAGTCCAAGCTACCTCACCTCTGAAAAGCAATGATGCTGACTGAATGTTCATAAGGTTGGGGGGGGGTGTTAGGGAAAGAAAAAAAAAAATCACTGCCGATTCTCCAATTCTCTCCCTCCCGGTGACTCACCTACTTTTCTCCAAATTTCACCAAAAAACTGATCAATACACCCTGTCACAGTTCTTCGCCCCATTCTCTCGCAAAGTGCCCAGATGCCAGCTTACCTCAGTCTAGAGTCATACTACTTCTCCAGCATCAAAATGTGTTCATATTATGATAGAATCTGGGGGAACTGATGTTAACTTAGAATGCCCTGCAGTGTCTGCATAGATGGTTGGTGGAAGAGGATTCAAACTGGTTTTCAAAAGGAAACTGGATATGCACCTAAGAAATCTATGTGCAGGATTGTAGAAAACAAATTAGGGAAGTAGGGCTAATTCATTTGCTCTTATAATGAGCTGACAGATGTAATGGGTCACCTTTTGTACGGTAATTGTTAAGTTCCTGTAAAATTAGTTATAATAAAAGGATATTAATGCTATTTATGTTATGTAGAGGCAAAAGATAACAAATACTTCGTACACAGAAAGATGAAAGGAAGCAGAATCTTTCTTTGGAAACAACTTTGAGGTAATCAAATTTAAACACAATACTTTGACTATTAGGAGTTGCAACCACCCATTAGGAATTTAGAAGCAAGCATATTGGATTGAACTTGTAAAAAATAAAAATCCAGACAAGTTAATATTGAAGGCCACTAATGTATTGTAGAAGGGACAAAAGAGGCCACCTTCTGGAGAGACAAGGCACTGGAGGGATTGAGGATCAACTGAACAGTTCAAGGCAAATAAATGGGGCTATTGAGTCTAACTGCAATGCCATACATTTTCAATTTAATTTGAAAATGCCAGAGTTACAATATGACCTGCTCCACAAATACGTGACTGAAAAGTTTCTCAAATAAACAAGCTATGAAGTGTAATTACTTAGGTCCTAATTTTCTTACCTGGATTACAGTCTGTCAGGAGTGAGCAAATAGAAAGTAGAACCTTTGAAATGGTCAGAGCTGGGCTCCAGTTGTCTTTCAAGATGTCCAGACAGATTACTCCCTGACTGTTAATATTGCAGTGATAGATTCTGGTCCGGAAAGTTACCTAAAGATAACAGTAAATGTGAAGAATAGTTCTTTATAGCAAACCGAACATTTAATAAGTTTGTCAATGCTGACATAGTTGTCCAGAAATTTGGTCAATACCTAGTCTTAATTTGGTTTGAAAAGGAACAGGATAAACAACCTTGAAAAGGAGGAAAATAGACTGAAGTCGAAAGGAATGAAGGGATGAGAAGCCTGCTCAATGCAAAGAGACAGTGGCAGCAGAAGTTTTCAATTTTCAAGCTAAACTAATCTCTCAAACCACAAGTAGTAAAACAGTTGTGGAATGAATTGCACATATGCCATATTTGGAATGCAATCTCAACTTCCACACAGATAACCGATTGCAGCATAACCAGCATTTTATTGAAACAAAATATAAATTAACAGAAATTCAGACATACCTATTAGAATTTGTAAAGAAAAAAAAACAGGTTATAACATATGGATTGTTGATATCTAGTAAGGTCTGACAGGGATGCATGAAGCCATGTAGAATTGAGGATCAAGTGATGGTTTGGTGTAATTGGGTGAGAACCTATATGGCCAAAAATGCGAAACAAGTAATCAGTGAGGTATGGAGTTAGGTTGAGAGTGAGTTAGAATAAAATTCTGACCAGAAAAGCACACGCCTGGACTCTCTCAAACCAACATTTTAATCTCTGGTGTTATAAAGGTTATAATGATGTATTGGATACACCTCTTCAGAGACTGATCAGGTAAGTGGGCCAGCATTTCTATACAGTAGGCTACTTATAGGGACAGGCATAGGATCCCCACCTCAACAACAGACAGAACTATGCCTTGCTTACTGAAGCCATCTGTAGCAATTAGATAAGGTACATAAAATGTCATAGTGCTTTGAAAAGTGGAATTCCATACAGGAAATGCCAATTAGAACGAGAATAAATTAATACATAGAGCTAGCACAGTTATAATGAGCCAATTAGGTCGCTTCATTTCTTCAGAATTCTAATTTAGAGCTTGTTGGAACTTAAAAACTAATCAACTTTAATTATAAAACATCACTAAGAGCTAATAGTGAAAGCTGCAAAACCAAAGGCAAGCGTTGCAGGAATTTGATTAATTTTGCATATGAACTGCGATGCAAGATGGGAAATAAAAACAGAAAACAAAGGATAAATAAAATTATACAGAACTTCATTAAATTAAGCCAAGGGAATTTTTTTTTAAATGAACCTTATCTTCTGAAACAATTACAATGACATGGTCTTGTTACATATGATACAGAGGCATGTGATAGAAAGACCCTTAGAATGTAGGAAAGTTTTATTAGGGTTTCCAAGGTGGAGGTGGGGCGACAAGCTAAAATTATGGGGTTGAGAGACCCAAGGCAATGGGTGCCACAAAGCTGTCCCTCTCCCATCCCAACAACCCTGAAACTGTCAATTATTTTTGCTTCCGATCCCAAGATCTTCTTTGCTTCCCCCTCCACGTTGCAGTTTTCAATGAGGGGTTACAGCAATTTTCAAGCTTTGTATCGGGTCATAGAGAGAAAAAGCTTTTGAAGCTCTGGGATAAACATTCACACATCATTTAGAATTTCGCACAGCCAACCACTCAAACTATTCGAAATGTATTTAGATAATGTAACATGAAGAATTACCTTTGGTGGTTTGAATGGATAATCAGATGAGAAAGTGATGTCCAGAAAAAAAACACCTCCCTCATAAACTGAACCAGGAGGACCTAGTATGGTAGATCGCCACTCATATATATTGTCGCCTTTTGGACCAGCACTGAAATAAATTCATTGAAAGTATATTAAACATATTACTTGCAAAAACTCATAAGAATTGTCTTGTATCAAGGCGTTGTTTGCTGGTGATATCTTATACAAATAGACAGGACTGCAACACCTTGTACAATAAACAGAAATAGTGATCAAGTTCCAAATGATGTGTTCATAATAGACAGACATGAATGGACAAACTTCTGCACAAGTTCAGATAAATTACCTAGCACCCATGTTGTACATCACATTACACATTCTGGGTTTCATAACTTAAATTCTTTCTATCAAAGTCCATTACTTTCATTGGTACAACATTGTCTATTTTACCCCATTAACTCAATTGCTTTTCTGATAAATTTCCTTCGTTCCTTCATGGCCTTTCACTCACAACCTTCCAAAATTCCAAATTGTCTGAAGCAGTTTTGTACTTATCCGATCCTGTACCAAATCTCAGTCTTTACTAATGTCATCAAGGATATAAACGAGCTCTGCAATCCCTACTGCACTAAATCTATGGCTTAACAGCGTTATATGTTGTAATCCTCGCCAACCCGACACCCACTCATTGAATTCTATACCCGATTTCAGTCTTTTATGCATCTGGTTCCCTTCCATTTCCCAATCGTTGATGGCAGAGCCATGTGCCACCATTCTGTACTCTCTACTTTCCCATAGACTTTGCTGCTTCTCTGCATTTCTTTCTCTCTTTGTTAAAAGGTGGTTCATGAAAACCCAGATTTGATCAAGCTTTTGATCACACCTCCTAATTCCCCTTCTCGCTCTGAAAGGTGTTTAAATTATGCAGTAATGGCACAGAATTTTGTCACAATATGTATGCTGTATGATGCTATTGGTGTTTAATATTCAAAGCTAAAAAAACTTGATAATTATAAGTAACCTTAAGTAGAACCGAATTCTACAAAATGTTAGTAATTAGCATCCCCATCCACCCATTCATGAGCTCCAAAACCTGAAGTGCAACATTTCCCATTGATTCCATATGCAGTCAAAATTGGAATTATACAGTATTGAAACAGACCCTTCGGTCAGTCCAATTAATTCATGCTGACCATAATCCCAAACTAAACTAGTCCCACCTGCCTTCTCCTGGTCCATATCCCTCCAAACATTTCTTATTCATATACTTAGCGGAATGTCTTTTAAATCATATATCCGCACCTACCTCATCCTTGGGAAGTTCATTCCACTCAATGTAAAAAAAAATGCCCTTCATGTCTTTTTTTAAATCTTTCTCCTCTCATCTTAAAATCTTCACATCTTGAAATCCCCCACCCTTGGGAAAAGATACCTGCCATTACTTTATAAACCTTTTAAAGATCATCTCTCAATCTCCTACGCTCCAGTGAGAAAGTTTCTGTCTCTACTTATAATTTAGACCCTCCATTCTCAGCAACATCTCTTCATGGTAAATTTCTTTATCAGGTTGTCAGATCGTTCCAAACTTTCAGTGTGTTTGAAAGAAATGACAAGACAGAGGAAACCTGTCAAAAATCCCATTTTCCCCACAGTGCTCTTCACAAACACTGACAGTAAGCCTCCAAACTGACACTGACTGTCAGGTCTTTGGAAGATTTAGGGCAATAAAGAGTCAAGAGAGCAATACAGCCTGCTAGAATGACGCCATGGTAAATTTG
Organism: Chiloscyllium plagiosum; assembly: GCF_037043375.1. Taxonomy (NCBI): domain Eukaryota; kingdom Metazoa; phylum Chordata; class Chondrichthyes; order Orectolobiformes; family Hemiscylliidae; genus Chiloscyllium; species Chiloscyllium plagiosum. Next base: position 46,557,793 of record NW_028270145.1, read on the forward strand.
TAACAGAGGGCTGATACAAGCCAAGTCAAATGGCTATGTACAACCTGAAACTTGTCAGTACATGATTCCATTGCTGCACTGCTGCCTTTGGAAATTGTGCCATAGAAAGTGATGGCACTGTGAAAGAAACTTCATGCAACACAAACTGCATTTCATTAAATTAGCTTTCAGTTCACATCACTGCATTGCATTTTATGATGAGTGAACTGACTATGTCATTTTTTTTAAACAGAGCGGTGAGGAGTGGGAGCGGAGAGAAGCAAGGACTGCCAGGAAGGTTAAGTTTTCTCACTTAAAAAGGGACTTACCTCAGGAGTCAGGCCTCCATTATTGAAGAGTGGCGAGGACTGAGGGCAGAGAGAAGCAAGGACTGCCAAGAAGGGTAAGCGATTGTTTTTTAAGTAGGTGAGATCTAAACTCGAGACCCTACACTGTAGGTCTTCCTCCAACCCACCTTCTCTAACCTTAATAAGAGTCTGTCAACTCGGTAAGTTCTTCAGGCTTTTTTTCTCTTTCTTGTTTCGTCCTGTGTGGGCTTTCAGATTAGTGGAGTATGGCTGATAGGGCAGTTGCATGTTCCTCCCGCAGAATGTGGCAGGTGAGAGATATGACATGTCTTTACCGATCACACCTGTGGGAGTGCACCCAACTCCAGCTCCTCGAAAACCGAGTTAGGGAACTGAAGCTGGTGATGAATGAACTGTGGATCATTTGGGAGGCGGAGGGAAAAATTGAGGGGATGGAAATTAGGCGCAGGATAAGGACAGTTGGGTTACAGTCAGGGGGAGGAAAGGGAACCGACACACACAGCAGGATCCCCTACTGCCGTTCCCCTCAGCAATAAGTATACAGTTTTGAATACTGCTGGTGGGCAACAGCCGACCAGGGGAAAGCCATAGTTGTCAGGTCTCTGGTACTGAGGCTCAGAAGGGAAGGGGGGAGAATAGAGAAGCGCTAATGGTAGGGGACTCAATACCGATGGATTGACAGGAGATTTTGTGGTCAGGAATGGAACTCCCTGAAAGTACGTCGTGTCCCCGGTGCCAGGGTGTGGGACGTCGCTGATCAGGATTACAGGATTCTGAAGGGGGAGGGTGAGCAGCCAGAAATCGTGGTACATATTGACACCAATGACATAGCCAGGAAAAGGATTGAGGATCTGAAAAGTGACTACAGAGAGCTCATTTGGAAGCTGAAGAGCAGGACGAATAGTGTTCTCAGGTTTGCTACCTGTACCACGAGATAGTGAGGTGAGGAACAGGCACCGAGTGCAGCTTAACATGTGGCTGCACAGCTGGTGCAGGAGGGTGCGCTTCAGATACTCAGACCATTGGGATGCCTTCTGGGGAAGGTGGGACCTGTACACAAAGGACGAGTTGCACCTGAACTGGAGGGGCTCAAATGTCCTGGGTAGGAGATTTGTTCGTGTGGTTTGGGAGGGTTTAAACTAGTTTGGCATGGGGGTGGGAACCAGACCTACATATCTGAGAGGGGGGTAGTTAGTTGTAGATGGGGCAGTGACAGGATGTAGTGAATCTAACAGAGATGTGATGAAACAAAGGAATCAGTTAAAGTGTGTCTGCTTTAATGCAAGGAGTGTCAGAAATAAGAGTGATGAACTGAGAGCATTGATCAGTAATTGGGACTATGTTGTTGTGGCCATAAGGGAGACGTGGATTTCACAGGGGCAGGAATGGTTGCTTGATGTTCCAGGGTTTAGAACATTTAAAAAGAACAGGCAGGGGGGGAAAAAAAAGAGGAGCGGGTGTAGCATTGCTCATTAGAGCATGCATCACAGCTACAGAGATGAAGGTTGTTGAGGAAGGTTTGTCTACTGAGTCAGCATGGGTGGAAGTTAGGAACAACAAGGGAGCAGCCACCTCATTGGAGGTTTTCTACAAACCCTCTAATAGCAGTAGGGAGATCAAAGAACTCATAGGCCCGCAGGTCTTGGAAAAATGCAGATGTAGCAGGGTTATTGTTATGGGTGACTTCAACTTTCCCTGTGCAGATGGTTTGGGTGGACCAATTTGTGTCAGGCGTGTTCAAGAGGGTTTCCTTACTCAGTATGTCGACAGGCCGATGAGGGGGGGGCCATTTTGGATTTGGTGCTCGACAATGAGTCAAGGCAGGTGTCAGATCCCATGGTGGGAGAACACTTTGGCGACAGTGACCACAACTACCTCACACTTAACATGGCCATGGAGAGGGAAAGAAGCAGTTACCATATGAAGATATTTAATTGAGGAAAAATAAATTATGACGCTATCAGACGGGAGTTGGGAAGTACAAATTGGGAGCAAATGTTCCATAGAAAGGGCACAACAGACATGTGGAGACTGTTTAAGGAACAGTTGTTGCGAATGATGCATAAATTTGTTCACCTGAGACAGACAAGAAGGGGTAAGATTAAGGAGCCTTGGATGGTGAGAACAGAGGAGCTTCTCGTCAAAAAGAAGCAGCAAGGATCTAGCCCAGCTCTACAGGATTACAGACTTACGAGAAAGGAGCTCAGAAATGAACCTAGAAGAGCCAGGAGGAGGCACAAAAAAGGTTTGGCAGGAAGGATTAGGGAGAACCCAAAGGCATTTTACTTATACGTGAGTAATAATAGAATGATCAGGGAGAAGGTAGGGCCGGTCAGGGACAGCACAGGGAACTTGTGCATGGAGTCTGAGCAGATAGGGGAAGCCCTAAATGAGTTTTTTTGCTTTAGTTTTCACTAAGGAAAGGGATCTTGTTGTGAATGAGAACTTTAAGGAGCCGGGAAACAGGCTTGAACAGATCGAGACTGAGGAAGTTGATGTGGTGGAAATTTAGACCAGATTTATCCTAGGTTGTTCTTGGAAGCAAGAAAGGAGCTTGCCGTGCCACTGGAGAATCTTTGCTTCGTCACTCTCCACGGGAGTCGTACCAGAGGATTGGAAGGAGGCGAATGTTATTCCTCTTTTCAAGGGTAAAAGGGAAAGCCCTGGCAATTACAGACCAGCCAGTCTTACGTCTGTGGTCAGCAAGGTTTTGGAAAGAAATCTGAGGGATAGAATTTATGACTATTTGGAAAAGCAGAGTGTGGTTAAAAGCAGTCAGCATGGCTTTGTGACTGCCATGAAGGGTTATAGTTTTAAGGTGTTAGAAGGAAGGTAGAGAGGAGACGTCAAAGGTAGGTTCTTTACACAGAGTTGTGAATCATGGAATGCGTTGCCAGCAGTGGTGGTGGAAGTAGAGTCATTAGGGACATTTAAGCAACTGCTGGACATGTTGGTGGAGAACAGTGAATTGAGGGGTGCGTAGGTAAGGTTATTTTATTTTCTATTCAGATTAATCCTTGGCACAACATAGTGGGCTGAAGGGCCTATTCTGTGCTGTACTTTTCTATGTTTTATATCCTGTCCTGCAATGTTCAGTCAGCCTAAAGGTGGTGTTTTTGTTATTACTCCATAGTTGAAATAGGGATCCTAACAGTTTGTCTTGGTTTTACACAATTTGATGGCCTACCAAGGTGCAAGTAGTGGACAATTCAATATTCAGCTCTGCTGGTGATGGAAGAAATTGTTTTCTGTAATGGCAGTAAAAATTGCTGGTTTCCATAATCTACTGCAATCCTGACAATTTAAGACTCAGAAAACAGTAGTTACTCATCTCAGCAACAGGACAATAGACAGCTTGTGTTCTTCACACACTACACAAATTGATACAGCATATGTCAATATTGCTGAATAGCTCATTGAAAAAATGGAGACCTGTGATGGTCGTCCATTCATGTATTGTAGAAAATGTAAACTATCAAACAAGAGAATATGGGAGGCTGATGCAAACATAGAATGCTGGAGAAACATTGGAGGTCTGGCAGCATCTATGGAGAGAGAAACAGGAGTTAATGTTTTAACTCATCTTAATCAGAATCTGTTCAGAACCTTTTATAAAGTAGTAATATTGGACTTAAAATACTAACTGCTTCTCTCTCTCCACAAATGCTGTCTCACTTGCTGAGCTTCTCCAGCATTCTGTGTTTGTTTATGACTTCCAGCACCTGTAGAATTTAGATTAATGCTGTTAGCTACAGTGAAAAGTGTATAATGTTGTTACACCCCTGCACGATCTTGAATTACACAATAAATTAGTGAAAATATATTGTAAAATACTGAACAAATTAATATTAAATTGATACGATATAAACTGAAACATCTTCAAAAGTTCATCTTTCCTTCTCCATAGCTTTCATCCCATCTGCTCCTCCAGTTACCGCTGTCGAACATCGTCCGACAGCAATATGCTACTTTCCTGCCACCATTGGTGCTGTCACTTCTGTCCACCACCTCCATGCTGGACACTACCATTTTGCATACGTCCTACACTTCTCTGATGCTGGACTTCAACCAATAGAGTCCTGATTCAACCCTTTCGATGATCTTTCAATGCTCCCACCCGAGATGGAGCAGGGTTGAAGATATGCAGGATCCCAGCCTCCAGCACCAGGACACCCCAGGGCAACCAAAACAAAAATAGAAACATTACTGAACTGGAGAGAAAAGATGAATCCGGGTGGATGCAGCCAGACCAGCTGCATCAGCCCATGAGCGGCTGAGCCCCACACTCAGGAGCTGAATGCTGCTGTCCGCGCCGCCATCTTTAACAGAGATATCTTGTCTTTATGGTAGGATCGCATCATTTGCAATTCTAGAAATTTTTCTGATGTTCACTGCGATCTAACATGCAAGGTTGGCATAAGCATTTTCTCACCAACTTGTTCAGAGATGTTATTGCATACTTCTGAAGCAGGTGAGTCTTGAACCTGGGCCTCCTGGCTCAAAGGTAGGGATAGTACCGCTGCACCACAAAGCCCTGGGAGGAGACTGGTACAAACTTAGTTCCACAACTTGTCAAATTGGGCATCACTTGCTTAAATAGTTACTGATTGTTCTACAAGACTACACAAGGCCCTAAGAGACCAAGGGGTGGAGGTACATAATTCTTTGAAGTTTGCATTACATATAGACAGGGTGGTTAAAAATGCATTTAGCATGCTTGGCTTCATTGCTCAGGCCTCTGAATATACGAGTTGGGAAGTCATGTTGAGGCTGCACAAGACATTGGCGAGGCCAGGATATTATTAAGCCGGAAAGGGTTCAGAAGAGATTTACCAGGAAGTTGCCAGGTTTGAGTTATAAAGAAAAACTGGATGGGCTGGGAATGTTTCTCCCACCACTGGAGTGGAGGTGGCTGGGAGGCAAACTGATAAAAGTTTATAAAATCATGGGAGGTATAGATAGAATTAATGGCAGTTGTTTTTTCTCTAGGGGGCACATTTTTTAAGGCAAGAGGAGAGGGATTTTAAAAAAAACATGAGGGCAAATGTTTTTACACAGAAGGTGGCTTGTGTGTGGAATAAACTTCCTGACAAAGTAGTGTATGTGGATACAATTACAATGTTTGAAAGACATTTGGATAAGAACAATAGGAAAGGTTTGGAGGGAGAGGGGCCAGGAGCAGACAGGTGGGACTAGTTTAGTTTGGAATTATGTTCAGAATAGATTGGTTGGACTGAAGAGTCTGTTTCTATGAAATATGACTCCATATAGCATGCGATTGAAGGAACTGATGACTTTAGTCAAAGATTTACATGTTCTCTCAACCGTCCTATCTTCTCTCTTAACCCAATGTGGTTAAACACTGTGTAACTTTCAAGTTAAGGTGCTGAACTTATTTTTTCAAGACTTGAAAACATTTAATAGTGCATGGTTATGACATACAAAAAGGATTTTAAAAACATTTAAGCGCACCAGCTGATGTTGAGCAACAAAAAAAAAGGAAAATCAAAAAGCCATCCAATGGAAAAAGCCAGTGTTCCAGGGAAATCCTACCAACACAATGGACTTCGGAAGTTCTGCCCAATTTTTTTTACATACTTTCGTAAATTGCTGGTAAATTACACATGACAGACTCCATACAAATGCAAATCTGTTTTCCTTTCTTACTGAAATTAAGTCTTGTAAACAGCGTTGCATACTGCAGTTGAAACATTTATCAGGAAATATGAGATCCTTTAACATTAAAGGGCAGCACGATGGCGTAGTGGTCAGCACTTCTGGCTCACAGCATCAGGGTCCCAGGTTCGAGTCCAGCATCGGGCGACTGTCAAGGTAGAGTTTGCACATTCTCCCAGTGTCTGCGTGGGTTTTCTCCGGGTGCTCTGGTTTCCTCCCACAGAGGAGAAAGTGAGGTCTGCAGATGCTGGAGATCAAAGTTGAAACTTTATTGCTGGAACAGCACAGCAGGTCAGGCAGCATCCAGGGAACAGGAGATTCGACGTTTCGGGCACAGGCCCTTCTTCAGGAATGAGCAGAGAGTGTTCAGCAGGAGAAGATAAAAGGTAGGGAGGAGGGACTTGGAGGGGCGGCGTTGGAAATGTGATAGGTGGAAAGAGGTCAAGGTGAGGGTGATAGGTCGGAGTAGGATGGAGGCGGAGAGGTCAAGAAGACGACTGCAGGTCAGGAAGGCGGTGCCAGGCTGGAGGGATTCGGCTGAGACAAGGTGGGGGGAGGTGCAGGTGAATCTGTGGCGGATATGGAAGTTTCCTTTGGGGTCTTGGAGAGAAGGTGCCGGGAGTGGAGGTTGGGTCGGTGGCCCCCTGTAAAAACGCCATCCCATTCTCCCAATTCCTTCGTCTCCGCCGCATCTGCTCCCAGGAGGACCAGTTCAAAATACGTACAAGGACCGCAATTTCCCCCCGACGTGGTCGACGGTGCCCTCCACCGCATCTCCTCCACTTCCCGCTCTTCCGCCCTTGAGCCCCGCCCCTCCAACCGCCACCAGGACAGAACCCCACTGGTCCTCACCTACCACCCCACCAATCTCCATGTACAGCGCATCATCCGCCGTCACTTCCGCCACCTCCAAACAGACCCCAGCACCAAGGATATATTTCCCTCCCCTCCCCTATCAGCTTTCCGTAGAGACCACTCCCTCCGCGACTCCCTTGTCAGATCCACACCCCCCACCGACCCAACCTCCACTCCCGGCACCTTCCCTTGCAACCGCAGGAGGTGCAACACTTGCGCCCACACCTCCCCCCTCACTTCTCTCCAAAGCCCCAAAGGAAACTTCCATATCCGCCACAGATTCACCTGCACCTCTACCCACATCATCTACTGCATCCGCTGCAGCCGGTGTGGCCTCCTCTATATTGGGGAGACAGGCCGCCTACTTGCGGAGCGATTCAGAGAGCACCTCTGGGCCACCCGGACGAACCAACCCAACCACCCTGTAGCACAGCATTTCAACTCCCCCTCCCACTCCACCGAGGATATGCAGGTCATTGGACTCATCCACCGCCAAACCACAACAACGCGACAGTCGGAGGAGGAGCGTCTTATCTTCCGACTGGGAACCCTCCAACCACAGGGGATGAACTTGGACTTCACCAGTTTCTTCATCCCCCCTCCCCCCACCTTGTCTCAGCCGAATCCCTCCAGCCCGGCACCGCCTTCCTGACCTGCAGTCTTCTTCTTGACCTCTCCGCCTCCATCCTACTCCGACCTATCACCCTCACCTTGACCTCTTTCCACCTATCACATTTCCAACGCCCCTCCTCCAAGTCCCTCCTCCCTACCTTTTATCTTCTCCTGCTGAACACTCTCTGCTCATTCCTGAAGAAGGGCCTGTGCCCGAAACGTCGAATCTCCTGTTCCCTGGATGCTGCCTGATCTGCTGTGCTGTTCCAGCAATAAAGTTTCAACTTTCCTCCCACAGACCACAGATGTGCAGGTTAGGTGAATTGGCCATGCTAAATTGCCCATATAGTGCTAGATGCATTAGGCAGAGGGAAATGGGTCTGGGTGGGTTGCTCTCCGGAGGGTCGGTGTGGACCGGTTGGGCTGAAGGGCCTGTTTCCACACTGTAGGGAATCTAATCTAATTAAGTCAGACCTTCTGAGCGTTAGCATGAGTGTGCATCAAGAAACAAATTTGGTACAGACATTTCATAACTTCGTAAAACACCAAAAGAACTGCAGATGCTGGAAATCAGGAACTAAAACAGAAACTGCTGGAAAAACTCATGCCAGGCAGCATCTTTGGAGAAAAACCAGAGTTAATGTTTTGGGTCCAGTGATCAATCTTCAGAACCGTTCTGTGCAATTCTGAAGGGTCACCGGAACCAAAAGGTCAACTTTTGATTTCTCTCCAGAGATGCTGCCAGACTGGAGTTTTTCTAGTAATTTGTTTTTATTTCACAACTTCGTATTGATAGAAATACCAGAACACATAGATAAATCAAGAGAACTGATGCTTTTCATTAAATACTTCAGTGAAGGTAGAAAAGCCTAGCTTCAAACCAATTCAAAATTAGTTTTTAAATCATACACAAAGCAGCCAAATTTGATGAGCTCAAAATTATCCTGTGATCTACTGGTGAAACATTCACTCTGTAAACGTTAAGTCTTTCCTAAAGATGGAACGTATTTAATATGGTGCTGCAATGCAGTTTGGTGAGCAAATTAGTCATGTCTGGGACGGATGGATCCTTGGCAGCATGAACTAGAAGTCGACTAAAACTTAGGAAACAGAGGATAGGTGCAGATGAGCATTTCTCAGATTGGAGTAAAGTTGACAGTGGTGTTCAGAGGCTTCAGTGCTGGGACCCTTTTTCGGACTTATACACATGATTTGAACATAGGCATTAAGGGCAAAATCTCTGAATTTACAGATAATGCTAAGCTACGGAGAATAGTGAATCGTGAGGATGACACTGAGTGACTTCAGAAGGACATTGACAAATTGTGCAAAATGGGAGACATCTGGCACATGAATTTCTTTGCAGAGAAATAGGGGGTAATGCAAAAGAAGAAAAACAGAGACAAAATACAGGCTGAATGATACAACTTTGAGGGGTGTACAAGAGCAGAGGGACCTCAAGGTTCATGCCCATAATTTTCTGAGGTTGGCCAGGCAAGTTAAAAGAGTTGTCCAGGCGGCTTAGAAGATCCTTAGATTTACAAATAGAGGCACAGGATAGAATAGCAAGAAAGTAATGCTACACTTACACAAACCATCGGTCATACCACATTTGGAGTTGTATGTTAAGTTCTGGCCACCTTATTAAGGAAGGATGTTGAATCTCTGGAGAGAATTCGAAGGTGATTAACTAAAATGATACCAGGAATTAGGGATTTTAGATACAAGGAATGATTATATAAATTGGCTTATTCTCCTTGAAGCAGGGAAGATTAAGAGGTGACCTTACTGAGGTGCTGAAAATTATGAACAATGTTGATAGGGTAAAGGATGATATTCCGTTTCCATTAGTTGGTATGAGAGTAACTTGGGTTCACAATTTCACGGTCATCAGTGAGAGCAAGGAGAGGAAGAGAAATTTCATTAGAATTGTTAGGATTTGGAAGGCAATGCCTGAAAGTGGTGGAAGCAGATTTCCACAAGAGGTTTCAAAAGACAGCTGGACATATATTTGAAAGTAATGAATTTTGAGGGCTATAAAAAAAGTCCAAGAGAATGGGACTAGGTGGATAGTTCTTTTGGGAGACAGACAGACACAATTGATTGAATAGTCCCCTTCAGTATTGTAAAGTTCTTCAATTCTTTGATTCTAAAAACCAACGGGGGAAGAGAAAATCAATGAGGTAAAAACAATGACTGCAAATGCTGGAAACCTTTAAACCAGCAGAGTTCGGACCCGAATAGGACAAACAGTACAGACTACAGATTCAAAAACACCAGCAACAGTTCTCCTTCAAGATCCTCCGCTCCATGCTTGCAGCAATGCGCCGGTACCTAACCTCTCTACAGTCAGCCCTGCCTCAGCTGAGGGCCACACTCTCTCAGAATTGCAAAGGATCCACTCTGTACGATATCGTCAGGAGAATTCATACTCTCAACAGTATTTCAATTCCATCTCAAACATTAAAAACTGTAAGTATAACAAACTTTTATCCAACCACCTCCATAACCAGCACTCCTCAAACATTCCAGAAGATTCCCCTGGCCTCAGAAACTATTCCGCCATTAGCCATGCGGCTGATGCACCTGCCACCCCCACGCTGATGTCACTTCCGCCCCCACCCCTCACAATTCCTCATGCATCACACGTGACATCACTTCCGCCCCTCACATCATCACTGATGCCACATGCTCAGTGACTTCCGCCACCCCTACTGCTGTTGTCGCCCCCACCAGCGCCACTCACCTGCATTCTGCTGACATGCCCCCCACAGACCCACTGTCACTATCCCCACCACCCAGAACCCCGAGGGGAACACTACCCCTGCTCATGACTCCACCCCCATTCCCCCCACCATCACACCCACTCCAGTTACAGGTTCCGCCCCCACTCCCAGCTCTACCCCCACTCCCAGCTCTACCCCCACACCAGATCCCAGCTCCCAGCCCTGCTGAGTTTTCACCATCCCCCAGACCTCCCCCTCACTGAGGACGAACGATTAGTCCTCAGCAAAGGACTCACCTTCATCTCCCTCCGTCCACGCATCAATGAATTTAATACACGCCGTGACTTCGAACTATTCTTCCATCGCCTCGGCCTCCGAGCTGACTTTCACAATCAGGACTCCCGCCCACCTTCTGAGGACCCCTTTGCCCACCTCCAGCACACTGCATCCACCTGGACACCCCGCGCTGGCCTATTACCTGCCCTCGACCTCTTCATTTCCAACTGGCGCCAGGACATTAACCACCTCAACCTGTCTACCTCCCTCCCCTACTCCAACCTCTCACCCTCAACGCGTAGCCCTCCAATCCCTCTGCTCCAATCCCAACCTCACCATCAAGCTAGCGGATAAAGGGGGCGCAGTGGTAGTCTGCCGCACTGACCTCTACACTGCTGAAGCCAAATGTCAACTCGAGGACACCTCTTCGAGCTCGGCGAACTTCCAGCTCGGCGAACAGAACCACAACAACGAGCACCCGAGCTACAAATCTTCGCACAAACTTTGAACACCTCTTCCTACCGCCCCTTCGATCATGACCCCATCCCCCATCACCAAACCATCATCTCCCAGACCATATAGAACCTCATCACCTCAGGAGATCTCCCACCCAAAGCTTCCAACCTCATAGTCCGGGAACCCTGCACTGCCCGGTTCTACCTCCTTCCCAAGATCCACAAGCCTGACCACCCTGGCCGACCCATTGTCTCAGCATGCTCCTGCCACACTGAACTCATCTCTACCTACCTCAACACTGTCCTATCCCCCCTAGTCCAGGAACTCCCCACATATGTTTGAGACACCATCCACGCCCTCCACCTCCTCCAAGACTTCCATTTCCCCGGCCTCCAACACCTCATCTTCACCATGGATATCCAATCCCTCTACACCTCCAAGCCCTCCGTTTTTTCCTCTCCAGACGTCCCCAACAGTACCCTTCCACCGACACTCTCATTCGTTTGGCCGAAATGGTCCTCACCCTGAACAGTTTCTCCTTTGAATCCTCCCACTTCCTCCAGACCAAAGGGGTAGCCATGGGCACACGTATGGGCCCCAGCTATGGCTGTCTCTTTGTTGGCTACGTAGAGCAGTTGATCTTCCGTAATTACACCGGCACCACTCCCCACCTCTTCCTCCGCTACATTGATGACTGCATTGGTGCCACCTCGTGCTCCCGCGAGGAGGTTAAGCAATTCATCAACTTCACCAACACATTCCACCCTGACCTTAAATTTACCTGGACCATCTCTGACACCTCCCTTCCCTTCCTGGACCTCTCCATCTCCATTAATTAACACCGACTTGACACTGACATTTTTTATAAACCCACTGACTCCCACAGCTACCTGGATTACATCTCTTCCCATCCTACCTCTTGCAAAAATGCCATCCCGTATTCCCAATTCCTCCACCTCCACCGGATCTGCTCCCAGGAGGACCAGTTCCACCACAGAACACACCAGATGGCCTCCTTCTTTAGAGACCGCAATTTCCCTTCCCATGTGGTTAAAGATGCCCTCCAACGCATGTCATCTACATCCCGCACCTCCGCCCTCAGACCCCACCCCTCCAACCGTAACAAGGACAGAATGCCCCTGGTGCTCACCTTCCACCCTACCAACCTTCGCATAAACCAAATCATCCGCCGACATTTCCGCCACCTCCAAACAGACCCCACCACCAGGGATATATTTCCCCTCCCCACCCCTTTCCGCCTTCCGCAAAGACCGTTCCCTCCGTGACTACCTGGTCAGGTCAACGCCCCCCTACAACCCACCCTCCCATCCTGGCACTTGCCCCTGCCACCGCAGGAACTGTAAAACCTGCACCCACACTTCCTCCCTCACCTCTATTCAAGGCTCTAAAGAAGCCTTCCACATCCATCAAAGTTTTACTTGAACATCCACTAATATCATTTATTGTATCCGTTGCTCCCAATGCGGTCTCCTCTACATTGGGGAAACTGGACGCCTCCTAGCAGAGCGCTTTAGGGAACATCTCCGGGACACCCGCACCAATCAACCACACCGCCCCGTGGCCCAGCATTTCAACTCCCCCTCCCACTCTGCCGAGAACATGGAGGTCCTGGGCCTCCTTCACCGCCGCTCCCTCACTACGAGACGCCTGGAGGAAGGACGCCTCATCTTCCGCCTCGGAACACTTCAATCCCAGAGCATCAATGTGGACTTCAACAGTTTCCTCATTTCCCCTTCCCCCACCTCACCCAGTGCTGGAAGTTCTAAACTTCCAGCTCAGCACTGTCCCCATGACTTGTCTGGACTTGTCCTACCTGCCTATCTCCTTTTCCACCTATCCACTCCACCCTCTCCTCCCTGACCTATCACCTTCATCCCCTCCCCCACTACCCATTGTACTCTATGCTACTTTCTCCCCACCCCCACCCTCCTCTAGCTTATCTCTCCACGCTCCAGGCTCATTGCCTTTATTCCTGATGAAGGGCTTTTGCCCAAAACGTCGATTTCGAAGCTCCTTGGATGCTGCCTGAACTGCTGTGCTCTTCCAGCACCACTAATCCAGAAAGAGAAAATCAATGCCTGTTATTACAGTCTAATATATAGGGTACAAGGTTTTTGATACCTTCCCAGATGGAATTAATTCAGCATTAAATCTTCCCAGCAGGACTAAGTGGTGACTAAAGTTTAAGTACAGAATTTCCAAAAGTGACAAAACTAAAACTGAACCAAACAATTAGTGATCATCAGGACAGAGGGGGGGAAACAGTTGATCTTGACTTGACTGTCACATTGAGTTCTAAATATAAAGACCATTAATAAACCATTATGGAATCCAATATGAAAGAAAATGTTTTAGCAAATTAATTAAGTTTTTGCAGCTACAAGTGTAGTCAGGGACTGTGTAATTTTTGCCCCAATTCTCATAATTGGTGGAATAGGTGTTACAAAGGATACTAAATAGACAAGGGTACTAATTGGTTAAGTAAAATGATTTTTGTAAACACTTGAGACTACAGCACACATTTGGAAACATAACAAATACTTGCTTCTGCTCATTTAACCTCAACAACCTGCCTTTAAAGTAGCATTTTCAGCATGATGCAATGTGCCAAAGTTTTGCAGAGGAACATTATCAACGACTGAGTCACACAAAGCAATATTTGTGCACATGAAGAAAAGCTTGAGAGCATCTTAAAAGGAGGAAAGAGAGGCAAAGTGGCAGAGGTTGAACAATTCTAATGTTTCGGGCCTGGGAAAATGGAGCACTTAAAATTACAGGCACATGAAGAAATGAAAGCCCATAGATTGTTTGTAGGACTATATTACCAGAGGAGATTATATAGTTCAAGAATGGCAAGGTAATTTAAAGATTTGAAAGCAAGAGTGAACATTTTTAAACTGATGCAAGGAACCAATGTGCATGACTAAATGTAGGGTGATAAGTAAACAGGAATTGTTGAGAGTTAGAATACAGCCAGAATCTGAGCTCAGGTTTATGCAGGGCAGAAGATAGAGGCCAAACAAACAACTGAAATAATGAAATCTTGACAAAAAAGCACAAGAGGGTTTCACCAGCAAATCTCAATTATTTGCCATAATGGAGGGTTGACATACCCACCAGTCCTTTGCAATATCACCCAATTCCATTGTTCTTGCCGGCAAGATCATGTGGTGCTGCAAAGCTGATCCGCCCGAGAAAAACTCTTTCATGTGCCTGTCAAACCTATGAGAGCCGAACAGCAAGTCAAAAACAAACAATCCTGTTCCAAAATGCACCCTGCCCCAAATAACAGATGGCTGTCAACAGTTGTCATTCAATTGACATTTTCTGATGATCTAGAAAAGATGGTAGCTTCAAAAGTCAATGCTTTGCTGGTAAAGTGCACTACTGACTTTTTATTTTACATTTTCCAGCTCCTTTGAGCTCAATATGCATTTGGGTAGCAACAGAATGGCTGAAAGTAATCCAGTCATTTAGTGCTCGCTTATTTAGCAGGCACATCATTGAGACTGGTGTGACAGGAACAATCCTTGAAAACTGTTAATTACAGACTGCTGACTGAACCAAGAACTGGAAAAAAGTGTAGATTAACTGGTCAAATTTATGGGAATGATTATAACATTATTAATGACACTTTTACATGCCAAACTGGATCTCAAGTTGGTTTTTCATTCTGAAGTAACCATCTTTGAGATATTTACAAACGACTGCCATGCAAAAAAATTGACTCATTGCCTCAAGACCTCATGCTATGCTTGGAATGGGCTGCTCACTTCAAAACATTACACTATATTGTCAGAAACAGATGCATCATGAGTAGCCATTGCTGGCAAGAAGCTGTAGCAATCTCTACTAACTCTAGTGGAGACTGTGGAAAGTCTGTAAGAGGGTGTTCCATATAAAGTATTAGAGCAAGAAAAAAGGATAACACTTTTTATCATGGGGTGAACTTACATAAAATTACTAGGTTTTTAGTACAACTTCCAAAGAAGTCCTCAGACAGACAAACTGCAGATATGGATGTTAATTATTACTCAAGCAAAGTTAGTAAGAGTAAATTTGTTTTGAGAAAGCAGAATGGTGACAGAACATACTGGCCGGTCAGGTTATGAATTTATTGTTCCACATTGGGTTCCATTTAATTCTTATTCATTAAATGACAATATTATATGTTAAGTGCTTTTCTAACTCCTGCACTACTAAAGCGCACCACAATAACTCAAATCAGAGAGGTTTAATAAAACGAGCTTCATATTTTATATGGACCAAACCAATTTCTGTGCAAACAGTAACAAACTGTGACTAGCCATGTGTGCAGTTAGAGTCAGGAAATTCAATTTCTTCAAAGAAAGCAACGTCTTCTGTATTTTCCTAACCATGTAAAGTTAATTTCCTGTAAAATATGAAGCATGTGCTTCAGCTGAGCATATTTTCTTTGATTTGGAGATGCTGGTATTGGACTGGGGTGTACAAAATTAAAAATCACAACATCAGATTATAGTCCAACAGGTTTAATTGCTCCTTCATCAGGTGGTTGTGGAGGACACAGTTGTAAGACACAGAATTTATAGCAAAAGCTGACAGTGTGACGTAACTGAAATTATACATCGAAATATACCTTGATTGTTTGTTGAGTCTTTCATCTGTTCGAATACTAAGATAGTTTCACTTCTTTCATGTGTAAATGACCGATCATTCTCTCTCCCCCTCCTGGGGAAGGGGAGGTGGGGAAGGGGAAGGGGGGGGGGGAAGGGAGAAGGGGGGGGGAAAGGGAGAAGGGGGGGGGGAAAGGGAGAAGGGGGGGGGAAAGGGAGAAGGGGGGGGGGAAAGGGAGAAGGGGGGGGAGAGAAGGGGGGGGAGAGAAGGGGGGGGGGAGAGAAGGGGGGGGGAGAGAAGGGGGGGGGAGAGAAGGGGGGGGGGAGAGAAGGGGGGGGGGAGAGAAGGGGGGGGAGAAGGGGGGGGGAGAAGGGGGGGGGAGAAGGGGGAGGGAGAAGGGGGAGGGAGAAGGGGGAGGGAGAAGGGGGAGGGAGAAGGGGGAGGGAGAAGGGGGAGGGAGAAGGGGGAGGGAGAAGGGGGAGGGAGAAGGGGGAGGGAGAAGGGGGAGGGAGAAGGGGGAGGGAGAAGGGGGAGGGAGAAGGGGGAGGGAGAAGGGGGAGGGAGAAGGGGGAGGGAGAAGGGGGAGGGAGAAGGGGGAGGGAGAAGGGGGAGGGAGAAGGGGGAGGGAGAAGGGGGAGGGAGAAGGGGGAGGGAGAAGGGGGAGGGAGAAGGGGGAGGGAGAAGGGGGAGGGAGAAGGGGGAGGGAGAAGGAGGGGGAGAAGAAGGAGGGGGAGAGAGAATGATCGGTCATGTACACAGAGACATGAGTTCTCTGTCTTCTCTCGAACAGTTTCTTGATGAATTACATCGTCATTTGCAGGGAGGAGCATCCAGATAAGGCAACAGACATATTGATTGGGTGACCGTTACAATCAGTGTCAATAGCAGAAATTAAGTCATCATTAAGTTAAGTCAGTTAAGTTCTTATCTGATCTGAGTCATGCTCAGCTGAACCTCTTGTTTCACAAACCCAAAACTTAATTCTTTCCCTACCTGCTCATACCTTATACACTTTCTCAACCTGATTTACAAATGCTCCAAGGTGTTTGGTGAGGCTTACTCCTGTAAGATTTATAGAAATAGCTACTTGCTTGCTTGGTACACATGTCACATAAGTTGCTGATACATTGACAAGTCACACAGTCGTACATCAACTTTGACACAGAATTATTGACCAATAAGGAAAACTGCCTGATTATGAGTGCGCATGAAAAGGCACTCACCTTAACTCTCAATTTAATTCACCTGGAATCACCATTTATCTCCAGGAAATAACATTGTAACACTGTGATGTGGGAGTCAGATTTGGATTTGACTTTAGCACCATTGCCCCTAATCCAAACTCCATGGGTAGCCAGTTTAATCTGATTCCATATACTTTGCAGCAGCAATCACTGAACAGAGATCACATTTCATTTTCTTTTGAGTATACTTGCTCTGCCTGTCTCCTGGTCAGAGGGGCCAATTCTGCTCCCCAGAAAGATCAGAAAAGTTTGTGTGAATTACCACTATATCACGAGCACTTTGGAGTCAACTCCAGTGCCATGCGAGAGAATCATTTATCCCTTTCTACAAAGTTGAGAAGAAGAGTGATATGAATGACTGACAGGAAAAACTACTAAATATACATTCGTGCTTCATACTCACACACAAAGTAGTGCAAACATCTCAGTGCCAAAACGAACCAGACTCTTATCATTCATTGCCACATCCTTTGCTCTCATTGGAACTGTGGCATCATAGCAGATCATGGAGGCCACAGCTTGGGATCAGGCATGAGGGAAAGAGATCACCCCCTTTTTTTTTTGAGGTGGGGGGGAGCGACTCTAGGAAAAGTATCTTTAATCTCAATGAGATTAGTGGTCCCATGACCTCATCTATATTAAAGTAAAACAACATTACATGGACTCACTGTTAGTGCCCTCAGCTCAATCATCTTCAGCTGCTTCAATGAACTTTCCTCCAATATAAAGGTCAAAAATGGGGATGTTCGCTATTAACTGCACAATGTTCAGGCCTGAGCTGTTAAGTGTAAGTAACATTCATACTACAGAAGAGTCAGGTAATGGCTCTTTCAAACAAGAAAGAAAGAATCCAATCAACACTTCTTTACATTCAATGCATCACCATTGCTGAATGCCCCATTATCAATCTACTAGACCAGAAATTGGACTGGACGTTTCAATTCTATGGCAACAAGAGTTGATTACAGGCTGGAAGACTCTGCTGAGCAAAGGTCCACCATCTACAAGGCATGAGTTAGGATTATGATGGACTGCTCTTCATTTGGGTGAACGAATGTCACTCCACGATGAATGTCACTCCACGAACATTCATAAAGCTCACAGCAAAGATATAAACCACAAACTTTATTACCTGGAAAGACAAAGGCAATAGCTGCATGGGAACATCACCACTTTCAAGTTCCCTATCAAGCTGTACGTTGTCCCACAAAGACATATATTCATTAAGGCAAGGTCCAAATGCTAGAATGGATGCCTTAACAGCACCGTGGGTGAACCTAAGTTACATTAAATGTGGTGATTCAAGAATCAACTCAATTACACAAAGGGATTTTGGGATTGGCATAAATTGTAACTCATCCAACAATGCCCAAATTCCATGAATAAATTAAGAGAGACATACCTATAGGAGATGGACTCAAGTGAGGCAGTTCACCACCACCATTTTCTCAAAAGCAATTCAGGATGGACTACAGATGATGGCCTTACAAATAATGTTCACATGAAACAAACAAAATATGATAATAAATACTTTTTTCCAGTACTCATCAGTAAAGTCCATTTTAAATTGCTGTATAACTTATCTTTTTCCCTTGGTTTTTGAAATATATTTTTATTGAACAGAAACTTGTATTTTCAAATTCTACAGCAGCTTCCTTTGAGACACAAGGCTGTTTTGCAGTCTCGATAAATGGATGAACTATACCTATCAATAACATTACTTAGATCTGCAAATGTTGCTATTAAAATCCAGTTGCTGTTAATATACCAACAGATGGGTACATGAATTGCAAGGGTTTAGATGGATACGGGCAAGTGCTGGCAAATGGGACGAGATTAGTTTAAGATATCTGGTCGACATGGATGAGTTGGACTGAAGGGTCAGTTTCTGTGCTGTACATCTCTTTGATTCAATTTGTGTTTTACCCGATTGCAGTTAGCAAGTACGTATTGAAAATACTTTTATTGCATCAAATGAATCATTCTGCAACTTTTAATTGCATTGATCTCATAAAAGACTAGAAATTTATTCTACAGAAGGACACAAAATAATCAGGCCTCAACTCAGTTGAGTTATTCGTACCAGACTGTGACCACAAGATATCATCTGGAATTCCAACAGAAATACAGGTTCAATGTATTTTTTGAGTCAAAAGTATAGAACACATTCCTTCAAGCAGCTGGTGACAAGTGTCCGATCATAGCACTTAACAACTCAAAGTGCATTCAACGTTAAGGCTAATTTTACTTTTCAAGTATTAATTTCACACAGAAATGAATAGATTTGAATGGAACTTGAGATTTTGCATCAAGTGTTAAATGTTTGTATGAAACACAATAGAAAATCTTGATGAACAGTATGAAAATAATTACAGAACATTTCAATGTTTAAATTAAGCATTTTCCTTAAAACATCAGTTACTGATTGGTCTAATCAGTTGTTTAACTTGTTCGTGTTTTAAAAACAAAAAAATCATCAATCATTTTCAGGAACGGCAGAAATTCACAAGCAAGTGTCTAATCTGATTCTCCAGTCAAGGTTATGTTTCACCAGCAAACAGGTTCCTGAAAAGGATTCTACTACATCACATGAAGTTAGGAAGCTAATTTTTACGACCAAGAAGTAATTTATGTTTAGAACTGGAGTCAAAATATTACAACAGCCCGAATTCAAACTTGTGGGTTGCAACGATGTTTTATGAGCCAACAGCAACTATTTTGGTTGACAAGTGCATTTTTGGTCAGGGTAGCCATGAGTGAAGTTGGGTTGGGATTTGGAGTCAAGGGGATTGAGGGACCAAGTGCTTTCCACTGAAAATTTCTGCCCAAATTTTGTTATTTGTAGTGAAACAGCAGCATAAACTTCTCCATGCATTTAGCCACAAATTGTAGAAGTTGATATTATTGTCAGTCAACTACTAGAAGGTACAGTGCCATCTGCAGGATATTGCAGTCTTATGTAAACAAAACAAGCAACTCTATCTTCTTAAGTAAACATATTAAAGAATTGCAGAGGAGTACAAGGTCTAAACTCAGAAGACTGAACAAAAATTTAGGATTGGGGGTGGGGGGGAAAAAGAGGAACAAATACCGTATATACTTCAGTAATAGTTGAATTTTTTGAAACAGACAAGGTCTTTTCCCTGGGGTGGGGGAGTCCAGAATTAGAGGGCATAGGTTTCGGGTGAGAGGGGAAAATATAAGAGAGACCTAAGGGGCAACGTTTTCACACAGAGGGTGATGCATGTATGGAATGAACTCCCAGAGGAAGTGGAGGAGGCTGGTACAATTGCAACATTTAAAAGGCATCTGGATGGTATATGAATAAGAAGGGTTTACAGGGATATAGGCCAAGTGCTGGCACATGGGATATCTGGTCGACATGGACGAGTTGGACCGAAGGGTCTGTTCCATGCTGTACATCTCGATGACTCTATGACTACATTTTAAAGGTTAAATTTGTGAGATCAACAATAACATGGATACTATTTTTGAGGCACTGAAATTCATACGTCAAAATTTATACTGCAGCATAAGCAGTATGAATGCTACATAAGGGGGAAAAAAAATTGAATTATGGTAATCCTGAAAACCCAGAGCAGAATCAACAGCCAGCGGACTGGAAGACCAGGAGCGGAATAGAACAACTGGCAGACTGGAAAGCTGGAGCAGAACATGACGGCCAGCACACTGACTCAAACATTGATCTGGTATCTGTGAAGAACTAGGGTCGACTTTTACACAAGATATGGAAAATTCCAGATTATTTGGGTGGCACAATGGCTAGCACTGAGGTTCAATTACCACCTCAGGCAACTGTCTGTGTGCAGTTTGCACATTCTCCCAGAGTCTGCGTGGGTTTCCTCCGGGTGCTCCGGTTTTCTCCCACACTCCAAAAAATGTGCAGGTCAGGTGATTTGGCCATGCTAAATTGCTCGTAGTATTAGGTGAAGGGGTAAATGTAGGGGAATGGGTCTGGGTGGGTTGCTCTTTGGAGGGTTGGTGTGGACTTGTTGGGCCGAAGGGCCTGTCTTCACACTGTAAGTAATCTAATCTAAAAAAAAAACTGCATGATCCTCCATGAAAACTTTGCTCCACTGGTATTTTGCCTGGAGTATCAGCATTGAAACAGGTGAGGGGATTGAATTTGTAGAACTGAACAATTAGATCCGACTAACAGTTCGGGCTTGCTAATTGAAGTGCTAGCAATCTTTAGAACACTGATAAATATTACTGGTTTCCAAAAACACCTTTGGCACTGAACATGCATTTAGACTAATATGGAGTCTCAAAATCTGCTTTTAATTAGGAGATAGAAAAAAAAACTTTGCACTTATTTTACCCTCCTTTCATGCTCAATCTCATTCCACTTTCCACATCAATGTTTTGTTTGCTGTACATAATTTAAATCTGAATTAAATATTCTAATTTTAATTTTATAGTATATACACTATACCTCTCAGGAAGAATGCTTTAATCTGATGGAAAAGACACTATTATTTACCTTGGTCGTCGTTCCTTGTTCTCTAAAGATCATTTTATGTGCCAAGTCGATAATCACAAAAGATGTATTCAAAATCCTTAAAACTTGTGGGCATCTTTAAGCATAATGAAAAACAATGCTTCTCATTTGCCACTGACTAAACCAAAACTATAAATCTCTTAGCAGTAGGGGCCAAGATCCAAATTTCCCTTAATACTGTACCAAAATAAGACAAAACATACAGATATAACATTTAGTCAGTATGTTCTTATGCAAGTGACAGCACACAGTCCAGTATACAAGGTGGGTGAGAGAGATCAGTGGGCTTGAATTATCAAGATGATCAGTCATTAGTTTAAGAAAATAAGTGACAGGATTTCAGTGTAGAATTGAAACACCAAAAAAACCTCTATAGTACAAACCTGAACAAAACCAAAGAACAGGTAATAGCATGCTCTAACCATGTACGCAACTTAGACTCAAACGTTTAGGATGAACATGAATTAACACAGTGAACAGACACACTGTGATCTCAAAGTGATTCTTCCAAATTAAAGGGTCACAACCAAGTGGAACAGTTTTCTTGATTACATGACCAAAAAGCAAACCTTCTTTATGTCTGAAAAGAGATCTTATCTGAATCCTCTTCATTAAATCAAAAATGCTTGTATTGATCATACCTTCTCTTAATAAAGGCTTTAATTCTTGGTATCAATTTAATGAATCTTTCCCACATCAACACAATAGCCTCAAATGAAGCACAAATATCAACTGGGAGATCCAATGACAGCACAGGACTTCAGTGAAAGAAAATGGAGAATTAAGACCTTTAAACATGCACTGTCAGTTGATGAGATTATGACAAATCGAAGCCTGAAACCAATTTACTAATTTCTGCTCCATAATTACCTGCCACTCTTAAATAGTGACAAGATAAAAAAATTCTTGCATGTTTTTCTTTAAATCTAAAGTGAAAGACCTTGCACTAGCCCAATGTCAAATCCATCTGCTGTTACGTTACCTACTAAATTAATGTGTTCCTTCATAATCTTTATTTCCCATTTATGCTTTATTCCAGCCCTCCTAGTTTAGTATAAGTTTTAGCTGTAAAGATTGAAATGCTTAAGCATTTACTGCATATTGCAGCTTCTGCAGGGAGAACCAACCTATTCCTCCTCATGGTAACATGAATTTTGCAAGCCAAGGCTGCAGATCAGTTTTGCATTATGTCTGTCTCATTAACTTGTTTGGAATGGAAGCGGACTGAATCACAATAGCTACAAGCACAGAAGACAACCATTTAGCATGTTCTGACCACGCTCACACTCTTCCTTCAACGCTAACAGTTTCTCATCTCCCGGAGCAACTGACCACATTGAACCATCAAATCAAAAATCAAATCAGTCAACATAATACCGAATATTCTTCTAAAATGGTTAGATTTGCCATACCATTTAAAAATATTTCAGATAAAAGAAGTCGACCAGCCTGTAAGAGTTTGTCAAGCTCTTCATTCTATTGGGAACGTAGAAATTAAAATGCCATCGAATCTAGCATATATTGAATATACCAAATGCAGTACATGTAGAAATACAACATCAGCTCTGATTTAAATTATTGTCTCAGTTTAAATGTATTTCTGTTCCGTCAGACCTGAATGATAAACCAGGCACCTGAGTAGATTGAACATGCAGGAGCCGATAATTTGCCCTTCAAGCCTGCTCGATTAATTGTCAACATCATGGCTCATCTATTTGTGGCCTCAACTCCATTTTTCTGTTTGCTCCACAACCCTAACCTCCTTGTCTATCAAAAGTCCATCCAAGTCAGCCCTGAAAAAGAATTCAATGACCCAGCTTCACAGTTTTCTGGCTATGAGAACTCTACGGATGAATGATTCTCTGTATCACCAAGAAAATCTGTGCATCTGCCTTAAAAGTGAGATCTAATTCTTAAACTGTGTCCCCGAGCTCTTTTGCACCCACAAGAGAAAATATCCTTCTACTATATTGTCTAACAAGTCTCCTGAGATTTCATGTTCCACTAAGATCAATGCTCATTCTTCTAAACTCTAATAGGTACATGCCCAATCTTTCTCATACGAGAAGGTTTTCATTCCAGAAATAAGTGAATAATAATACTATTCATGGTATCTTAATTATATTATTTAATCAAATAAGCCCAAAACTGCATGCACATTGCCTCACTAGCAAAACTCCCTACATTTAATTCTATTTTGCTTTCAATAAATGCCAAAATTTCATTTGTCCTTCACTTGTTTTATCATAACATTCCTGTGTGCAATTCATGTCCCAGGGTACCCAGATAACCTTCTTTTCTTCAAAATTCACGAGTCTCTCTCTCCATTTAGATAAAACATTGCTTTCCTAATTTTCCTGCCGAAATGAACAAGTTCACATCCTTCACATTATTCTCCATGTGCAAAACTTCTGACCACCCACTTATCTCAGTCAATTTTCAGGCTCTTTACCTCCTCTTGACAACTTATTTTCCTACCAGGAAAATGTTTTTGATGGTGCAGGAGTCCAGAACCAGCAGTCATAGTTTAAGGATAAGGGTTAACGCTTTTGGGACCGAGAAGAGTAGAGATCTCTTCAAGACTGTGGTGAACCACAGAAAATGATTGAGGCCAAAACATTATGCATTTTCAAGGCGGAGGTAGATACAGCTGTTGAAGTTAAAGGATTCAAAGAATATGGAGGGACTGAGATTAAGGTATTGAGCACAATGATCAGCTACAATATTCTGAATTGCACAGCAGGCTTGAGTGGTTGAATGGCCTACTCCTGCTCCTACTTTTTATGTTTCTACATACCAATCTTGGGTTGTTGGAAAATTTAGCTACACTCATTCAGCTCCTTTGACCAGATCATTAATATAGATAATAAATTGTTGACAATCCAGTAATGATCTCTACAGTGCTTCACAACTAACAGTTTGCCAAACTGAAAACAATCCTTCATCCCCACATTCCAGTTAATGTCAGCTGACTTAACCATTATCCATCCTTATGTTACTCATTACACCATGTGCTCTTCTCTTGTGTAGTTCCATTTAATGGGTCATGTTGTCAAATGCTTTTTGGAAATCCAAAAAAACATATTGACAAATTCCCCTTTATCAACATTGCTTGTTACCTGCTTTAAGAAATTCTACAAACTGATGAAACATAATTTCCTTTGCACAAAACCACTGTATTTGCTTCATTTGGATCTTTTGTTTGAGATAAAACTATCATATGCACAAATGACAGTACCTGACCTGGTTTTCCTCTAAGCTTTCTTGATACCAGATTATTTGCAATTTAGTGACACAATTCTGCTTGTACGGAGAGAGACTGGTCCAGTTCGTACTAAATTGCCAGGAATTTAGAAGAATGAGGGAAGATAGAGTCATAGAGATGTACAACACAGAAACAGACCCTTCGGTCCAACCCATCCATGCCAACCAGATATCCCAGCCCAATCTAGTCCCACCTGCCAGCATCCAGCCCATATCCCTCCAAACCTTTCCTATTCATATACCCATCCAAATGCCTCTTAAATGTTGCAATTGTACCAGCCTCCCCCACTTCCTCTGGCAGCTCATTCCATACACATACCACCCTCTGTGTGAAAAAGTTGCCTCGTAGGTCTCTTTTATATCTTTCCCCTCTCACCCTAAACCTATGCCCTTCAATTCTGGACTCCCCGACCCCAGGGAAAAGACTTTGCCTATTTACCCTATCGATGCCCCTCATAATTTTGTAAACCTCTATAAGGTCACCCCTCAGCCTCTGATGCTCCAGGGAAAACAGTCCCAGCCTGTTCAGCCTCTCCCTATAGTTCAAATCCTCCAACCCTGGCAGCATCCTTGCAAATCTTTTCTGAACCCTTTCAAGTTTCACAACATCTTTCCGACAGGAAGGAGACCAGAAGTGCATGCAATATTCCAACAGTGGCCTAACCAATGTCCTGTACATGACCTCCCAACTCCTGTACTCAATATTCTGAGCGATAAAAGGAAAGCATACCAAATGCCTCCTTCACTGTCCTATCTACCTGCGACTCTACTTTCAAGGAGCTATAAACCTGCACTCCAAGATCTTTGTTCCGCAACACCCCCGAGGATCTTACCATTAAGTGTATAAGTCCTGCTAAGACCTGCTTGCCCAAAATGCAGCACCTCGCATTTATCTGAATTAAACTCCATCTGCCACTTCTCAGCCTATTGTCCCATCTGGTCAAGATCCTGTTGTAATCTGTGGTAACCCTCTTTGCAGTCCACTACACCTCCAATTTTGGTGTCATTTGCAAACTTACTCACTGTACCTCTTACACTCACATCCAAATAATTTATATAAATGACAAAAAGTAGAGGACCAGCACTGATCCTTGTGGTCACAGGCCTCCAGTCTGAAAAACAATCCTCCACCACTGCCCTCTGTCCTCTACCTTTGAGCCAGTTCTGTATCCAAATGGCTAATTCTCCCTGTATTCCATGAAATCTAACCTTGCTAATCAGTCTCCCATGGGAAACCTTGTCGAATGCCTTACTGAAGTCCATATAGATCACATCTACTGCTCTGCCCTCATCAATCCTATTTGTTACTACTTCAAAAAAACTCAATCAAGTTTGTGAGAAATTATTTCCCACACACAAAACCATGTTGACTATCCAGAATCAGTCCATGCCTTTCCAAATGCATGTACATCCTGTCCCTCAGGCTTCCCTCCAACAACCTGACCACCACCGAAGTCAGGCTCACTGGTCTATAGTTCCCTGGCTTGTCCTTACCACCCTTCTTAAACAGTGCGACCATGTTAGCCAACCTCCAGTCTTCCGGCATCTCACGTGACTATCGAAGATACAAATAACTCAGCAAGAGGCCCAGCAATCACTTCTCGAGCTTCCCACAAAGTTCTAGGGTACACCTGATCAGGTCCTGGGAATTTATCCACTTTTATGCGTTTCAAGACATCCAGCATTTCCTCCTCTGTAATATGGACATTTTTCAAGATGTCACCATCTATTTCCCTTCATTCTATATCTTCCACATCCTTTTCCACAGTAAATACTGATGCAAAATACTCGTTTAGTATCTCCCCATTTTCTGCAGCTCCACACAAAGTCTGCCTTGCTGATCTTTGAGGGGCCCTATGCTCTCCCTAGTTACCCTTTTGTCCTTAATGTATTTATAAAAACTCTTTGGATTCTCCTTAATTCTATTTGCCAAAGCTATCTCATGTCTCCTTTTTGCACACTAACAGGACTAGACAGTTTAAACAGAGGAAGGATTTTCCCAATGAATGGGGAGCCCACAATCGGGGTTCAGTCTGAGGTTACGGGATAGGCGATTTAGGATTAAATTGAGAAAGGAACTTCTTCCCTCACAGGGTGATGAACTTGTGGAATTCTCTGCTACAGAAGATGGTTTATGCCAAAACATTCCATCTCTTCAAGGAGATAGCTAGATCTAGTTCTTGGTGCTAAAGGTATTGGCTTAGTGGTATTGTTGCTGGACCATTAATCCAGAGACCCAGCTAATGCTCTGGGGAGCCAGGTTCGAATTCCACCATGGCAGATCTTGGAATTTGAATTCAAAAAT
Organism: Chiloscyllium plagiosum; assembly: GCF_037043375.1. Taxonomy (NCBI): domain Eukaryota; kingdom Metazoa; phylum Chordata; class Chondrichthyes; order Orectolobiformes; family Hemiscylliidae; genus Chiloscyllium; species Chiloscyllium plagiosum. The sequence goes on from NW_028270145.1 coordinate 46,584,654, forward strand.
AATCTGGGATTAAGAGCCTAATGATCATGAAACCACGGTCGATTGTTTGAAAAAGCCCATCTGGTTCACTAATGCTCTTTAGGGAAGGAAATTGTCATCTTTATCTGGTCTAACCTGCACATGACTCTAAACTGCTCTCTGAGCAAGTAGGGATGGGCAATAAATGCTGGCCTAGCCAGTGAAGCTTTCATCCCACGAATGAATAACAAAAAAAGAGGACATTTGGAGAAAGCAGTAACAGGGAACTGAGTTGCCTGATTGGCCACAATCATATTGAATAGTGGAGCAGGCTCAAAAGGGCCGAACAGCCTATATTGTTTATAGGTTGCGATGTAAATAGGTGGTGTAGCCACAAGTTTGTGTCAATTAGTCAGAAGTTTTTTTAAAAAAAGTACTGCTTACTGGGATATATGAACAAAGCCAGATAAAAATTGGTACGCAAGAACAGAGACGAGAAGGTAATTCTGCTTTTACGTACTGCATGTAACTGAATGGCATGTACATTATCCACGGTTGGCATTAAAGCACTTATCTCAAGGGATGTTGGTTTCACTTTCCTACTTCACAGCCTTATTTTAAAAAATGATGTGCAATGATCAGTTGATGCTGTCCTATGTATTGTGATTTCATAGCTTGAAATACTTGTATTTTCCTCTTCTGACATTCAGGTTTTATATAAGGTATTCATGCTGGATGTTATAAAGTCAATTACTTGCTCTTGCAAAAATAGCATTGGCCACATTAGCCACACCGTGAAAGATGATGATTCCTTTGTTATGAACAAATTCAAGAAGGACATTGATCAAATGACAACAATGGAAAATTAGTGAACAAGATTTCACTTTTGTTCTTGAAATCGTCAAATCAAAGTTAATGAAATGACAGCCAGACTACTGCGATCACTAGGACTTATAACAGCACACAAACCAACAGCCACTCTCAGACAACAACTCACCAAAACGAAGGACCCGATACCCAGCATGAGCAAAACTAATGTAGTGTACAAAATCCCATGCAAGGACTGCACAAAACACTATATAGGACAAACAGGAAGACAGCTAACGATCCGCATCCACGAACATCAACTGGCCACGAAACGACACGACCAGCTATCCCTAGTTGCCACACACGCAGACGACAAGCAACATGAATTTGACTGGGACAACACTACCATTATAGGGCAAGCAAAACAAAGAACAGCCAGGGAATTCCTAGAAGCATGGCACTCATCCACAAACTCCATCAACAAACACATCGACCTGGATCCAATATACCTGCCACTACAGTGGACAGCTGAAACTGACAACCGGAAGCGGCAGGGACAGGCCACTATAAATGCCGGAGGAAACACCACAGAAGCGCTTCACAGAAGGCTCCCAAGCACTGAGGATGTCACCTAGACAGGGGACGAAACGTTTGCAACAAACACTTCCAGCTCGGCGAACAGAACCACAACAACGAGCACCCGAGCTACAAATCTTCTCACAAACTTTGAAAGTTAGTTTAAATTAAACATTATACATTGGATACAAAGTTACATCATACCTTATTTCAAAGCAATCTGCAAACAATCTATGCTGAATGATCTGCTGCAATTATGTCGACTGCAAGTTCAGATCTTAGCCAAGGGTCATGTCTAAAGAGGATAAAATGCCATCTCTTCAAAAATCACCAAATCATAAAACGTCAAACGCTGCTTTTACTATTAAAATGGAGCCTAGCACCCATGCAAACATATTTTCCAATCCACGTTAACAGCTGCAGACAAATATTTATATCTATACAAAAGAAAATGGTACACTAAGCAAATGAGTTTAACTAATATGTAGTCATGATGAAGCAAAGCAACTTCTGCTGTAAAAGCCAAAGACTTCAGGTTTAACAACTAAGCTGGATGGTCGAGTAAGTTATTTACATTAACAGTGGTTAGCATTGCTGCCTCACAGCGCCAGAGACCTGGGTTCAATTCTCGCCTCGGGCAACTGTCTGTGTGGAGTTTGCACATTCTCCCCGTGCCTGCGTGGGTTTCCTCCGGGTGCTCCAGTTTCCTCCCACAGTCCAAAGATGTGCAGGTCAGGTGAATTGGCCATGGTAAATTGCCCGTAGTGTTAGGTGAAGGAGTAAATGTAGGGGAATGGGTCTGGGTGGGCTGCTCTTCGGAGGGTTTCCACACGAAGTAATCTAATCTAATCTAATCTAATCTAATCTAATCTAATCTAATTCAGAGGCCCTGGTAAATGTTCTGGATTTGAATCCCACCACGGCAAATGATGGAATGATGAAAACTTTGTTCATTTTGCCTCTGATTTCCAACCCACTGTCCTTTTCACATTGTCCTTTTCCAACACTTCCCTTCCTTTACTTGACTTCTGTATCTTCATTTCAGGAAATAAACTGTCCTCTGCCATCCATTACAAAGCCCAATAACTCCCGTAGGTACCTTCACTACAGCTTGTCACACGCCATGTCCTGCAAGGACACAATCCTATTCTCCCAGTTTCTTTCCCTATGTTGCATCGGTTCAGATGATGCCACCTTCCAAAGCTTGCTTATTCCGTAATCGAGGTTTCCCATCCACAGTGGTTGACAGGACCCTCAACCACATGATGGAATTTGAATTCAATAATAATCTGGCAAGGAGTTTCTGATGAAGGACTTCTGCCCGAAACGTCGATTTTCCTGCTCCTCGGATGCTGCCTGACCGGCTGTGCTTTTCCAGCACCACTAACCCAAAATCCAAGAAATCATTGTTGATTGTTGAAAAAACCATTCGGTTCACTCAGGTCCTTTAAGGAAATCTGCCATCCTTACCTGGTCTGGCTTATATGTGACTCCAGACCAAAAGCATTGTGGTTGACTGTTAACTGCTTCTGGGCAATCAGAGATGAGCAATAAATGCTCGCACAGCCATTGATGCCTAAATCCTATGGACGAAAATAAAACTTTATTCTTTTACTAGGGACAGGCAAATAATAAATTTTAACCATAAGCCCAACTTGCACACCTCCTCACATCTTCCTCCAGGGAAGACGCAACCTTGTCTCAGTTTCTCCATCACATATGTTTTGTTAATATTATCTCCTAGATCAACGATATCTTCCATTCTTCTCTAAACCCACCATAAGTGGGCAGCTTTATATTCTTAAACGTATTAACTACAAATATGTTTTACATAGTGACAAAATTTGATGCCAAATGCTGTCTTAGTTATTTCTTTTTACTGATTGCATTGAGTTGCCATGTAAGTTCAAAGGACAATTAGGTCAAACATACTCTTATGTGGCTGAAATCAGGCTTACTCAAAACTGAGCAAGACCAACAGATTTCGTTCACTAAAAAAAAAGCTGGTGAACAAGTGGGCCTTTAATGACAATCCACAGTCACTAAAACAAAGATGTCTGTGATAACTGAAGGTGTGTAGGTATCCATAAAATTTACCTGATTATCCTGTACACCAAGCCGTGAGGAACAGCTTGGATCCTCAAACGGACAGGCGTAATAAATTATAAGCTAATATCTATGTTCTATAAAAACATAACTTAAAGAGGTGGTGTCCATTTTGTTCATTGAACCTGCCCCCCTATTGAAAAACATGAAGTGGATTTGATTGTGGATATAACACCACTTTCCTACCTGCCCTGAGAACCTTTGACTTTCTTGCAGATGAGTAATCTGACTAATTCAGTCTTAAACACATGGAATACATTCAACTATTTGTCCTTAACTGTTCCCTCGGATGTTGAACGTTAAAAGATTTAACAAACATCGGAGGGGCAAAATTTCTCCTCTTCCCCAGAGTTCTACATTCTTCTCTCCATTAAGGGTAACATTCAAACAGCACAGACTCTGTCAAAGCCCCTTAGAAAAGTAGGTTTCAATAAGATCAGCTGTCATTACTATCAACTCCAATCAGTGTGGTCTCAATCTACTCAAACTTTCCTTACACACCAAGAACTTCTGGGTTTGTGAGCTTTCCCTGAATTGCCTCTAATGGAAGTACATCCTTACTTAACAAACACAATGGTGCACAATACTCCAGGTGCTCTCTCAGTAATGAGGAGAAAGTGAGGACTGCAGATGCTGGAGATCAGAGCTGAAAATGTGTTGCTGGAAAAGCGCAGCAGGTCAGGCAGCATCCAGGGAACAGGAGAATCGACGTTTCAGGCATAAGCCCTTCTTCAGGAATGAGGAAAGTTTGTCCAGCAGGCTTAGATAAAAGGTAGGGAGGAGGGACTTGGGGGAGGGGTGTCGGAAATGTGGTAGGTGGAAAGAGGTCAAGGTGAGGGTGATAGGTCAGACTGGGGGTGGAGGCGGAGAGGTCAGGAAGAAGATTGCAGGTTAGGAAGGCGGTGCTGAATTCGATGGATTTGACTGAGACAAGGTGGGGGGAGGGGAAATGAGGAAACTGGTGAAATCCGAGTTCATCCCTTGTGGTTGGAGGGTTCCTAGGCGGAAGATGAGGCGCTCTTCCTCCAACCGTCATGTTGTTGTGGTCTGGGGATGGAGGAGTCCAAAGACCTGCATATCCTTGGTTGAGTGGAAGGGGGAATTGAAATGTTGAGCCACAGGGTGGTTGGGTTGGTTGGTCCGGGTTTCCCAGAGGTGTTCTCTGAAACGCTCCGCATGTAGCCGGCCTGTCTCCCCAATATAGAGGAGGCCACATCGGGTGCAGAGGATGCAATAGATGATGTGTGGGGTGGTGCAGGTGAATCTGTGGCAGATATGGAAGTTTCCTATCAGCATTCCTGAAGAAGGGCTTATGCCCGAAACGTCGATTCTCCTGTTCCCTGGATGCTGCCTGACCTGCTGCACTTTTCCAGCAACACATTTTCAGCTCTCTCAGGAATGCCTGGTACAATTTCAGCAAACCTGGTTATTTCAATAGTCTGCACCCCCTTGCAATAAAAGGCCAACCTTCCATTTGCTTTCCTAATTACTCAATGGATCTTCATACCAACTTTGTTATTTATGTAGCTGGTCACCCTAATGTCTCTGAATCACATTCTGCCATCTTTCTGTTGAAATAATTCACTGGGTCACACTATTGTAAGAACACCATGTTTATCTCACAGAGACTCACAAAGCGCATGTCATGAGCTCAGCATTTTCCCTGCAACATCACTCCAATTCCTCTTCATTCAATTGCCAAAAACACTGAAATTGGCCAATACATCCACAACTTTAAAAGAAGCACACATTTGGCAGCCCGTCAAAGCCTCCAGTTGAAACTGGAGGACCAAACATGTCTAACCATGTTTAATTTTTAACACAAATGGAGAGTTCTTCAGGTTCACTGTTGCAATAAGGCTATGAATAAATGGTACCACATGGCTTACATAATTTGTGATTAACATTGTATAACAAATTAAGTTAAATATTTCTGGAATCTGGATTCCAAAATAGGTGCAAATGGGCACTAGTTGACTTCTGCAAAGGTTTTTCATTTTAAATAAAAGTTAGACAGACCTTCCAGAACAGTGATTTAAACAACTTCTATCAGAGGGCAAGTGAATGTAAATTTATGTGATGTTAACAGGATGATGTTTCTAATCATCTTGCTGGCTGGTAGAGTGGACATGTGTGATCATTGGGTAAAAACAAGGATGGCAGATGCTGGAAACCAGAATCTAGATTAGAGTGGTGCTGGAAAAGCACAGCAGGTCAGGCAGCATCCGAGGAGCAGGAAAATCAATGTTTCGGGCAAAAGCCCTTCATCAGGAATAGAGGCAGGAAACCTGCAGAGTGGAGAGATAAATGAGAGGGGGAGAAAGTAGCAGAGAGTACAATAGGTGAGTGGGGGTGGGGATGGAGGTGATAGGTCAGAGAGGAGGATGGGGGAATGTAGGAAAGAGTACAATGGGTGAATGGGGGTGGGGATGAAGGCGACAGGTCAGGGAGGAGGGTGGAGTGGACAGGTGGGAAGGAAGATAGGCAGGTAGGACAATTCATGAGGGTGGTGCTGAGCTGGAAGGTTAGAGCTGGGGTGAGGTGGAGGGAGGGGAAATGAGGAAATTGGTGAAATCCATATTGATGCCATGGGGTTGAAGTGTTCCAAGGCGGAAGATGAGGCGTTCTTCCTCCAGGCGTCAGGTGGTGAGGGAGCAGCAGTGTCCTCGGCAGAGTGGGAGGGGGAGTTGAAATTTGGGCCATGGGATGATGGGGTTGATTGGGGCGAGTGTCCCGGAGATGTTCCCTAAAGCGCTCTGCTTGGAGGCGTCCAGTCTCACCAATGTTGAGGAGACCTCATCGGGAGCAACGGATACAATAAATGATATTGGTGGATGCGCAGGTAAAAACTTTGATGGATGTGGAAGGCACCTTTGGGGCCTTGGCTGGAGGTGAGGGGGGGGGGAGGTGTGGGCGCAGGTTTTGCAATTCCTGCAGTGGCAGGGGAGGGTGCCAGGACGGGAGGGTGGATTGTTGGGGGGCATGGACCTGGCCAGGTAGTCACGGAGGGAACGGTCTTTGTGGAAGGCAGAAAGGGGTGGGGAGGGAAATATATCCCTGGTGGTGGGGTCAGTTTGGAGGTGGTGGAAATGTCAGCCGATGATGCAGTTTATGCGAAGGTTGATAGGGTGGAAGGTGAGCACCAGGGGGATTCTGTCCTGGTTATGGTTGAAGGGGTGGGGTTTGAGGGCGGAGGGGCGGGATGTGGACGAGATGCGTTGGATAGCATCTTTAACCACGTGGGAAGGGAAATTGAGGTCTCTAAAGAAGGAGGCCATCTGGTGTGTTCTGTGTTGGAACTGGTCCTCCTGGGAGCAGATACAGTGGAGGCGGAGGAATTGCGAATACAGGATGGCATTTTTGCAGGAGGGAGGGTGAGAAGAGTTGTAATCCAGGTAGCTGTGGGAGTCGATAAGTTTGTAAAAAAATGTCAGTGTCCAGTCGGTCGTCATTAATGGAGATGGAGAGGTCCAGGAAGGGGAGGGAGGTGTCAGAGATGGTCCAGGTAAATCTAAGGTCAAGGTGGAATGTGTTGGTGAAATTGATGAATTGCTCAACCACCTCACGGGAGCACAAGGTGGTGCCAATGAGGTCAGTCATCGATGTTGCGGAGGAAGAAGTGGGGAGTGGTGCCGGTGTAACTACGGAAGATGGACTGTTCTAAATAGCCAACAAAAAGACAGGCATAGCTGGGACCCATACAGGTTCGCATGGCTGCCCGTTTGGTCTGGAGGAAGTGGGAGGATTCGAAGGAGAAATTGTTAAGGGTGAGGACCAGTTCAGCCAAACAAATTAGAGTGTCGGTGGAAGGGTACTGTTGGGGACATCGGGAGAGGAAGAAACAGAGGGCTTGGAGGCCCTGGTCATGGCGGATGGAGGTGAAGATGGATTGGATATCCATGTTGAAGATGAGGCATTGGGGCCGGGGAAACGGAAGTCTTGGAGGAGGTGGAGGGAGTGCGTGGTGTCTCGAGGAACTAGGAGGGATAGGACAGTGTCAAGATAGGTGGAGATAGGTTTGGCGGGGCAGGAGCATGCTGAGACAATGGGTTGGCCAGGGTGGTCAGGCTTGTGGATCTTGGGAAGGAGGTAGAATTGGGTGGTGCGGGGTTCCCAGACTAAGAGGTTGGAAGCTGTGGGTGGGAAATCTCCTGAGGCGATGAGGTTCTGAATGGTCTGGGAAATGACGGTTTGGTGATGGGGGGGGGTGGGGTCATGGTGGAGGGGGCAGTAAGAGGAGGTGCCTTCGAGTTGGCGTCTGGCTTCAGCGGTATAGGTGTCAGTGCGCCAAACTACCAGTGCACCCCCTTTATCTGCTGGTTTGACTGTGATGTTGGGATTGGAGCAGAGGGAGTGGAGGGCTTTGCATGGTGAGGGCGAGAGGTTAGAGTGGGAGAGGGGGGGTAGACAGTTTGAGGCGGTTAATGTCTTGGTGGCAATTGGAAATGAAGTGATCGAGGGCAGGTAATAGGCCAGCACAGGGTGTCCAGGTGGATGGAGTGTGTTGGAGGCGGGCAAAGGGGTCCTTGGAAGGTGGGCAGGAGTCCTGATTGTAAAAGCAAGCATGGAGGCAGAGGAAGAAGTGTTCGACATCACGGCGTGTATTAAATTCATTGATGTGTGGGCGGAGGGGGATAAAGGTGAGGCCTTTGCTGAGGACTGATCATTCGTCCTCAGTGAGGGGGAGGTCAGGGGGAATGGTGAAAACTCGGCAGGGCTGGGAGCTAGGACCTGGTGTAGGTGTGGAGCTGGGATTGGGGGCAGAGCCTGTAATTGGAGTGGGCGTGGTGGTCGGGGGAATGGGGATGAAGTCACGAGCAGGGGTGGTGTTCCCCTCAGGGTTCTGGGGGGTGGGGATGGTGACAGTGGGATCTGTGGGGGGGGGTGTGTGTGTCAGCAGAATGCAGGTGAGCGGCATTGGTGGGGGCGGAAGTGGTGGCGACCATGGCGGAGGGCGGCGCGGAAGTCACTGAGCATGTGACATCAGCGATGATGTGAGAGGCGGAAGTGATCATTACCTTTTTTTTCAGTCCAAGAGAATCTAGGGCTGTGCAAGTTCAGTTCAGAGGGCACCAGTGTTGAGTTTCAACGTAAATTTAGTTTCTCTCCAAGAAGCAGCATTCAGGAAAAGCAGAGAACAAATAATCTCAGCGTTAAAACATAAGATCTAGGAGGAGTAAACAATTCCGTTTGAGCCTGCCCTGCCATTTGATATGGTCATGTCTGATCTCATCTCAGGCTGAACTCCACTCTCCTGTAGACTCTATCACCCTTCAAATCTGTTAATTATTTACCTATCTCCTACAATTAACTCAATGCCCCAGCAGCCACCACACTGAGGGAGTGAATTCCACAGATTCACAAACATTGGAGAGAAATAATTTCTCCTCTGCCACCACTTAGCTGAAAACTATGACCTCTCAACTTACATTGTCCCACATTCTTTCGACATTTACTTTGTCAATCCCCTTGGCACCTTGAATTCTCTCACAGGATGTGGACATCGCAGGCTGGCCAGCATTTCGTGCCCATCCTTAGTTGTCCTTGAGAAGTTGGTGGTGAGCTGCCTTTCTTCATTACTGCAGTCCATGAGCTGTAGATAAACCCACAATGCCATTAGAAAGAGGATTTCCATATTTTGGCCCAGCGACAGTGAAAGAACAGTGGTATCTCTCCAAGTCAGGATGGAGTGTGGCTGGAAGGAAAACTTGCAGGTGACAGTGACAGATACGACAATTAGATTTCCATCATTCTTCAGAACCCCACAGCATACAGGGTTAAATTGTTCAAGCTCTCTTCGTAATATAAACCCTTAATCTCTGGTATCAATTCAGTGAACCTCATCTGAACAGCCTCCAATATAAGTACAACCCTCAAATAAGAGGACCAAAATTCTATGCAATACTCCAGATGCAGTCTCCCTAATACCTTGTACAGTTGCAGCAACACTTGCCTATTTTTATACTCTGTTCCATTAGTCATAAACGTCAAAATTCCCTTTGCCTTCCTTATTACCTGCTGATTGTTTAATTTGTGAAACTTTCAATACAGGAGAGCACAGTTTGAAATCCGCAGGATATTAAAACGGAAAAGGTTTAGGTGCTTAGTTATGTTGTTAAAGTTCATGTCATGATTTGTGAAGGAGTCATGACAGTTTCTTTGTCTTCACAATCCACAGCAATCAGGACTCAGTTATGTAGGATCCCAAAAGATTAGAGATACCATAATGACTTTCCCCATAATGACTTTCCTTGACTTGAGTCCCTGTAATGGACAGTGTTGGGAAACAGGATGAATTGTTGTTTCACTGCATGGTGCAAGACCATTCCAACTGCCTTTTCTATTTGGACAGCTTGTATTTTTTCCAGATCTTCTTTTGTGTAATAAACTTTAGTTCTGAAAACGTTCAACCTCGTGTGAATGCCTCAGTGATGAACTATCACTTGAATTAACTCCACAAAACAAATAAACGTATGATCTATCAAGGTGGGCTTTTTTGGAATCTCACCTGTATCACCATACTTACAGCTGGGATCATCAAAAGAACAAAAGCATCAATCTTAAGAATACATGTCCTTTTGTTCCATTACCTCTGCAGGACTAATTCTTGTCATTCACTCCTGCCTTCCACCCTCTTAGGACATTCTTTTTGCCCTTTTTCCACTTGCTCTTTGCTCAAATTCTACCGCATCTCTAACTTTTCCCAGTTCTGATTAAACAGTTCTCATTTAAGTTATCAGAGGGAAGGTGATGAATAGCAGTCATGTCAAGAGTTACCAGGTAAATATTTTTTGATCAACTTGTTCAGAGGGGTTATGACATATGAACATTAAATGAAGCATTATTTTTATTACATCTAAATCAATCAATTCAGCAATGGCGTTCAACCATAGAATATCTTTGGTCTGCATGATCCAGTTTCTTCAAAAAATGCAGAAAGTTAAACAGATTGATGTCTCACTTTCCAAGCAGCAAAAATATATGCAAAATAAAAAATACTAAGCTCTGCTTTCCTTCACTTCAGTTGTCAATTCTCAAACTGGGATTTAAAAACAAGTTTAAAAAAAAAATCATGAAAGGCTAATTTCTCAGGCTGAACTCTTACCTGTAGATTTAAACATTTAATAACTTAAATATGGTGCAAGATAAAAAGTTACTTGAATAGTGTGTGATTACACATCAGTTTGCCTTTAATAATCCCAAGATACCAGTGGCTGTATGTATTCACTGGTTATCACTGGTTTTGCCAGAGAGGCAATCATTCCTTCTTCTGGTAGGTGTACAATGAATTCCCCCTCAATTCTCAATTAGCTTGCTTCATTTTAGACTATTCTCACCTAAAACCCAACTGACATGCAGAGTTTTCTATCTCCAATTTGTTTTGGTAATCAAATTGGTTTTGTTTAGTCTCTGAAGTGCCTATAATACTACTGAAGTTGCGATAAGAATGCTTGCGATTGAAATGGATTGATGAAGCAATTCCAATGCAGTTGGCTTAATCACGTTGACCTTTATCAATTTAATGCCTTGCATTTTTGACTGCATTTTAACAGATTGTATCTCTTTGTATGCTAATTTTTTTGAATATGATGGAATTCTGTATCAAAGCCAAAATAATACGTTAAAGCCGCGAAGCTGAACAGATGTTGGAAGGCTGTGCCACTTTCCTACATAACAACAGAAACGCAATGCGAAAGTACTTTGTCCACCAAGTGCTTTAGTGCCCTGAGGTTCCAAAAGAGTTGTTATAAATGTAAATCATTTCTATTGAAAGGCAAAACAGAGCATCATTTAAGGTGAATGAACTGATGGGAAACTGAAACAGATTTCAAATTATCCTTAAACTGTACTAACAGGTCTAATAAATAGAGGCAAGACTATTGCTTGGTTGAGACCCTGGTCACATCACTGGACACAATAAGTCGGAGACTTATTTCAAGCATGTCCAAGACAGGGTATCAGCAGAAAAAAATCAATTGTATGTGTTCATCAAATTAAATACAACAGATTCAACTGTAGCCAAGGCAAAAGGACAAAAGCAAAATTGAAGCCTCAGATTCCATTACAGGTTTCGCCCAACATAATCATGATTAGACAAGATATCTTCCAAGGTATAAGATTTAACCATAAATATGAAAAGACCATCAAATATGTTAACCTCAGGATTGATAATCCCCTTGGACAACAGGGGTCAAAAAGAAAAACTTGGACACGTTGCTACAGCATATTTGCATCCTCTCCAAGATGAGAACACATCAAGATGACAGACAAGATAGGCGATAGATTAACTATTTAATTAAAATACATAGAAGATGTTGACCCAAAAAACTTGTACCTACAAAGACCTTCAACAAGTGAAGAGAACATCCAAAAATGCTTCACAAGTGATGCAGTCCGTTAAAGCATAGTCATTGGTGTACAGGCAAACGCAACCATCAATATATAGTATTGTAGAACAGAGAACCTAGTGGTTCAGGTTTGCAATTTTTTAAAATTTGCATCACATGTTGGCAGGGTGATTAAGAAGGCATTTAGCATACTTGCCTTCATTGCTCAGATCTCTGAATATAGGAGTTGGGATATTATGTTAAGGCTGTACAGGATGTTGGTCAGGCCTCTTCTGGAGTACTGTGTCCAGTTCTGGTCGCCCTGTTTCACGAAGAATATCTTTAAACTGAAGAGGGTTCAAAAAAGATTTACCACAATTTTGCAGGAAAGGGAGAGTTTGAGTTTTGAGGATAGGTTGGGACTTTTTTTGACTGGAGTGGAGGAGGTTGAGGGGCAACTTTCTCAATCATGAGGGGTATAGATAAGGTGAACAACAAAGGTCTTCTCCCTAGGATGGGCGAGTTCAAAACTAGGGGCATATTTTGAAGGTGAGTGCAGGAAGATTTAAGAAAGGATATGAGGGACAACGTTTTTACAGAGTGGCTCATATGTGGAATTAATTGCCAGAGGAAGTGGTGGATGCAGGTTCAGTTACAACATGTAAATAACATTTGTATCAATACATGAATAGCAAAGGTTTGGAGGAATATGGGCCAAATGCAGGCAAGTGGGGCTAGTTTGGTTTCGGAACATGGTCGGTGTGGATGAGTTGGACTGAAGGGTCTATTCCTATGACCTGACAGCAATAAATTCAACTCTTTTGGGTAATACTGTCAATACAAGAACCAAAAATCCAGAACAAGTTTCCAAATGCAGTTAATAATTGAAGATACATACATTTTGCACAACACATTGTATATTTAAAGTCATGAAAAGGTAATACCGAGAGATATAATGTAAGTTGTAACAGCTTTTGGGTGGGTGGTGAATTGTTATGGTTACGATACAACAGTCTGTTTGGCAAGATAATGAAATAGAAGAGCAACAAATCACAATGAAAGCACACAGTGTGCTTATCACTAAAGTTAGGTTGGACAACCAAAAAGTGTAGCGAAGATAAATATTTTAAAACCATCACTTCATCCTAATTCTCAAGGCAGATCAAATTGGTACAACTATAATTTTCTTTTGAAAATGGCTGCTTGGCCACTTGTGATGGAAGCAGTGAAACTCATCCAACCTCCTGTCAAATAATCCATTCCCTCAGAATTGTTAGTTACCCCTTCTGCAGCCATATCTGTATAATAGTTATCAGACCCTACATATTTATTTTAACATGAACTGACAGTTCCTCCACTGCATTATGAGTGCTTCATGCATTCTTCTGGTCTTGTTTTTGAAACATCTGGTCTTATTTTCAGGCACACTCCTAAATTTGTATGTTCTGTTATCACCTATCATATATGTGTCAATGATCATTATACTCATTGCTATCTTGATCACTTGTCTTCTCCCCTTAACTAATAATGTCTTACCTCACTCAACCCACCACTCCCCGAATTTGGTTCAAGCCCTCTATATCACTCCAGTCATATAACTCATCAGAACACTGGTCCAAGCATGGTATTCTGTAGAACTAAGTATAGGAGTCTTAGTAAATTCTAACAACAGGACTGTATCATCATCATCATTGCATCCTGAGTGTTTTATGTTGATTGCTCTTTTACAATGTCTGAACAGTATCAAGCATGAATTATACTGAAAAATCAACATCTGTTGCTATTTCAACACAACAGTTCCTGAATAGTTTCATCCATTTTCAATTTTTAGATATTTTCTAAACTGACTGTTTAGAGCAGATGACGGTTGAACCTGGATCTCCTAGTCCAGAGATTGGGACATACCGCAAGATTTCCAATTTGTCTGCTTAGGGTTATATACTTCTCTTAACTAAGATGTTGGATTTTACTCTTCAGCTTCATCTTCCATTGTTCTGTCAATTTCCAAACTTAATGCAACTCATTCTGTAATGGATGTAGGTTTGGATCTTTAGATTAGATTAGATTAGATTAGATTAGATTACTTACAGTGTGGAAACAGGCCCTTCGGCTCAACAAGTCCACACCGACCCGCCGAAGCGCAACCCACCCAGACCCATTCCCCTACATTTACCCCTGCACCTAACACTACGGGCAATTTAGCATGGCCAATTCACCTGACCTGCACATTTTTGGACTGTGGGAGGAAACCGGAGCACCCGGAGGAAACCCACACAGACATGTCGAGAATGTGCAAACTCCACACAGTCAGTCGCCTGAGGCAACCATCTTCTTAAAACTCGCTCATTCTGTAATTTCTCAGCTGCCTCCTCCACCCCATATTAGGTTTGAGAGTATCCACAAATTTAAAAAGCTTTCTTATCAAGTAATTTGATTTATTTAAGTGAAGCACTGAACTTCACACATATTTAACAGTTTATACAAAAATGTTTTGCAGTGATTTGAACCAGTTGCATCTTGTTCACTACACAATCCTTGATTGGAGTTGGTACCCTGGGCTAATCAGGAAAGCCCTGATTAACCAATATAACCAGGAGAAAGAGCACACAGTATCCACCAACACCCTGGAGTTGTTCAGGGAGAGGTGGGCACCACAGGGAATGGAGTGCATTATTTCCCCCTCCAACTCTATTTTGATTTAATCCCTGCCCTCCTTTTCACTGTTTGATCACACAGCATTGCCCTTTGACGTGAAGAGCACTGCTTGTCACTCGCCACTTGGGTGCTTCCTTTCTTCCTGGTGGTAGAAATTGAATAAAGATTTGTACAACTTGTGTCTCACACCTGCGCACACAAATGGGTGCTGGGGAAAAATTTAAAAAAAGGGAAAAAAAGAACAGTAGTGTCAGAGGTTCTGAAAACAAAAAAAGAACAAGAGGGTCAGAGATTCTGTTATATAAAAAAACAGAAGTTGGCAGGCTGCCTTAGAGTGGCTGGAAGGTGGGAGGGACTGTGGCTTGCTGGGGGTCTGTATTGTATGCGCCGTTTTTATGTAATTGGACTGTCTTATATGTACTTACTGTTTTGTAATGATTGAAACTGGGGATTTGAAGTTTGTCCTCATTTCCCTGAAAACTGGTTGAACGGTAGGATCGGGGGACTGGTTTTGCCATTCCTCTCCCTTGTAAAATTGCGGTTTCTCCGTATATAGCTGTTTCTGTTACTTATTTTGTAAACTGTGTACTGTTTAATAAATTAAATGATAACCAGGAGATTTAGAATCTCCTTAGTTCAGGGGACTGACTCAGAGCTGGCTGGCCACAGCCAGGATACTGTGCACAAGTAAATACAGGGTGACTTGCCGACAGGATACCATCATTTTTGCAGCTCTCTCATGTTTGCAGCTCTAAATCCAACCATCACTGTTTCAAGCTCTGTATCTACATGCTTCTCAACTGAATTCCCACATAACAATCACACTCGCACACAATTCAACACAATTAATGGATCCCCTTCACTGTGCTTAACTAAGTTAGATTGTATACGCACACCCAATATTTCGGAACAATAAAGTCAAAAATATTCACATTCTGTAGCAATTAAGTACACTGTAAGACGTCCCTATACCAGGATTGGGTTTTCTTTCGGTTCAAGCATAATGGCAGAAAAACACTTGGTCATGTGCAATCCATTTAATTTCAGAACTGTCTTCTTACTTCTGCACAAGTTTGAAGCCACCTGGATCTCACTCCCTTTCAGTTTGGAGTCTACCTCATCCATGAATAGTTATTAAACATAGAAATGGATATACTACCTTCAGTAAATTCCTTGGAATTCCTGATGAAGGCCTTTTGCCCGAAGAGTCAATTTTCCTGCTTCTCGGATGCTGCCTGACCTGCTGTGCTTTTCCAGCACAACTCTAATCTAGACTCTGTTGGACAATAACGTGACGGTGTGTGATTTTTAACTTAGTCCACCCCCAGTCCAACACTGGCACCTCCACATCCGTAACAGCCAATATTTCCACAGCAATCACTGGTGTAGCATGCCATTAATCAAGCTTTGCTATTCCTTGAATCATGCCAAATGTTCAAGTTTATTGTTTGAAGTATGTAGTGTACCCCAATTCACCTGACTTTCAGTCCTATGTTGATAGGAAAGTGTGGATAAGGAGTTAGTCCTGGACAAAAAGTACTTATAGGAGAAAGTGAGGACTGCAGATGCTGGAGATCAGAGCTGAAAATGTGTTGCTGGAAAAGCGCAGCAGGTCAGGCAGCATCCAAGGTGCAGGAGAATCGACGTTTCGGGCATGAGCCCTTCCTGAAGAAGGGCTCATGCCCTAAACGTCGATGCTCCTGCTCCTTGGATACTGCCTGACCTGCTGCGCTTTTCCAGCAACACATTTTCAGCAAAAAGTACTTATTACAACTAATTAGAGTATAGCTAAAAGGTAAACCAATACAAATCATTGACAAATAACACCACTGAAAACAAATGAAGAGTCATCTCGACTTGAAAGGTTAGCTTGTTCTCTCTCCGTGGATACTGTCTGACCTACTGTGATCTCCAGCATTTGTCGTATTTAACACTGATCCCCTTATGCAAGCACATAGACAAACAAATAGGGAAGGTAACCTATTAACAAAGAGAAAAAAAACTAGATCACTTCAGTGGTCTTTGTTCTCCAATTCCGACATTGTGAGACCCTTCTTCGGTTTGCCAGGTCCTTTGTGTTGGTATCTTTTTCTGAATGTGCCTCTCAGAAACGAAAGGAAACTTCACTTTTAAAATGCCTGATTCATCAATTCAAAAGCCAGAGATAACTGCATCAACCAAGGACTGACTCTGAGAGCTTGCTCATATTGATAATGGAATTGGAGAATTGTAACTTAAACTTATACATTATGCTCAAGATACTTTGTTCAGAGGTACTAACCTGAATACTGGACTTTTTGCTGGAACAGACAACAGGTCCAAATGAGGATTAGGTTGAAAAGATTCCAAAAGGTGTCAACCTCAAAACTCAGATCCATATTTAGTCTCATTTTGGAATAGTAGTAAGGACAGGTGACCACTTATCTCCTTGTCCAGATCAACTCCTCAAAGATGCTATTCAATTAACCTCACACTCCACATTTTCTTTTGGTCCTGCAAATTTCCTCTTTCAAGCACTGCATTCTATGAACTGCTTCCACCAACCATTATTCCATACCACCTTGGGTTCTTGAACAATATAAACTTAATCTGTTTGTTGGCACTCCATCAAACGTTTTCATGATCTCTAACCTCCCTATCAAATTTTGTCATCCTTTTTGCAATTCTCCAGTTATGTGTACCATTCTGAAGGAAAATTAGTAATGCGACCAAAGCCTCCACAATTACAGTCATAGAGTCAAAGAGATGTACAGCACGGAAACAGACCCTTTTGGTCGAACTCGTCCACGTCGACCAGATATCCCAACCTAATGTAGTCCCACCTGCCAGCACCCAGTCCATATCCCTCCAAACTCTTCCTATTCATATACCCATCAGGATGCCTTTCAAATGTTGCAATTGTACCAGCCTCCACCACTTCCTCTGGCAGCTCAGTCCATACACATACCACCTTCTGAGTGAAAAGATTGCCCCTTAGGTCTCTTTTTATATCTTTCCCTTCTCACCCTAAACCTATGCCCTCTAGTTCTGGACTCCCCGACACCAGGGAAAAGACTTTGTCTATTTACCTATCCATGCCCCTCATGATTTTATAAACCTCTATAAGGTCACCCCTCAGCCTCCAATGCTCCAGGGAAAACAGCCCAAGCCTATTCAACCTCTCCCTATAGCTCAAATCCTCCAATCCTGGCAACATCCTTGTAAATCTTATCTGAACCCTTTCAAGTTTCACAACATCTTTCCGATAGGAAGGAAACCAGAATTGCACGCAATATTCCAACAGTGGCCTAACCAATGTCCTGTACAGCCGCAACGTGACCTCCCAACTCCTGAAAATACTCTGACCAATAAAGGAAAGCATACCAAACGACTTCTTCACACTCATATCTACCTGTGACTCCACTTTCAAGGAGCTATGAACCTGTATTCCAAGGTCTATTTGTTCAGTAGCACTCCCTAGGACTTTACTATTAAGTGTACAAGTCCTGCTAAGATTTGCTTTCCCAAAATGCAGCACCTCGCATTTATCGAAATTAAACTCCATCTGCCACTTCTCAGCCCACTGGCCTACCTAATCAAGATCCTGTTGTCATCTGAGGTAGTCTTCTTCGCTGTCCACTACCTCCAATTCTGGTGTCATCTGCAAACTTACTAACTATACCTCTTACGCTCACATCCAAATCATGTATGTAAATGACAAAAACGTAGAGGACCCAGCACCAATCCTTGTGGCATTCCACTGGTCGCAGGCCTCCAGTCTGAAAAACAACCCTCCACCACCACCACCCTCTGTCTTCTACCTTTGGGCCAGTTCTGTATCCAAATGGCTAGTTTTCCCCTGTATTCTGTGAGATCTCACCTTGCTAACCAGTCTCCCATAGGGAACCTTGTCAAACGCCTTACTGAAGTCCATACAGATCACATCTACTGCTCTGCCCTCATCTCGGTTCCCCATGTGAGACATCATTTCCCACGCGTAAAGCCATGTTGACTATCCCTAATCAGTCCTTGCCTTTCCAAAGGCATGTACATCCTGTCCCTGAGGATTCCATCCAACAACTTGCACACCACCGAGGTCAGGCTCACTGCTCTATAGTTCCCTGGCTTGTCCTTACCACCTTTCTTAAACAGTGGCACCATGTTACACAACCTCCAGTCTTCTGGCATCTCACCTGTGACTATCGATGATACAAATATCTCAGCAAGAGGCCCAGCAATCACTTCGAGCTTCCCACAGAGCTCTCGGGTACACCTGATCAGGTCCTGGGGATTTATCCAATTTTATGCATTTCAATACATCCAGCACTTCCTCCTCTGTAATATGGACATTTTTCAAAATGTCACCATTTAGTTCCCTAAATTCTATATCTTCCACGACCTTTTCCACAGTAAATAATGATGCAAAATACTTGTTTAGTATCTGCCCCATCCCCTGCAGCTCCACACAGAGGCTGCCTTGCTGATCTTTGAGGGGTCCTATTCTCTCCCGAGTTACCCTTCTGTCCTTAATGGATTTGTAAAAACTCTATTTGCCAAAGCAATCTCAAGTCCCCTTTTCGCCCTCCTGATTTCTCTCTTAAGTATACCCCTACTGCCTTTATACTCTAAGGATTCACACGATCTATCCTGTCTATACCTATGCTTCCTTCTTTTTCTTAACCAAACCCTCAATTTCTGTAGTCATCCAGCATTCCCCATACATACAAGCCTTTCCTTTCACCCTAACAGGAATATACTTTCTCTGGACTCTCATTATTTCATTTCTGATGGCTTACCATTTTCCAGCCGTCCCTTTGCCTGCGAACATCTGCGCCCAATCAGCTTTTGAAAGTTCTTGTCTACTACTATCAAAATTGGCCTCTCTCAAATGTAGAACTTCAACTTTCAGATCTGGTCTATCCTTTTCCATCACTATTTTAAATCTAATAGAATTATGGTCGTTGGCCCCCAAGTGTTCCCTCACTGACACCTCAAGTCACCTGCTCTGCCCGATTTCCCCAGAGTAGGTCAAGTTTTGCATCTTCTCTAGTCGGTACATCCACATACTGAATCAGAAAACTTTCTTGTACACACTTAAATTCCTCTCCATCTAAATCCTTAACACTATGACAGTCCCAGTCTATGTTTGGAAAGTTAAAATCCGCGACCATAACCACCCTATTATTCTTACAAATAACTGAGATCTCCTTACAAGTTTGTTCTCAATTTCCCTCTGACTATTACGGGGTCTATAATACAATCCCAATAAGGTAACCATCCCTTTCTTATTTTTCAGTTTCACCCAAATAACTTTCCTAGATGTATTTCGAGGAATATTATCCCTCAGTACAGCTGCAATGCCGTCCCTAATCAAAAACGCCACTCCCCCCTCCTCTCCTGCCTCCCTTTCTGTCCTTCCTGTCGTATTTGTATCCTGGAACTTTAAGCTGCCAGTCCTGTCCATCCCTGAGCCATGTTTCTGTAATTGCCATGACATCCCATTTCATGTTCCTTGTCATGTCAACTTCTCTTACCAAGCTAGGATTCATCGAATTCAGAACAGGTGAGTTGCCAATGTTTGGGTGTTAACAATCTTTCAAGTACCTTTTTTTTTAATCCAATTGCATTTCTCAACTGGCATTTCTTTCATAAGGATATTATGTTGGTCTTCACCAAGAGACGTGCCACTTTGCCCTCAGGCTTCACAAATCTTTACTAACTGCACTTGAGAAAGACTTATTTTTGAGATGTTTTTATTAGGTTCTTATTTTTATTATGTTATTCTGTTCACTACTTCTTAAGCTCTCCTCTGTACCTTTTGTCTTCAATCTGGTTCTCCATTGATCCAACATTTATCATGAAACTCGATAATAATTTCAACAGTTATTCAGGGACTCGACTCTTTGATGCCCTTATTTATGGCAATGTGTCTCATCAAATGTCTAACAATGGTATCTCCTCTCTGAAGACTCAAATCAATGAGAGGGGGGATTGAGTGCATTCTGCATTCATGCAATAATGCAGTTCTTAATTCTGGTCTAAAGTATATCCTTAGAATTGCAGAAACTCACTATAATTTAAAATATTGCTATCTGTAAATTTTAAAACTTCTCTCAGAGATGCACGTGACACTGACTGTGCCAGCATTTATTGTCCATCCCTAATTGCCTTAAGATAGCAGTGAGCTACCTTCTTGAACTGCTGCAGTCCATGTGCTGTAGAGATACACAATGCCCTTCGGAAGGGAATTTCAGGACTTTGACCCAGCTTACAGCAACCCTGCCAATCCCTTATTGATTAACCTGTTAATACTCATCAACAATAATAAAGCTCACCATTGCTGAAAATGCTTTTGCCAGTAATAATAAACTTTCCTGTTATTAAACCTTACTAATCAAAAGAATTCCTGTTAATACTTGACGAAACCTGATACTTTTCTGTAGTTTTGACTGTGAACGGAAAGGGGAAAAAAGAATAGTGAACATACAAAAACTGAAGGATTGCTGCACTTTTTAAAAGTAACCTCACACAGTGGGTAAAGCTTTACTTGCAGATGAGCTGGAGCCAGAGAGTGTGTATGAGTGGAGTAGTTGATTGATAATTGGCCATTAGTCTCCACACAAAGGCTACCCATCTGCCAATAACTGAGGGGTGGTGTGGTGTGAATGTTTTGGAGATGCCATCAGGTCTCCAAAAGGAGGAGCTACATTAATCTGCAGTTAAAACCATCTTAACCCTGAAGGAAGACAATTTATTTCTTTCCTCAGCAGTTACTGTAAGCTGTGGTTCTCAACCATTAAGTCAGAATGTGAACCAGCCACCCTGTACCTTCTGCAAGATTAAGCACCTGGAGAAGGGGAATAAAGGAGCAGCACCTCATTACAAATTAAAAAGAACACCTCAATGAACCCTAAGACTATTGAACTGCCTTCCCTACTTTTCCCTCCACCCATTACACAAATTTATTTCCTGTATAAGTGTTTGTATGTACATTTTGTGGGTGGGGGTGAACTTGTAAGTGAAGAGTTTAATCTAGTGGAGGTCAATGCTGAGATTTCATTGTAGTTTATCTGCAGCTGGAATCTATTTACTTATAATAAATCATAATTCCTGTTTTGTAGAGAAACTTGGTTTGTTCTTTTTCTCAACATGGGTCTGAAAGAAAAATTGGGAAATTCTGTGTACATTTAAAAAATACTTTAACTTACATGATGACTCTGGGAGTAGAAGGACTTGATTTTCAGTGCATTGTTTCAGTGAGACATAACACAATAAATAGAGTTTTAAGAAAGAAACGATCAAAATACTCATTCATCGTCCACTTACTTGCTTCCTTGTGAAGTCAAGTTTTCATTTTCTGGCAATGTAGCTGTCCTCAGTGATTCACCTTCCCCCCCTTCTTCTCCCCAGCCATAGAAACCTCATTCCATTTCTCCCATCATGACAAAGCACATCTCCCTACCCAAAAACAAAGGCTGTGTCGTTCATTTTCAGGGCTGCCTGATGCTGCTCCTGTTGACGGCCCACAGTATCTCATGGATGCCCAGTTTTGAGTTGCTCGATCTGTTCAGAGTCTGATTCATAAAGCATGGTGGTCGTGCCACACAACACAATGGAAGATATTCTCAATGTGAAGGCGGGACTTGGTCTCCACAAGGACTGTGCAGTCGTCACTCTTACTGATACTATCAAGTGAGTTTACCAACTGAACACAAAGTTGGCTTAATTTTAGGGGACACAGAGTGATGGTGAAGGGTTGTTTTTCAGACTGGAGATCTGTGACCAGCAGTGTCCCACAGGGATCGGTGCTGCTCTACTTTTGTTTGGAATTTGTATAAATTATTTAGATGAGAATATAGAAAGCATGGTTAGTAAGTCTGCGATAACACCAAGATTGGTGGTTTTGTGGACAGTGAAGAAGATTATCTAAGATTACAAAGAGATCTTAATCAATTGGGTCAATGGGCTGAAGAGTGGCAAATGGTGTTTAACTTGGATAAATGAGAGGTATTACATTTTGGTAAAACAAACAAAGACAAGACTTGTTACAATTAAATGTACGACTTTGGGTAGCGTTATAGAACAGAGACCTAGGGGTTCAGGTATATAATTCCTTGAAGCTTGCATCACATATGGATAAGATGGTTAAGAAGGTATTTAGCATCCTTGCCTTTACTGCTCAGACCTTTGAATATAGAAGTTGGGACATTATGTTGAGGTTGTACAGGATGCTAGTGAAACCACTTCTGGAGTAGTGTGTTCAGTTCTTGTCGTCCTGTTATAGGAAGAACATTATTAAGCTGGAGAAGGTTCAGAAGACATTTATCAGCATGTTGGCGGGAATGGAGGGTTTGAGTTAGAAAAAGGGGCTGGATAAACTTGGACTGTTTTTTTCTCTTGAGCGTAGGAGGTTGAGAAGTGTCCTTAAAATAGATAAGGTGATTGGCAGGTGTCTTTTCTCTAGCATGGGAGATTTTACGACACACAGTTTTCAGGTGAGAGGTGAAAGATTTTAAAAAGATATGAGTGGCAATTTATTTACACAGTAGTTTTGAGAATGTGTATAGGGTGTAAGCAAGTAGGGAAAAAGTTAAATTTTGACTTTTGTGAAACAAGATGTTCAGCTGAGCATGACTCAGGTCAGAGAAGAATCAGCAACACAGTGGCTCAGTAGTTAGCACTGCTGCCAGGGACCCAGGTTCAATTCCAGCCTCGGGCGACTGTTCGTAAGGAGTTTGTACACTCTCCCCGTGCCTGCATGGGTTTCCTCCCAAGGTCCAAAGATGTACAAGTTAAGTGAATTGGCCATGCTAACTTGTCCACAGTGCTGTATAGGTTAGATGAATTAGTCAGGAGAAAGGTAGGATAATGTGTCTGGGTGAGATACTGTTCGGAGGGGCAGTGTGGACTTGTTGGGCCAAAGGGCTTGTCTCTACACTGTAGAAATTCTAATTTTAAAAAAGAACTTACAGTTAACAATGGAGTGCTGCAGGCAAGGGTAATAGGTTAACAAGGTGGAAAAGCACTCACTATATAAAGCCATTTAACAATATTAGAAGTATTCATTATGTAAGGTCACTTTAACAAGGTGAAAAGTATTCATTATGTGAAGCCAGTTTAGGTTAAGAACATTCATTGTGTAACAGCAGATGGCTTAATCTTTACTGTTGACACTTGCTGATTGTAACGGTCACCCCAATCAATATGTATGTTGCCTTATCTGGATACTCCTCCCTGTAAAAAGAGTATATAATTCATTAAGAAACTGCTCTTCCAGAGAAGACTGAGAACTCGTGTCCCTGTGCACATAGGGGACCATTCTCTCTCTCCCTCCAGGGCCTGGAATAAAGATGAAGGTGGTAAAACTGTACTGTGTCACTGAGCGTTTTGCTTCGACTGAGGGGGGAAGATATGAATTCACTGTAACGTGATTAACGAATTGGGCACACAGTTTCTAAAGCATGAACTTTTACTATGTGTGTTAGCTATAACTCGAGTCCATCACCACACTTAAAGTGCTGTTTCTGAAGTTTGATTCTTCCATAATGCAGGGTTGCACAGGAACGCAACCATCATGTTATGGAAGAACTACCCGTACAGTTAACACTGGATTCCTTTTCTAATTAAAATTTTCTCTCTCAGCCTTTAATATACTTAAATGACCCACCTCATATGCCCTTTTGTAGTAAAGAATTTCTCAGATTTACCACCCTCAAGAAATTCCTCCTCATTCATTCACATAATAAGTGTTACATAAATCCTGTCCAGCCAAATATTATTTACTTGAGCAAGAAGCCAAATTTAGAATGATATCCAAATGTCCACTTCGAAATACTTTTTCACATTATTTGATATATTAAGCATTTTCACTCTAAGTTTTCACTTTTATAAGTTTCCACTTTTTAAAAACTGAACATTCCTGATCATAGTAATTTAAATTATGGAATATTCACAGAGAATCACACCCAAGTTGATTTTGAAACTAAAGTTAAGTAATTGTGACACCCTGAATACAACAATGTGAATCTTCTGATGTCACAACGCATGACCCTGGTTGATTTTAGATAATTTTTAATCATTGTCATCTCCAGGTGGGAACCAATAATTTTAGACATGGTAGCCCTGGTAAGCCACTAAAGACCATAATTACACAGAGACTGACTATTTAAGTTTAAATTATAAGTTGCAAGTGGTTGACATTTTTCATCTGGTCATTATTTATACATGTGGTTACGCGTCAGGTTTTTTCTGATCATTTTTCTACTGTTATTTATTGAAGCTAAATGCAAATTCAAGTCCCAAGATAGAAGAGTTTCTTTTCACGTGACGAACCTAATTCATAACATTTCCTCGTACACGATAAATAAATCCAAATTGGACATAACAGAAAACATAACATCACATTTCTGAGTTAAGCACTTTGTACTCTTAGAGGTACCTCAATCCAAATACAAATTGAAACTACGGGCATTTCAGTACAACCATATATAAGACCATAAGACCATAAGACATAGGAGCGGAAGTATGGCCATTCGGCCCATCGAGTCCACTCCGCCATTCAATCATGGCTGATGGGCATTTCAACTCCACTTACCCGCATTCTCCCCGTAGCCCTTAATTCCTTGTGACATCAAGAATTTATCAATCTCAGCCTTGAAGCCATTTAGCATCCCGGTCTCCACTGCACTCCACGGCAATGAATTCCACAGGCCCACCACTCTCTGGCTGAAGAAATATCTCTGCATTTCTGTTCTGAATTTACCCCCTCTAATTCTAAGTTTGTGTCCACGGGTCCTAGTCTCCTCGCCGAACGGAAACAATTTCCTAGCGTCCACCCTTTCCAAGCCATGTATTATCTTGTAAGTTTCTATTAGATCTCCCCTTAATCTTCTAAACTCCAATGAATACAATCCCAGGATCCTCAGCCGTTCCTCATATGTTAGACCTTCCATTCCAGGGATCATCCGTGTGAATCTCCGCTGGACACGCTCCAGTGCCAGTATGTCCTTCCTGAGGTGTGGGAACCAAAACTGGACACAGTACTCCAAATAGGGATGCTACCTGACCTGCTGTGCTTTTCCAGCAACACATTTTCAGCCCAGTACTCCAAATGGGGCCTAACCAGAGCTTTATAATGTCTCAGTAGCACAATAGTGCTTTTATATTCCAACCCTCTTGAGATAATTGACAACATTGCATTCGCTGCATGTTTACCTTTAGAGAATCCTCAACTAGCACTCCCAGATCCCATATAGCCTGAGGGGTTCTCAAAGTTAACAGTCCTTCAGTCTATTACTATAGATGGTGACATTTTATGACACGTTTTTGTAGAAGCTGCCCCAAGCTTTGATGTCCCTCAACATAAAGTCCTAGATGTTGGAATGTGCCAGTCTGCAACATTTAGCCGAGGGCAACTCTTTGCACCGAAAGACCAAAATGCATCTTTCACTGAGTTTACAGTTCTTCAGACATCGTTGACAGCTACGTCAGCATGCAGCCCAAGGAACAGCCTGTAGAATCCAGCAATGCCAAGCTGCTCACAACAAAAACGACAGCATCTCTCCAGACTTTCTTTCCAAAAGCACATTTGAGGAAGAAATGTATGACAGTCTCTTCGCTGCAGCCATCTTCAAAACAGCATACCGCAGCACAGAGTCTGGGTGTGCGTGAACAACCTGATGGGGTGTGCCCTTCTCACCCCAAGCCAAATTCTGGTGATGAAGCACATTGCCAACTGACTTCAACAGTGTACTCAGGGAACTACCTGACAAGAAAGATCCAGACAGAAGACAGTTAACAAGTTAAACTGAAGTAAATTACCTTGAGACTAAATGATAACCAATTCATCAGCTTTTTAAGGAATCAAGAGGCAACTCCCAACCATGTAAAGGAAAGCCCTTTGCGTCTGAATCTGCCTGTTAATGACCTTAGTAAAAAGAGGTCACAATATAAATTATTCACCATTTTTAATATTGTAGCCATAGTATTATAGCAAATGAATAAGTGAGTGCAAGTATTCAACCTTCTCTAATTCTACCTTCCTTGATCATTGAAGATGTTGAACGCAGTACAAATTACTTGCTTGACAAAGTAAAGTTTTTACAGTTCCTCCAAACTGTGTCAAAAGATATAGAAATATACATTTCTCAATTTCTCTCAGTTCAGGGATAAAACTGAAACATGAAACAAAGATTCGGCTTCAGTTTAATTCGAGTATTTAATGAGACCTCAGGGTCTGCTCCATTTCACTTTCACACAATTTGCTTTAGCAAACTATCTAACAA
Organism: Chiloscyllium plagiosum; assembly: GCF_037043375.1. Classification (NCBI taxonomy): domain Eukaryota; kingdom Metazoa; phylum Chordata; class Chondrichthyes; order Orectolobiformes; family Hemiscylliidae; genus Chiloscyllium; species Chiloscyllium plagiosum. The sequence goes on from NW_028270145.1 coordinate 46,611,346, forward strand.
GCGAAAACAATGTTCATGCAGTCAAGAAACTACTTGCTTTTTTAAGTCTGAGAATTGTGGATTCCATATGAAGTTCTTAAAAAGAGCTAACAGCTCTAACTGATTTTCTCCTTTGATGTGTGACTTGAGGTGGTGAAGAATGCTTGCACCAAGATAAAAACATACTCCTTAATCTCTAAATTAATAGTCTATTACCTTAGAGCTTTTTTGGGAACGAGAGACTGAGATTGATTGCCAGAGACTCCCACAATCAACATGTTCGAGATCCAGGTTTAATGTGGTAACATCATTCTGCATGGTATATGGCTGCTTTGTTGATGACTTCATTGTCCAGGGAGCAAATTACTCCAAGTAAAGCAACTCTTAATCATCATAGAATCTGTCCAGAGTGGAAGCAGGCCATTCAGCCCGTTAAGTGCACATTGACCCTCCGAAAAGAACTCCACCCAGACCCACTCCCCTACCTTACCCCTGTAATCCTGTATTTCACATTGCTAATCTGCCTCGCCTGCACATCCCTGGATGCTATGGCCAATTTAACATAGCCAATCCATACAACCTCCACATTTTTGGACTGTTGGAGGGGGGGGGGGAAAGAGAATTGAGCAGCCGGAGGAAACCCATGCAGTGTTAAACACTTGAGCCACCGTGTTCCCCTTTGGGTTTATATCTTAACAAGATACTCCAGAATACACAAGGATTATGCATGTCTCTGGATACTATGTGGGCAATTTAGCGTGACCAATCTATCCAACCCGCACATTTTGGACTGTGGGAGAAAAAAAAACCAAGGACCTGGAAGAAGCCCATGCAGACATAGAGAGAATATGCAAACTCCAAACAGATAGTTGCTCAAGGGTGGAATTGAATCTGGGTCCCTGTCGCTGAGAGGCAGCAGTGCTAACCACTGAACCACCATGCCACCCTTTGGGTATACATCTTAACAAGATACTCAGGAATACACAAGGATGATCACCTCCTGGATCAAAAACAAAACTCAAAGTACAATTACTTGCTGATTTACTAAAAAGAATTTCAACAAATTGAAAATATTTCTGAATTAACTGAATCGATGTGCATGGACAATAAAGCTATTTTAGATTGCAAGAAACTGCAATCCTAACTTGCCAGAAATATTCAACATGTTCACTCACTCATGTCCAAAACATGATCTCTTCGATCAGCAGAAAGGTATATTCTACATATCCTTAAGTGCAACATCCAAATTAAGAAGTTTCTACATATCCCATGTGCATCCTTTAAGGATTATTCAAATGAAATTCTAACATTCTTGTTTCCAATTCTTCCAAACTCAGCTGTTTCCTTCCTGTCTACTTGGAATGCAATCAATACCTCAAAACTTGTCATAGTTTTGAGTTTAATCTTGCCTCATATGTGCAGCCTCTGAAGGCTCTAACTCTCTCCAAAATCATGACTTCTTGGACCCCAAACTCTACGGAAACCCTTGCCTCATTATTAAAGACTCAACCTTTTGCATTTGAAAATTCCCACTAGAACGCAATTCAAGGAATATTCAGAGAATGACAATCATTCAAATTTTTGACTCTACTAGGAATTACCCCCTTACATTTTTCTTTCATCAACTCTACGAGAAGGACTCCCACATTTTGTCATAAAAGATACATTCTGGTTCTTCTGTTGCTGCCCTCCCTTCAACTTACTCAAATCGGCCCCAGGGGCCGAATCTGGGAAACCTTTCCTTGCTCTAATTTCTCTGCCCCTTCCACACCTTGGTAAATACCTTGGCTTTGGGTTCATCTAATCCAAAAATGGTAACCACTGGTGAAGTCAAGGACCCCACACCTTCAGCCCACAAATACCCAAACAAATGCTTCCATCCATTATATGGGACTTTCATTTTTCTATGCTCATGGGGGTGTGAACCCTGATCTGCTTGATCTCTTGCCAAACTGCAAACACAGGTCAACGGAGGCCAAATGTGGGTGAACCAATATTCACCAATTTTCCAACCCTTGCTTATGATTCCAAATAGATATTTAAGCTCTTGCGTTACAGAAAAATTGGACGATAACTGCTCCATTTAAACTAATGGGGCCGGAATCGTGTTACAGCCAATACAGCTAAGGAAATTTTGCATTCTACAACTAACAGTCTAAATTCTTCAAACGCGTAAAAACCAATTTGCATTATAAAAAAACACATTATAGCAGAACCAACTGCAGCTGACTGAACACACCAATGGTCATAGCCTAAGATTGATTCAAATCAAAGTAAAGAGTTTTCGTTTAGTCATCTTAGAAACTGTGCACACACACAAGGTCAGTCACAGTGAAGAAGCGAGAGAGACATTTTATGGTGACATCCTGAAATGTTTTCACCAAACTGAAATCAACCTTTACGACAGTTGCAACAGATGATGTCCAAGTTAAAATTGGGAAGAGAACATAGCCAAAAGACCTTGAAGCCAACAATGAGGAGCGAAACTGATACAACTTGGTCTGATGGAGGCAAACAGTGGTCCATCTGTTTTCCCCACTCCCTCCATGCAGCCTGACTTGCAGTTTCTTTTTGGTCGATTTGTGGAGAATGGGAAATGAAATGTCATGAGGTTGAGGGGGAAGGAGTGGAATTGCAGCATGGGGAGGGGAAGAAAGCAAAGAGTAAGAGGTTGCGGGGAGGGGAAAAAAAACAGCAGGGAGATTGTAACAGAGATACATTTGCCATGTCCTCACCAGTTTGTGCAAGGCGTGCTTAGAGTGAAGACCTTTTGATATATTAGTACAAGTACATCATTTATTTCTTGGTATTAAATTTCTGTTGCTAACTAATGCCTGTTGTCTTCTGTCAATTTAAGCACTGTGCAATGTAATAAACTGATGTTCATGTGTTGTGGCTTCAAATTTAATGGAGGTTGCTAATTAGGATAATGATTAATTATTTTTTCTCCTCCTGTTAAGAGTCCAAATATGATGAGTCAACAATGACAAGGAGGCACTATTATGTGACTACACCATCAAATAAATGAAAATGAAAAATTTAGCCCTGAAATCAAAATACAGTCCAAGAAAATCTCAAGACAGACTGAGAACATCGAAGATCAAATAAAACTTCCACATTTAAAATACTGATTGTGAATACTCAACAGACAAAAACAATTATAAGGCAGGTTGAAGTGAAGGCTGAAATGGGTGACATCACACTGAAATAAGTAGATCTGTTTGTCTATTTAGGACATACAACAACAAACGATGGCAGATGCGAGGCAGAAGTTCAAAAGGTGAATAAAGAAGACCAGAGTTAGTCGTGTGAATATGAACAACATAATAACAAGCAAACTGAAGCCTGAAAAAATAGGAAAAAATTTATGCAGTATATCCTATCAACTTTGTCTGCCACAGAAACCTTGGCCATAATCATTAAGATTATATTAAAAAACATGGGCATCAGCAACACGGATGCAAAAATATAAGCTAAAACTTCCACATACAGGTCATTCTGTTGTAACGCATTGCGAACACAAATTTGCCACAACTCGATTGCTGAATTGCGGACACTGTTTCTAAAGTATGAACTTTTAAAACATGTGTTGGTTGTAATGCTATTAAATCGCGAACATCCGAAGCACTGTTTTTAAAGCAAGATTTTTCTGTCATGCGGAGTTGAACAAGAACGCAACTATTGAGTTATAGAAAAACTACCTCTACTGGAGAAATCAGGGGACACTTGATATGAAAGCACAAATTAAACACGGAAAAGAAAAGGACAACTGATAAAGAAAATGTCAGTATTTTGACCCTGGGATTAGAGCTGAAGAACTAGCCACGTCTTCTGGGGGGTGAAGTACAGGGCAACAGCAAGGGGGGTTGATCTACAGTCGATGTCTGAGGATACGCATGTCATACCTTCACAACAGATTGACTGACTAGAGTAGTACTATTGACAGTAATTTGGGCACCAAAGGAGATTTTATGCCCATGATTTTGATCAACAGACAAGCATCATCAACGCATAAACAAAATGCAAATCTGAGTATGAGAACACACTGAGTATGAGAAACATCTCTCTCTTCTCCAGTAATTGTATCCATTTCATTTACAGAGGAGCCTCGATTACTCAATATTCAATTATCCAAAAATCAGATTATCCGGCAAGATTGCAAGGTCCTGATGCTTGGCTAAACTATGTAATCCAGCATTCCGATAATCCAGAATTCAATTAACTGAACAAAATACTCCCCGCCTATGTCCTTCAAGGTAATCAAGGTTCCTCTGTAACATGAACCACAATTCAAACCTTAAATGTTCACATGCTGACTGCAATCCCATACTTGCAGCAGTGCCATGCAATGATCACTAAGTGAGCACATACTTCCAGCTGTTCAATTTAAATATTCATCATAATTAATCAATATTCAGTGATTCATAATAAAGACGTACATCAGCAGGAGGGGTATTAGGATGTGCTGACCTTCTCGGCACCAACATAGGGAAGAACTACGGCAGTAGTCATCTGTATTGCTGAAGTCACCCAAGATGATCTGTTCCAGCTCATTCATGTTCTCAAATTACAAATAAGGATTGTGGTAGCCAAATTACAAATAAGAATTGCAAAACATGGTACAAATGGTCATCAAGAAAAGCATGGATTAAAGAATGACAGTTGGAATGAATTTGTTAAGGGATGGTCATGTCTGATCAACTTGAATCAATTTTGTTTTTAGAGAGAGAAACAAAGACAGTCAATGACAGAAGTATGCTTTATGGAAACATTTGCATGGTGATAATGCTATTTGGATAAAGATCTAAAAGCCTAAACTCGGCAGCTACAAGTTGAAATCACACTGTGTTTGAGGCTGGAATTTAAATTAAATGAACTACCTCAACTGCTGAAAGAGGACAGAGGTTTTTTCCCCATTTGTTAAAATGAAAATTGAAACCAAATCCTCAAGACCAGTGCCCCGCAAGGCTACATACTCAACCCCTGACAATACTCCTTATATGCTCATGATTGTGAGACCAAATTCAGACGAACCTCGATTATCTGAACATCAATTATCCAAAAGAGATCTCTCGTTCCCGATAGAAATATTACATCAAAAACTTATGTTTCCAACACTCATCGCGTCTTTTGTTTGCAATGATTAAAAGTAAACTCAGAGCCCCAGAGGAAAGGCATTGAATCAATTAATCGAATAATCAATTATCCGAATGGAATAGCACCCGCCCATCTCATTCAGATAATTGAGGTTCCTCTGGGCAAATTTGTTAATAACACCACGATAGTGGGTCGGATCTCAAACAATGACAAGACAGAGTACAGGAAAGAGGTAGAGAGCTTTGTGACATAATGACAAGATAACAATCACTCCCTCAATGTCAGTAAAACAAACGATCCGGTCATTGATTTCAGGAAGCAGAGTGGAGGACAGATCCCTGTATATAACAATGGTGAGAAGGTAGACACGATTGAGAGCTTCAAGCTCCCTGAAGTAAATATCACCAATCTGTCCTGGCCTAATCAGACGACGCAACCATCAAGAAAGCACCCCAATTACTTTCTCAGAAGGCGAAGGAAATTTGGCATGTCTATAATGACTCTGACCAATATTTATAGATGCAACATAGAAAGCATCCTATCCAGATACATCACAGCTTGGTAATGGCAACTGCTCAGCCCAAGACCATAAGAAATTCCAGAGAGTTATGAACACATCCCAATCCATCACAAAAACCAATCTTCCTCCCACTGATTCCATCTATCCTTCCTGCTGCCTCAGCAAGGAGTCAAAATAATCAAAGACTGCACCCACCCCGGTCATACTTCTTCCACCCTCTTCCAACTGGCAGAAGATACAAAACTTTGAAAACATGTACCAGCAGATTCAAGAACAGTTTCTTCTCTGTTGTTGTCAGACTTATGAATGAACCTCTCATATTAATGATCTTTCTCTGCATCTTCTATGTAGCTGTAACTTTATCTTCTGCATTCTGTTCTATTATATTGATGTACTTTGTCTGGCTAGCATACAAAACAATATTTTTCACCGTATCTTGGTACAATTAAGAAAAATGAATCTAATCAAAGACAGTATGATTCAGATCGAAGACAGGAAAATATTGCAACAAATGGACATTTCAGAGTGGCAGGTCGTAACTAATTATACATCAAATATCTGCTGACTGTGTACAATGTCAATTTCACCTTTTACATCCAAGGCAGCAATTCTATGCAGAGCACTTGATGTCAGAAACCAAAACACTGTCATATTTTCTTTCATAAATAAGGTATTGAGATCTGTTAAAATTCAAGTTCACCATTCACAATTGTCCTCAAGTCCTTCAACCACATTTTATCATGTATCTTGCTTGGCTTCAATTTAACCTGACCTCTTGCCTGTATCGATGACCGCATTTTATTTTTCAATTACTTTTAAAATAAACATTGCTTTTAAAGTTTTATGCAATTCATATAAATGTCTCATTCTCCTTTCTTATGCCACTTACTTATTTGTGACACCAAACTAATCAACCGTGTATTTCAGTTCAATTCCCTAATCTTAAAATAAATCAAACAATGTCGATCTTGCCTTCCCAAAACGACATAATCTCACATATGCCATTACCCAAAGCCAATCAAACCACTTCCCTATAAATATCCAATGCTTCTCACTATCTAACAATCGCACTTATAGGAGACTCACAAGTACATCATATAATGCCATAGTTGCGTTTCCATGTGATGCAGTGTTGCAGAAAATCATTCAATATAAATAATGGGGCCTTTGGGGAAAACAGGGTTGGGGCGAACCACCAGAAATACCAGTAAAAATTGAAACAAACGATAGCACAGTCTAAATAAATTGTGACCTGTTCTAACTGACCTTTTATGTACTGTACACTGCAATTCTCATAATATTCAACTAATTTCTCTAGATTGGCATCTATACCTGCTGGCTGCACTACATTCTAGCCAGTCCTCTGATCCCATCCAATGGTAACACTGTACAAGTCAAATCCCAGAATGAAACCCGCCTTGATAGATCAAGAGTTGATTCTTAATTTCTTTTGCTCAGTATCAGTTCTGTCAAGTTTTTGATTTATTATCTACCCCACTCTTTGCTGCCCCAAGCACCATCATACCATGTGCTATTTGTGAAACAACTCACCACTTCCTGGATATCCCAGAATTGACCAAAATCCACAGTGCAGGACCAGCTTTAAAAAGATATTGTGCACCCAGACAACAGCTGTCAGTCCGGACCTGCCTGCATGGTTCCTGACTTCGTCTGCCAGGTTGCAAATTTGCTTGCTGAGCTGGTAGATTTGTTCTCAGGCATTTTGTCACCATGCTAGGAACATCAGTGAGCCTCCGGTGATGCACTGTTGTTCTACCCTGCTTGCTATTTACCTGTCTCGGTTTGTTGTGGTAGGTGATATCATTTCTGGTTCTGTCTGAGAAATTGGTAAATGGGATCCAAATCTATATGTATGTTAATGGAGTTCCTGTTTGAACGACAAGCCTCTAGGAATTCCCGTGCGTGTATTTGTTTAGCTTGTCCCAGGATGGATGTATTGTAGTCTGTTCATACCAATGATAGTTGGTCATTGTCTTTTGGTGACTCGTTGGTGCTCATGTATTCTGGTGGCTAGTTTCCTGCCCAATTGTCCAAAGTACTGTTTGTTGCAGTTCTTGCAGGATACTTTGTATATGACGTTCATTCTGCTGGTTATTGGTACGGGGTCCTTTAAATTCATCAGAAGCTGTTTCAGTGTGGTGGTAGGTTTGTGGGCTACCATGATACACCTCGGGGCAGGAGTAGTCTGGTCGTCATCTCCGAGATATCTTTGATGTTTTGGAGGGTGGCTAGAGTCTCTGGGCATGTTGTCTTCTTGTTTAGGTCTACTGTACAGGAATTGGCAGACTGCGCTTATCAGGTACGTGTTGTTCCTGAATATGTCGTCCTGGTGCTTTTCCCCAGCTTTCCATAATTCCTGGGTGCTGCAGTGTTTCTCCAAAATCGCAAACACCTACGGGCGCAATATGCTCAAATTAGCCTGAAGGTGGGAAACCAATGCCATCCCACTGAGTACCACCCACCAACAAATGTACTTGCCATACAAATGCCTCAGGAAACAATGTGTCAAATGCAAACCACCTCTCAACACCAAAGGCAAGAGAACAGCAGATCACAATGCCCGCAAAATGCTACGAGAAATGATAAATGATGCCCACAACCAACTCCACAAATACGAATAAGAGATTTTGTGTCCAAAAACTCTGTACACTAATACGACTGACTATGAATGGGCAAGTACGCTAGAACAAGCCATCAAACACCAAACAACAGCAGACTAAGACAAAGAAAAGTCTACAACAAAAACTGGCCAAACTCTCACACAGCAATAACATGGACAATTCAGAGACTCGGATAAAGAACCTGTCTGACTGACCACTAACAGACATGGAAAAAGCCGTCCGAGTATGAGGAATGAACTTCAACCACAGGGACGTGGGAAAAGTATAGGCACTTCCTAGCAGCACTCAAACCCACCCTGAAAGGCAATGGACTTCCAGAAAAGCCCAACAGGCCAAACAGAAGGAGCACCAACAATAAGCTGAAAGAAAGAAGGGAACACCCTCAACACACTGGAAAGGAAAGCCCCGGAAGGATTCAGAGCAGCACGGTGGCTCAGTGGTTAACACCGCTGCCTCACAGCGCCAGAGACCCGGGTTCAATTCCCGCCTCAGGCAACCGTCTGTGTGGAGTTTGCACATTCTCCCTGTGTCTGCGTGGGTTTCCTCCGGGTGCTTCGGTTTCCTCCCACAGTCCAAAAAAATGTGCAGGTTAGATGAGTTGGCCATGCTAAATTGCCTGCAGTGTTAGGTGTAGGGGAATGGGTCTGGGTAGGTTGCTCTTTGGAGGGTCGGTGTGGACTTGTTGGGCTGAACGGCCTGTTTCCACACTAAGTAATCTAATCTAAAAGACAGAAATATGTTAAAGCCTACCAGCAGACAAGGGGCATGTGACTGTCATCCTGAACAGAACACAATACATTGTAAAAGCAAAACACACTACACGCAGATACTGATACCTACCAACAGGTGGCGATGGACCAGACTCCACGGCTAGAAAACTGCATTACAGTTTGCCCTGAGGAAACTACAGAAGACAGGTGAAATTAACAAGACAGACTTCCAAAGAATGAAATCTGAAGGATCCAACACACTCTGTTTCTACAGATTAACCGAAGGTACATAAACAAGGGGTTCCCATCAGATCCATAGTCTCACTTCCCAGCACACCAACACATAGACTAGCAAAGGAACTGCAAAGCAAACTGAAACACAGTCGAAGACTCAAAACACTCCACCTACTCCACCCAGGGATTCCTTATCATCAAACACACCAAGGTAGAGGACGATGATGTCATGGTTTCCTATGACATGATGCCTGTAGTTCAGTCTCTGCTCAGGTATCCCTGGAGAAAGAGCATGCTGTGCTCTTCAGCATGTTACAGGCCTTTAGAGACCAGTGGGCACCAGAGGATCTGGGGTGCATCATTATCTCAGACGGTATTTTAATTTAATAAGTTTATGTTTTGTTCTATCAATTTCCGTTAGACTGTTAATTTGAGTTTGATTTCCATATGGTGCCTCAGCAGGGGCAAATTCATTATTAATTTTGGCTTTCTAATAAAAGAAATAAGGGAGGTATATTTCATACCTGGCCTGTGAGTGTTTGATGTGTTCTGGTGTTGAGGGAACTTAATTGTCTGTTTCTTTTCAGTTTTAGAAGAGTAAAGAGAACTTTAAACTTCAGTCTCCTTTAAGTTTAGGAGAGTAGCTTTACTTCCAGTTTTCCTTCAGTTAAAAAAAAGTAGAGGATGCTTTACTCGACATCCAACCCTCTGTTGTCAGTCTTGGGAGAGTTTAACGGGGACAGTGTTAGGATAATTTTACATTCGGTTTAAAAGAGTATAACGTCTTTGAATTTTCAACACATTGAAAAACATAGAAAAGTCGGATATCCAACAAACAAGGGCTCTCCATCTGGTTTTAAATTCTTGAAAAGTCACATGGTAAAAATATGTTTTCAACATTATTATAAACTCTGTTTGCAAAATGTTAAAGGAATGAAAGTCCAACACAATTGACAAATTTCCTTAAAATGCCAAATGACCAAACATGAGACGATAACACTTAAGAGATTTATTACAGGCTTCATTATCAAGGGACTTTCTGATTGGTTTAATGCATCAAAATGTAAAATTTAATTAGCAAGCACTGTATCAAAAACTTCCTTACAGCTTGCCTTCAACATTTTGAGCACAAACCTTCATATGGCTTCCACTATTGTCACATTATTATCACAGTATTTGTTAAGACATTGTGGGGAAAAAAAATCTTCTCCATAAAAGTTTTATGAATAAAGAAGCACAATGCAGCACAGGTTTAAAAAAAAGTTGATCACAAGGAATGTTTTGCTCCTTCACTGAAGTTTGGCACTAACAAGTCTGAAGTTCCCAAAATATGAGTGGTGCTGTTCATTACTTCCAACCTGAAGAGGAATGTAGTTAGCAGAGGTTGAATCCTCAGAAAAGAACACTCTTATCCAAGAGAATTGTGCAAATCGACACAAAAAAATACTGTCCACTTTTTGTCGGGTCACAGAAATGAAGATCCAATTTTGCACAATATAACAACAGTTTCCCGGTTTCAATTCCTTTAATTCTCTTTCTGCTCATCCAACAACACAAACTGTCCTAGCCAACATCACCAGCAATGCTTTGTGGCCAAGGTGGCCCTCAACAACCTCTGCTTTACTTACAGTAATTCTTAATAGCCTTGACATTAGTGACATATTAATCCCAATATACACTAAAATTTCCTTCATTTTCAAAACATGGGTTGCTCTCGAGATGCTCCTATGAAAGCTGATTGCATTTAGGTGTACAGAAAAGACCTTGGCTATCTTCTGCACAAAGTAAATTGAACACCAAAACACAGAAAATAGAAGGAACAGGCCATTCAGCCCTTGGAACCTTGTTTGTTACTATGATCATGGTTGATCATCCAACTCAATACTCAGTTCTTGTTTGCTCCCCACACCATTTGATCCCTTTAGTCCTAAAACTAAATCTAACTCCTTCCTGAAAACATTCAAAGGTTTGGCCTCAACTACTTTCTGTGGCACAGAATTCCACAAACTTGCCATTCTCTGTGTGATGATGACATAATGTTTACCCAAAATGTTTTATCACTCTATACTACTTAGTAATCAAAACCACCAACAAACACTGAAATCTAATTACGCATCTTCTCTCTTTTTTTGTGTGGGGGGTGGGATGAAAGATAGTTCTTAATTGAGTTGAATTAATCTGTCAGTATCATTAACTCTGAAGTAATTTGCCAACATGTGCATCCTGAGCACAATTCTTTCAGAGAACATACTTCTGACATTGGGCACTGTAGTCTCAGAACATTTGACCTATTAACAAGAGAAACCTTTCATTCTACCTATTTTACATAGTACATACAAAGCGAATGGCAAGCAGCAGAGGTTTTTCATTCGCCTTCAAAAACCAAATGTATTAACTAATGCTTGGAAATGTTGTGTGCAATAAGTCACTACATTCTAACCTGAAATACACTCAGAGGTCATAATACTTACAGGTGTCAACATGCATTCACATTACTCATTTAGATTAGATTACTTACAGTGTGGAAACAGGCCCTTCGGCCCAACAAATCCACACTGACCCTCCGAAGAGCAACCCACCCAGACCCATTCCCCTACATTTACCCCTTCACCTAACACTACGGGCAATTTAGCATGGCCAATTCACCTGACCTGCACATTTTTGGACTGTGGGAGGAAACTGGAGCACCCGGAGGAAACCCACGCAGACATGGGGAGAATGTGCAAACTCCACACAGACAGTTGCCTCAGGCGGGAATTGAACTCTGGTCTCTGGCGCTGAGAGGCAGCAGTGCTAACCACTGTGCCGCCAAACAGACTCAGCCCAACTAGTCTGTGCTGAACATGATCCCAAACTAAACTAGTCCCACCTGCTTGCTCCTGGCCCATATCCCTCAACCTTTCGCAAACATTTACAGAACATTGATTATCCCAAAAAGATAGGCAGGGAAGTATTTGGCTTGGATAACTGATCTGATCATAAACAAAGGAAGCCATATGGGACCTGGAGATCTTGTTCGAATAATCCGAAATTCAGATAACTGATGTTTGGATAACCAAGATTGTTCTGTACTGATCCAAATATCTTTGGAATGTTGTAACTGTACCCACATCCACCACTTCCTCAAAGTTAATTCCACATGCAAACCAGCCTGTATAAAAAATTTGCCTCACGTCTTTTTTAAAATCTCTCCTCACCTTAAAAATGTACCCCCAGTCTTGAAATGCCCCAACCTAAGGAATACCCCTCATTTTATAAAATTCTTTCAGGTCAGCTGAAATTCCTATGATAGTCCAGGCTCTCTTTATGACAGAGAGATGAATTGGAACTTAACCTGGAGCTACTTCAGGTCAGCATGTTCCAATTTTAAAGTTCACTTAACTCCTGATGTACAGGGGAAATTAATTTCATTCAAAACTAAGGTAATGTTGCATGCGCTGGACATCAATTTTACAGTGGTGGAGTCTCATTTTCTTTGAGAGAAAGTGAAGACGACAGATGCTGGAGATCAGATTTGAAAAGCGCGGCACTGGTAGGGGTGGAGGTGGGGGAATGGCTATGATCTTGCAGTAGATGCAGGTTGGGGGGTTGGGGGGGGAGGTGGTGATAGTCATAGGTCACTATCTCAGACACTTCCCTCCCCTTCCTACACCTCTCCGTCTCCATCTCCAGTGACCGACTCAACACAGACATCTACTTCAAACCCAACAACTCCCACGACTACCTCGACTAAATCTCCTCCCACCATGTCCCCTCCTGTAAAAACGCTATCCCTTTCTCCCAATACCTCTGCCATATCTGTTCCCAGGAGGAGCAATTCCACTCTAGGTCATTCCAGAAGGCCTCGTATTTCAAGGACCACAAATATCTCCTCCCACAGGATCAACAATGCCCTCCAGCACACCACCTCCATTTCCCGCACCTCTGCCCTTGATAGTCACCCTTCCAGCTGCAACAAGGATAGAACCCTCCTGGTCCTCACTTTACACCCCACTAATCTCTCAAATCAGTGCATTATCCTCCCCCATTTCTGCCATCTACAATCAGACCATACCATGAGAGATAATTTCCCTCTCCATCCCTATCTGCATTCCATTGAGACTAATCCCTCAGTGACTCCCATGTTAGGTCCACACCAACTCACCCTCCACTCCTGGAAGCTTCCCTTGCCGCTGCAAGAGGTGCAGAATCTGCACCCACACCTTTCCGCTCACCTCCGTGCAAGGGCCCAAAGGATCATTTCACATCCGGCAAAGATTTTTCTGCACATCTAACACCTCATCGACTGTGTCCTTTGCTCTCGATGTGGTCTCCTCTACACTGGGGAGACAGGAGGCCAACTCTCAAATGTTTCAGGAAACATCTCTGGAATACACACACCAACTAACCACACCTCCCTGTGGCTGACCACTTCAACTCCCCCTCCAACTCCACCCAGGACATGTAAGTCCTGGGCCTCCTCCACTGCCAAATCCAAGCCACCCAACAACTGGAGGAAGAACACCTCACCTTCTGCCTTAAGACCCTCCAACTACACAGCATCAACGTCGATTTCACCAGTTTCCTTATCTCCCCTCCCCTAACCCTCCAACTCTGCACTGCCCTCTTGAAATACCCTATCTGTCCATCTTCCTTCCCACCTGTCCACTCTACCTTCCCCCTTCGATCTATCACCATTACCCCCTACCTGCATCTCCCTGTTGTCTTGCCAGCTTCTTGCCAGCTATTTCCCCCCCCCCCTCCCGCCTGAGATGCTAAAGGGTTCATTTGTTCTGCTAACCTGCAAGAAATTGGATGTCCTGAAAGTAGGGTGATATGTCTGTCTTACGGGTAGAATGGAAGGAATTTACATTCCTATCCCTTGCTATTCAGAGCCATTTACATGGCCATCTCCTAATTATTCAAAGTAAAAGAATTTAATTATCATCCCCTATTCAGAAATCAAAATGAACATTGCCATTAAAATTCTGACTACTCCCTGCAGTTAAACAAAATGATTCACAACAGATCTGGCCATTAAGGGATGATTTACATAAAAATGTGATAACTACATTGGGTCTTGAGTGGCATGTGACTGTGAGGGAATGACTGGGGGTTGTCTTGTGGGCGTTACTGACTGTAATGTGAAACTCTTGTACTGCATAAAGGAAGGACTGTTTCTTTTGTTCAGAGAGCTTCTCTTGACACGCTTTGCAGGCATTGCGAAGAGTCTTAAGTGATCCTCCAAAGCTTGTACTTAGTCACACAGAGACATACAGCATGGAAACTGACCCTTTGGTCCAACCCATCCATGCCGGCCAGATATCCCAACCCAATCTAGTCCCACCTGCCATCATCTGGCCAATATCCCTCCAAACCCTTCCTATTCATATATCCATCCAAATGCCTCTTACATGTTGCAATTGTACCAGCCTCTGGCAGCTCATTCTATACACGTACCACCCTCTGCATGAAAACATTGCCCCTTAGGTCTCTTTTATATCCTTCCCCTCTCACCCTATATTTTGGCTGTTCATAGAAATTAGCATGCTGAAGTTGTATCAAGTGTGTAGGAATCTCAAGAAAAAAGAACTCAACATTTGGCGGCAGTTTTTTTTAAACTGCAGGGAGAAGTCGGAATTTTAACTGTAATGTTCATTTTGATCTCTGAATAGGGGGATGATAATGTACTCTGAATAACTAGGAAATGGCTCAGAATGGCAAGAGGTAGGAATGAAAATTTCTTACTTTCTACCTGTAAGGCAGAAACTTACTACCCTACCCTCGGGACATCCACTTTGTTGCTGATCAACAGAACAAATTAATCCTTTAACATCTCACATCCTCCTATTTATCTCTCAGACACCCTCCCACTCTCACCGCCCTCTTCCTGATAAAGGGCTTATGCCCAAAAGGTCGACTCTCCTACTCCTCAAATGCTGCCTGACCTGATGTGCTTTTCCAATGCCACACTTTTGGACTCTTATTTTCCTGGAGCCAGTGTGTTCATGAGTTAAAATCAGTTATCCAAGTAGAATCTGAAATTGACTCTTGACTTCTCATTGAAACTGCTTGCAAACTCACTCTGAAACTTTCACTCTTGCTCTCACCACAATTATCTCAGCAACACCTTCAACTGCTTTCCAAATTTTAATATTTTACACTCTCTTGGGAGGGTAATTTAATTGTATTGCTTTGGCATTAAAAGAGTAGATGGTGCAGCTGGTCTTCATGGATAATGACTGCAGTGTGCAGTTTGTTAATTTGCTCATGGCCAGGATGCCAATGTTGTTGACCCAAGTACAAACCATTAATGGGAGATAAAAATCATTTAAGTTATTACGTCACGATCAGTCAACATGCTGTTGCTGAAACAGCATCCTCAACATGACCAGAAATATTTACTGCAGTGAGAAAGATAGATTTATGTTTGTAATAACATCACAACACCAGTCTTAAACAGAATGTAGAACACTACAGCCACAGCAACAGGCCCTTTGGCCCACCATGTCTGTGCAAAGCATGAAGCCATTCTCAACTAATTCCATCTCCTCCACATAGTCCAATTCAATTAGACTGGCCATGTTTTCCTCTAAATCATTTATGCAGCCCACATACAGTAGAGATCCCAGCACTAATCCCTGTGGAACACCACTATTCAAAACCCTCCATTCCAAATATACGAGTTAAAATTTAGCTTGATCCTTAGCCGACCACTCATCAAACCCTCAACCCTAGAACTCTGTGGTGACAGAATCTGAGTTAACTTATGAGCTTGCATGCCAATGATTTCTACATCATAAGCTATTGGGAAGGGAGGTTAAAGTCCATCCTTCCACTGCTACCCTCTATCTCCTATGACGAAGCCAGTTCTGTATCCATCTTGCCAGCTCACCCTTGATACCATGTACCAGTCTGCCATGAGGGACTTTGTCAAAGGCTTTCCTGAAGTCCATGTAAACATCAAACTGCTTTTCCCTCATCTGTGTCACCTCAAAAAACTCAATTATGCTAGTGAGGCACGACCTCCTTGGCACAAAACCATGCTGTCTATCACTAACAAATCCATTTGCTTCTAAATGCATATTAGATCTTGCCCGAGAATCTTCTCCACCACTGACGTGAGGCTCACGGGCCTCTGACTTCCTGGATTACCCTGCTACGCTTTTTAAATAATGGGCCAACATCTGTTTTCTCCAGTCCACAGGGACCTCACCTGTGGCCAAAATGATGATACAAAGATGTCTGCCAAAGCTCCAATAATTTGTTCTCTTGCTTTCCTCAATATTCTGTGATAGGTCCCATCAGGTCCCAGGGACTAATCTACCTTTATACTTAAGACACACAACACCTCTTTCCTTTTAATAGCAACTTAGAAATTTGACATTCCCTTCCCAGAGATCATCCTCCACCAATTCCTTCTCTTTGGTGAATACCGGCACGAAGTATTCCTTTAGGACCTCCCCGACCTCTTCTGGTCCCACACAGATTCCCTCTTTTGTCCTGAAGTGGTCCAATCCTCTCCCTGGCTACCCTTTTGCTTTTTTTATAGGTAAAAATACTTTGGGATTTAGCTTAATCCTGTTTGCTAATGACCATTCATGACCCCTTTCAGCCCTTCTAATTCCGTGTCTAAGTTCTTTCCTACTTTCCTTATATTCTTCAAGGGCCTCATCAGTTCCCATCCTCCTAAACTGACATAAGATCTTGTTTTTCTTTTTGACCAAGGTCGTAACATCCCTGGTCATCCAAGGTTCACATAACTTGTCATACAAATCCTTTATTCTTTCAGGAAGGACTGCTCCTGAACTCTTATCAACTGCTGTTTGAAATAGGAGAAAGTGAGGACTGCAGATGCTGGAGATCAGAGCTGAAAATGCGTTGCTGGAAAAGCACAGCAGGTCAGGCAGCATCCAAGGAGCAGGAGAATCGACATTTCGGGCATGAGCCCTTCTTCCTGAAGAAGGGCTCATGCCCGAAACATCGATTCTCCTGCTCCTTGGCTGCTGCCGACCTGCTACGCTTTTCCAGCACCACATTTTCAGCTGCTATTTGAAATACTCCCACATGTCCAATGTGAATTTCTTCATAAACTGCTGCCTCCAATCAAAATACTCCAGTTCCTACCTAATACTATTGTGATTCACCTTCCCCCAAGAATTGCTGTTATCCCTATCCCTGAGTATCTCAAAACTCATGATACTATGGTCACTACTCCCAAAATGCTCCCTCTCCACCAAAAACTTCAAGTCAAGGTCTGATTAGTAACAGCCAGCATGGATTTGAGTGCAGGAAGTGATATCTGACAAATCTTTTAGAGTTTTTGAAGAGGTAACCAAAAGGATAGAGGAGGGTTAGACAGTGAATATTGTCTACATGGACTTCAGTAAGGCTTTGGACAAGTTCCCACATGGCGGGCTAGGCAAGAAGGTTAGGTCACACAGGATCCAGGGAGACCGAGCTAAATGGATTCAAAATTGGCTCGATGGTAGAAGCAGAGGGTGATGGTTGAAGGTTGTTTCTCAGACTGGAGGCCTGTTACCAGCGGCATGCCACAAGGGTCAGTGCCGGGACCTTTGTTTATTATTATTTACATAAGTGAGCTGGATGCAAATGTACAAGGCACAATTAGTAAGTTTGCGCATATACAAAATTAGAAGGCATCATTGATACCAAGGAAGGTTATCAAAAATTGTACAGGAATCTTGATCCGATAAGGAAGTGAGCTGAGGATTGGCAACTGCAATTCAATACAGATAAGTACGAAGTGTTACACTTGGGAAAGTCAAACTAAGGTAGAACTTATTCGGTAAATGTATTGTGGAACAGAAGGACCTAGGTTATTTGAAAGTGGCATTATAAGTAGACAGGGTAGTGAAGGAGGCATCTGGCATGCCAGCCTTGATCGGTCGAGGCACTGAGCATAGCAGTTGGGGCATTATGTTACAGTCGTATAAGTCACTGGTAAGGCCGAACTTAGAGTATTATGTACAGTTTTGGTCATCCTGCTGTAGGCCAGGATAGAACTTTATTCCTTGGAATGCAGGAGAATGAGGGGTAACCTTATTGAGGTGTATAAACTCATGAGGGACATAGATAGAATAAATGCATTAGTCTTTTTTCCAGGGACAGGCAATTGTAAGCTAGAAGGCATTGGTTTAAGGTGAGAGGGGAAGAATTTAAGAAGGTCGTGAGGGACAACTGCTTCACACACAGTGGAATGGACTGTCAGAGAAAGTGGTTGAGGCAGGTACAATAGCAACATTTAAAAGATATTTGGATAGGTACATGGATGGGAAGGATTGAGAGGGTTAAGGACCAAATGCAGACAACTGGAACTAGCTGAGCGGGCACCAAGAGCATGGACCAGTTTGGGCCAAAGGGCCTGTTTCTATGCTGTACTCTGATATTGAAGAGTTAATTTGCTCATCTGACCTTCAAGAAATTAAATGCCCTGGGGCAGGGTGGGATGTCTCTGTTCTATAGGTAGAATGAAAGTGAACTTACATTCCCATCCCTTGCCATTCAGAGCCATTTACATGGCCATTTATTATTCAGAAATAATTTACATTTGCATCATCATTATCATATTCAAAATCAACAACTACTCCGGTAGTTTAAAAAAAAATTTGCGACAGATTTGACCATTAAGGGATGATTTACATTATACTGTTTCTGGTGATGGTTAGGTCACTTAGGTGTCTTGAGTGGCATGTGACTGTGAGGGAGCGGCTGGGGGTTGTCTTGTGGGCATTAATGACTGCTACTAATATTTTGTATAAAGGAAGAACTGTTTCCTTTGTTCAGGGAGACCTCTCGACATGTTTCACAAACATGCTGAAGAATGTGTTAAGAGTTTCTCCACAGTTTAACTGTATTTGCTTAATAAAATTTGATTGTTGTTCACAGAAGTTGGCGTATTGCAGTTGCATCAAGTATGTGAGAACCTCAAAAAGGTTAACCATATTACTCAATGACTCTATCTGTATATTGTGTTTTGATTGTTAAGAACTACATGACAGTCATCACTGCCTCACCGTGCAACCCTACTTGAGGTCACAAACTCTACTTTGTAAAGTCCTAAGCTAATTATTCCCAGTGTTGTAAACTTGTGAATCCTCTTCCAACTTTCCAAAAATGAACAGTCTCCAACAGGCAAATGCCAGGAAGAACACAGAGGACCAAACCAAGACAGAGGGAACAGGATTTGTTTCCTCCACTACAGCTCATGATGCTACCATACACGAGTCTGTTGAATAATAATGAATAAGATGAAAGTATGTCGAATCATTTGATGAAATGACGGAGGTGATCATTCTCAACTTCAATTTCCTGCCTTTCCCCTAACCGTCATTTCCCTTTACATTACAGCCATACCAAGTTGTATCAGAATTGAATCATTAACTCTTTCTCTCTGCACAGATGCTGCCAGATCAAGGAAGTTACATTGTGTTTTCTGTTTTTGTTGCAGGTTTTTAGCATCTGCAGTATCTTGCTTTGTAAATTCATTATCATTTTAATAGGGGCTTTTGGGGCTGGCACGAAGGAATTTGAACACCACGTGTTGAAGTTCAATGGCATTTCCAGGATAAGAAAGTTCAAGTAGGCAAACTTCATCCATTAGCACTTGAAACTGTTCAACGAGGTCAAATACTTAGTTAATCATATACCTAACAGAGTTGTAGCATCAACATTTAAAGAACAATGACAACTCTAAATCAAATTTAAATTCTTAGGTTATAAAGTTGTTAATCTTAAAATGCAGTACAATATGACAACTAAAAACAATTCCTCATACAACAACAGAATGGAACTGAACAGTGAACTATCTTGCTTGCTCTCAAAACATTGAAAAAAGAAAGCTTGGAAACTTCCCAAAAGCAACGAGCCAAAGGCACCAGAGATGACTTCAATTTTTTAATCAATCAACAGAACAGAAGCAAGGTCACAAAGTGGTCCAGCTATTACTGCCAGCTGCTCCTTTGTTTTGGCAGTGCACAGAGTTAGAGAATCCAAGAGGTCTACAGCACAGATAAGCCCCTTCTACACTACACAGAAACGACTAAACTATTCCAACCCCATTTTTCATGGCTTCACCTACAGCCTTGTAGGCCTTCGCATCTAAATACTACCCAGATGTTATCAGAATTCCTAACTGTCTCAAACTTACAGCCACTGAGTTCCGGATTCCCATTACATCTCCTCTAAACTTTCTGCCCCTACCGTAAAACTATGCCTTTTGGATCACTGATTGTTCCATCAGGGAAAGGTTTCTTCCTGTTTCCACTGTGCCCCTCAATTTTATAGATCTCAAATATGTCCCCTTCCAATCTCCTCTGCTCCAGGAAAACAACCCCAGTCTACCCAATCTTTCCACACAACCGCACCTCTCCAGCTCAGAGAACATCCCAGTAAATTTCTTCTGCACACACTTCAGCATTATCACATCACTCCAATCATGAAGATTCCAGAACGGTACACCATATACTAGTTGTTGTCTCCCCAGTTTCAGCACTTAAACTCTACATCTTGGCATGAAGGAGCATCCCATATGCCTTCTAAACCACTTTATCACCATCTCCCACTACCTGAAGGGTCAGTTGTAGTGAGACAGCAGAACTGGAATGTTTGCTCATCTGTAAGCAGGTGACAGTGAAGTGAGAAAAGTGATGTATGCACAAATCTGTTTACTTATTTTGTCCTACTCTTGGAAAAAATTCAAATAGGGCAAAGCAGAAAATGTTGAAACAGCTACATATAAAAGCAAGACAGCAATTGCCAAGACAAAATCAGACATTAGCTTTCATATCAATTACATTTGCTAAGAACTAACAGAAGATCACTGACCAGAAACCCAAATTGTTTCTCTCTCCAGAAATACTGTCTGACCTTTTCAGTATTTCCAAAATTCTGTTTTTTTTTCAAATTTGAAGCATTCATAATACTTTGGTGTTGAAAATACAAAAAAAAAACTTAGGTGCCAAGGGAGATTACAGAGAGTTAGGCAGAAATTTAAAAAGGTCCCCGAGAGTAATAATATCTGGATTACTCCCGGTGCTACGAGCTAGTGAGGCAGGAATAGGAGGATAGAGCAGATGAATGCTTGGCTGAGGAGCTGGTGTATGGGAGAAGGATTCACATCTTTGGATCACTGGAATCTCTTTAAGAGTAGAAGTGACCTGTACAAGAAGAACGGATTGCACCTAAATTGGAAGGGGACTAATATATTAGCTGGGAAATTTGCTAGAGCTGCTCGGGAGGATTTATACTAGTAAGGTGGGGGGTGGGGGACAGGGAGATAGTGAGGAAAGAGATCAATCTGAGACTGGTACAGTTGAGAACAGAAGTGAGTCAAACAGTCAGGGCAGGCAGGGACAAGGTAGGACTGATAAACTAAACTGCATTTATTTCAATGCAAGGGGCCTAACAGGGAAGGCAGATGAACTCAGGGCATGGTTAGGAACATGGGACTGGGATATCATAGCAAGTACAGAAACATGGCTCAGGGATGGGCAGGACTGGCAGCTTAATGTTCCAGAATACAAATGCGACAGGAAGGACAGAAAGGGAGGCAAGAGAGGAGGGTGAGTGGCATTTTTGATAAGGGATAGCATTACAGCTGTGCTGAGGGAGGATATTCCCGGAAATACATCCAGGGAAGTTATTTGGGTGGAACTGAAAAATAAGAAAGGGATGATCACCTTATTGGGATTGTATTATAGACCCCTTGATAGTCAGAAGGAAATTGAGAAACAAACTTGTAAGGAGATCTCAGCTATCTATAAGAATAATAGGGTGGTTATGGTAGGGGGTTTTAACTTTCCAAACATAGACTGGGACTGCCATAGTGTTAAGGGTTTAGATGGAGAGGAATTTACTAAGTGAGTACAAGAAAATTTTCTGATTTAGTATGTGGATGTGCCTACGAGAGGAGGTGCAAAACTTGACTTACTGGGAAATAAGACAGGGCAGGCGACTGAGGTGTCAGTGCGGGGGCACTTTGGGGCCAGCGACCATAATTCTATTAGATTTGAAATAGTGATGGAAAAGGATAGACCAGATCTAAAAGTTGAAGTTCTAAATTGGAGAAAGGCCAATTTTGACGGTATTAGGCAAGAACTTTCAAAAGCTGATTGGAGGCAGATGTTCGCAGGTAAAGGAACGGCTGGAAAATGGGAAGTCTTCAGAAATGAGTTAACAAGAATCCAGAGAAAGTATATTCCTGTTAGGGTGAAAGGAAAGGCTGGTAGGTATGGGGAATGCTGGATGACTAAAGAAATTGAGGGTTTGGTTAAGAAAAATAAGGCAGCATATAGATAGGTATATTCGAGTGAATCCTTAGAAAAGTATAAAGAAAGTAGGTGTATACTTAAGAGGGAAATCAGGAGGGCAAAAGGGAGATATGAGATAGCTTTGAAAATAGAATTAAGGAGAATCCAAAGACATTGGATTCATTAATGCAAATACATTAAGGACAAAAGGGTAACTAGGGAGGGAACAGGGCCCCTCAAAGATCAGCAAGGCGGCCCTTGTGTGAAGCTGCAGAAAATGGGGGAGATACTAAATGAGTATTTTGCATCAGTATTTACTGTGGAAAAGGATATGGAAGATATAGACTGTAGGGAACTAAATGGTGACATCTTGCAAAATGTCCAGATTACTGAGGAGGAAGTGCTAGATGTCTTGAAACAGGGAAAAGTGGATAAATCCCCAGGACCTGATCAGGTGTACCCGGGGAACTCTATGGGAAGCTCGAGAAGTGATTGCTGGGCCTCTTGCTGAGATATTTGTATCACTGATGGTCACAGGTGTGGTGCCGGAAGACTGGAGGTTGGCTAACGTGGTGCCACTGTTTAAAAAGGGTGGTAAGGACAAGCCAGGGAACTACAGACCAGTGAGCCTGACCTCGGTGGTGGGCAAGTTGTTGGAGGGAATCCTGAGGGACAGGATGTACATGTATTTGGAAAGGCAAGGACTGATTAGGGATAGTTAACATGTCTTTGTGCGCAGGAAATAGTGTCCCACAAACTTGATTGAGTTTTTGAGGAAGTAACAAAGAGGATTGATGAGGGCAGAGTGGCAGATGTGATATATATGGACTTCAGTCAGGCTTTCAACAAGGTTCCCCATGGGAGACTGATTAGCAAGGTTAGATTTCATGGAATACAGGGAGAGCTAGCCATTTGGATACAGAACTGGCTCAAAGGTAGAAGACAGAGGGCGGTGGTGGTAAAGGGTTGTTTTTCAGACTGGAGGCTTGTGACCAGTGGAGTGCCACAAGGATTGGTGCTGGGTCCTCTACTTTTTGTCATTTACATAAATGATTTGGATGTGAGCATAAGAGATACAGTTAGTAAATTTGCAGATGACACCAAAATTGGAGGTATTGTGGACAGTGAAGAGGGTTACCTCAGATTACAACAGGATCTTGACCAGATGAGCCAATGGGCTGAGAAGCGGCAGATGGAATTTAATTCAGATAAATGCGAGGTGCTGCATTTTGGGAAAGCAAATCTTAGTAGGACTTATACACTTAATGGTCAGGTCCTAGGGACTGTTGCTGAACAAAGAGACCTTGGAGTGCAGCTTCATAGCTCCTTGAAAGTAGAGTCGCAGGTCGATAGGATAGTGAAGGTGACGTTTGGTATGCTTTCCTTTATTCGTCAGAGTACTGAGTACAGGAGTTGGGAGGTCACGTTGTGGCTGTACAGGACATTGGTTAGGCCACTGTCGGAATATTGTGTGCAGGTCTGGTCTCCTTCCTATCGGAAAGATGTTGTAAAACTTGAAAGGGTTCAGAAAAGGTTTACAAGGATGTTGCCAGGGTTGAAGGATTTGAGCTATAGGGATGAGGCAGAACAGGTTGGGGCTGTTTTCCCTGCAACGTCGGAGGCTGAGGGATGACCTTATAGAGGTTTACAAAATCATATAAAAGAGATCTAAGGGGAAACTTTTTCACACCGAGGGTGGTACATGCCAGAGGAAGTGGTGAAGGCTGGTACAATTGCAACATTTAAGAAGCATTTGGATGGGTATACGAAGAGAAAGGGTTTGGAGGGATATGGGCTGGGTGCTAGCATGTGGGACAAGATTGGGTTGGGATATCTGGTCGGCATGGACGGGTTGGACCGAAGGGTCTGTTTTCATGCTGCACATCTCCGTGTCTCTCTGACTCCAATCGTTGGGTGTTATTCAAACCACTGTCTTGATGAGCGACAGGAGAAAAATCTACTTAAAAGTACTATAAAATTTAGTGTTATAATGAAATGGAAATTAAACGACAGCTCTCCAGCACTGTATTCAACATCAAGGTTTCCTCCAAATTTGCACAGAAAAAGGTAATCTGAGCACAAAAACATTACATAGCTCAAAAGAACATGAAATTTTGGGCATAAAGGCGTAACGACAATATTTCCAAGCCTTCCTGAGATGTCTATCAGACCATCCTTGACTGAATCACTGTGCGTAGAACTGGCCATAAAGCAGTTTCAAGATTAAAGCTTCCTACAGGTTGTCTCTCAGCAAGCACGCAGACGTTCATGCACAATAGGAAAGCATTTTGTTTTTGGTCTAAATGCAATTTGACTCCCCTCGCTCCCCCCACAATTTTAACTGAACAATGATCTATTCTGTACTTTGCCTCCTGCAATGTATTTTATCAGTGGAGGTTGCATTAAAATTTATGTTTGCAGGTCCTAAAATAAACCTTATCCACTCCAGACATAGTTTAAAGATTTAAAAAACGGTAAAGCAAAAATCAAAATATTTTTGAAAGTAGTGTTGGGGGTCAATTTCTTAGTGCTGCCTTTTTTAAAAAAATCTGCCCAATAGTAAAAACAAGGCATCAGACAACAAACTCATGTGATCATATGGAGGAGGAAGTGAGGTCTGCAGATGCTGGAGATCAGAGCTGGAAATGTGTTGCTGGAAAAGCGCAGCAGGTCAGGCAGCATCCAGGGAACAGGAGAATCGACGTTTCGGGCATAAGCCCTTCTTCAGGAATGGGGAAAGTTTGTCCAGCAGGCTAAGATAAAAGGTAGGGAGGAGGGACTTGGGAGAGGGGCGTCGGAAATGTGATAGGTGGAAAGAGGTCAAGGTGAGGGTGATAGGTCAGACTGGGGTGGGGGCGGAGAGGTCGGGAAGAAGATCTCAGGTTAGGAAGGCGGTGCTGAATTTGATGGATTTGACTGAGACAGGGTGGGGGGAGGGGAAATGAGGAAACTGGTGAAATCCGAATTCATCTCTTGTGGTTGGAGGGTTCCTAGCCGGAAGATGAGGCGTTCTTCCTCCAACCGTCGTTTTGTTGTGGTCTGACAATGGAGGAGTCCAAAGACCTGCATATCCGTGGTGGAGTGGGAGGGGGAATTGAAATGTTGAGCTACAGGGTGGTTGGGTTGGTTGGTCCGGGTGTCCCATACAGGGTGGTTGGGTTGGTTGGTCCGGGTGTCCCATACAGGGTGGTTGGGTTGGTTGGTCCGGGTGTCCCATACAGGGTGGTTGGGTTGGTTGGTCCGGGTGTCCCATACAGGGTGGTTGGGTTGGTTGGTCCGGGTGTCCCATACAGGGTGGTTGGGTTGGTTGGTCCGGGTGTCCCAAACTTGCGGAGCGTTTCAGAGAACACCTCTGGGACACCCGGACCAACCAACCCAACCACCCTGTAGCTCAACATTTCAATTCCCCCTCCCACTCCACCAAGGATATGCGGGTCTTTGGACTCCTCCATTGTCAGACCACAACAAAACGACGGTTGGAGGAAGAACGCCTCAACTTCCGGCTAGGAACCCTCCAACCACAAGGGATGAACTCGGATTTCACCAGTTTCCTCATTTCCCCTCCCCCCACCCTGTCTCAGTCAAATCCATCAAATTCAGCACCGCCTTCCTAACCTGAGATCTTCTTCCCGACCTCTCCGCCCCCACCCCAGTCTGACCTATCACCCTCACCTTGACCTCTTTCCACCTATCACATTTCCGACGCCCCTCTCCCAAGTCCCTCCTCCCTACCTTTTATCTTAGCCTGCTGGACAAACTTTCCCCATTCCTGAAGAAGGGCTTATGCCCGAAACGTCGATTCTCCTGTTCCCTGGATGCTGCCTGACCTGCTGCGCTTTTCCAGCAACACATTTCCAGCTCATGTGATCATATGCCAATTCACTAAAACGCAAAATTATTGCAAAGCAATTCTCCTCTTCAACTGCTAGTCTTGCTAACTGGTATGTCAGAACAAAACTAAAATTATAAGTCAATAATTTATTAAAACTAAGTAGGAAAGCAGATTGTCCTGTCATTTGTGGAAAACATTAGGTGATCATACCACCTCTCAAGGCTGCAGCACAGTACCAATTTACCAAGAAAAGTATTTCACTCAAATTATGCCGAAACATAATTGAACCTTAGAAGTGGAGAACAAGTACAGTGAAACCAAGCTGTCGAATCAAGTAGCACAATTTCTCCATGAGTTGTAAATTGCAATTGACAATTTCTGTTCAGAAATACAGAGACGATGGAGTGGAATGTCATAAATTTGTAGTGCTGATGTTTGGGAGGTTAGGGCAGGCTGAGGCAATAAGCCAAGTTGGAAGAATTTGGAAGAGCTAAAGATGGAAAGCATAGAGTGAGCAAAGGAGTCATTCAGATTTTAGCAGTTGATGGCTGAAAGGGTAGGGGAAGGAAGTGCAATTTCGTAAGAAATTAGCTGTCTGCACAATGCAGACAATAAGAATTATAATTAGGATCTAAAGGCATGCTAATGATTCAAACACAACCTGGCTCTGTCATGTGAGGTGTCCAACGAAAGGGATGGTGTCAGTAAAAATAATGTAATTTGGCCTGCGGTCATAATGAACATTTTCCCCATGTTGAGATGAAGACAGAATCTTGAAGCAGCAGTTTAACAGCAAAGGCAGCAAGAGGAAGTTAGAGGAAAGTGGAGTATTAACAGTAGATATGTCAAGTTCTGTACATTAATTTTTTGTTAAAAAGGGCCATGTAGATGAGTGGATCAAAGATAGATTCTTCAGAAATGTCTCATCAATGTATATGGTAAGACATTCAGTGAATTGGTTTGGCTGCTACTGGACTGACAAGACTGGAACTAACTACTGGGCTGTGTATCAGAGGAGAAAGCTACATGCAGTTAAGTAGATGAAAGACCATAGAGATAAAGAGAAAAATGCACCATTATCACAGAGAATGATAGAACTTGGTGCAGTAAGAGAAATATACACCTGAAAGAAGGTAATTCAAATCAGAGTTATGAGAGAAGTAACCACTAACCCGAGATCGGAACACATTCAAGAACTTGAGAACACACTGGAGATTGGACAATAGTTTATAAATAAATAGGGTTGAGGACTGATCTTTGCGAGGATATGAGCACTGTACTTTGAAAAAGGAGGTTATGGTATTTTGTTGTATAGCAGAAAGCACCAAAACTGATTCAACAATGTTTCACTTACTTTCAGGACAGCAGAAAACAGAAACAGAAGTTGGCTACTGGAGTTGGCCCCTCAAGTACCATTCAATTATATCATCTCTGATCTGTGTACCAACTTCATACAACCACCTTGACCTTGTAAATATTTCAAGGTTAAATCTCAAATTTTAAACTTAATTGATCAAACATAATGGGTCTCCAGAAGAATTCTAAATTGTCACCATTTTATATGAAGAAGCACTTCCTGATTTCACTCCTGAATATTTGACTTGAATTTGTGGATGATATGAGGGGCAGCCCAGTGGTTAGCACTGCTGCCTCACAGCGCCAGAGACCAGAGTTCAATTCCCGCCTTGGGCAACTGTCTGTGTGGAGTTTGCTCATTCTCCCTGTGTCTGCATGGGTTTCCTCCGGGTACTCCGGTTTCCTCCCACAGTTCAAAAATGTGCAGGTTAGGTGAATTGGCCACATTAAATTGCCCGTGGTGTTAGGTGGATGAGTCAGCAGTAAATGTAGGGGGTGTGGGTTGCTCTTCGGAGGGTCGGTGTGGACTTGTTGGGCCAAAGGGCCTGTTTCCACACTGTAGGGAATTTTTTTTTTTAAAATTATGTTTGTTATAGACTCCTCAATTTTCAGAAGTACGAAAGATTAAGAACAACTTTGGGTCAGTTAAGCTTAACTTAAATCACCTATAACGTTTTGAATTCCAGTGAGAAAGCATTCATAGTTTATATAATCACTCTTCGTAATCAGAGTTGAAATATCATACTGGTAAATTTATGCTGCCATATCAAAAATCAATACTCCTTAGATGTAATTGACAAGAATTCCTGAGTACTACAGTTATGATCTAACCATTCTTGATTCTACCTCCTTTTTCAGTCCTTCAGATATTCAAACATTTCATTACTCCAATTACAAAAGAGTGATTAGAGAAACTACAGATGCTTTGTTCACTGGAATTTTAATTATTTTTTGTTGCTGTTCAAGGAATTTTCACAATCAATGCACCTGCAATTGTAAATTCTATCACTGCTCTGCTCAACATCTTTCATCCAAGTGCAAAATTAATTTTGCTTTGTGCAGTGACAAATGTAATGTGTGGATGAGTGCGACCAGGAGAGAAAAAAGAAAAATTTTGAAAATAATCATAGACAAGTATCCCACCTTGACTCAGTAACATGGTTGTCCATAAGTCACCAGATCAAATTCAACTTGAAATCTGCTGTGACTGCACTTAAACTCATGACCTAATGATAAGATCATACCATAACCATTACATTACCACACACAAGAAATGCATAATGTTGACTGCAATTTAGTCATCGAACAGGAGGAAAATTGAATTGGTGAGAATGGCTCAAGATAAGGATATTTTGTTTCAATTTGAGAAGTTCAACATAGAAAGGGTTGAGCAAGCATGCTATTCAAGCTGGTAGAAAATGAGCATGCAGCAACATTTTCTTCAGCTTCAGGGTTTTCTTTCATTTAACCTGCAATGAATAGAGAGGAAGTAGCTCAGTAATTTCTTCAAAAATAACCAGACAGATATGAAGTGTGCCTAGGAACTTGCAGTGAAGTTTGCTCTTATGAACTGGAAGGCTAAAACCATAACTTCCATTTAAAGTGAATATTTCAGATGGACAGCTAAATCTGGAAATTGGAGAAGAGAAAACTGTGATGTGGAGAATAGAATCTCAGGGAAAGAAAAATCTTATTGTGGTTTTTGACTAAAGAGGACTATTCGAAAAAAATGTGAATTATATGATAGTAAGAATCTATGCACTATATATCACAGAATCATAAAGCTTAGAACATTTATGGCATGGAAAAAGGCCACTTGGTCCATTGAGTTTGCGTCAGATGAAATATAAACTGCTCAGCTTAATCTCATTTTCCAACATTTGGTACAGAGTCCTGCCAGTTGTAACACAGTTTCAAAGAGTTTAGAGTTGCTGCTTCAACCACCATTCCCTGCAATGGGTATCAGACTCCAAAAATGAATTTATGTTGATCCTTCAATCTTTTCACCAATTGCCCTAAATCTATTGTCCATAGTCACTGACCTCTCAGCTAAGACAACTTCGTCCCTCTCAATTTCATCCAACCCAATCACATCTTAGGTTTCCTTTATTCCAATGATAACAACCCCAGCGCGGCAGCTGCATTGTCAAATCCTGACATTCGCATAAATCTCTCATGCAATTACATCCTTACTATAATGAGGTGACCAGAACTGCTCAGTGCTCAAATTATGGTCTAACTAATGATTTGCACAATTCTAGCAGAGTTTCCCTGCCTTTTGAATCTCGGTTAAAGGATAAAGGAAACCACACACTTTGTAAATCACTTTGTTAACCTGTCCTTCTACCTTCAAGGATTACAAAATCACAATTGTCATGGCGTACAAAGAGGCCATTCAGCACTATCATATCTGCACTGTCTGTGCACTTCAAATTATTGCCAATGCCCTGCCTTTCCCCCATAATCCTGCACATTATTTAAATCTGATAAGCCTGTGTACTGCTGAATGAAGTTGTAGACACTTGCATTGCAGAAATATATCATGGCAATCTAGACCCACTATTATTGTGTGGATCTCGCAGTTGAGTTTAATTTTAACAATACCATGTTTGCCCAAATCGATGGTTTTGCCCTGGGAATATTTCTAGGCTCTGCTTTTGCAAGCAAATTTGTTGAATTCTGTAAGAAACGAGCCTTAAATGACACTTAACATCTGCTTGCATATGTCCATTGTGTGGATGATGGATTTATTATATTTGAATCTGCAGTTGCATTTAAGGGTTGCCTTGCATGTTTTAATCAGCTCTATCTTGTGCTCAAATTCACCTTTTGAGATGGACCACTCAAATGAACTCCTTCTCCTTGAGCCAGTTGAGAAATCAGCCAGAGGTTCTGCACTACTATCTAACTGAATCCTACTTTCGCTGAGCAACATGAGTTGAGATTCATATACTTGCATGCTCTGAGATTTGCTTTAATCAGTCCCAAATAAGTCCTAGGCAGCAGCAGTCTTGTGGTTGGTGTACAGAGTGGCTGCCCCAGAGAGGAGGCAGAGGTGGGCACAGTGGGGGGCGGTGTTGGACAGGGTTGCGGGGTGGGGACAGGGGCCTCACATGCTGTGCTGTCTCCTGATTGGGGAGAAGACTTTAAAAACTCCAAGCCCCAGATTAAAGGCATTTAATTGATTAACTAAATAATCGATTATCCGAACGAAATAGTGCCCGCCCATCTCGTTTCTATAAGAGGTTCCCCTGTAATCAGCGAAATTTTACATTCAGTCTCCCTTTTCTTAAACCAGACCTCCATCATCACATTGAGATATTAAAGAGTTAATTTGCTGTACTGACCTGCAAGAAATTGAATGCCCCAGGAGTAATGTGGGGCGTCTTTGGCTTCCTTATAAGTGGAATGTGGGAGGTTTACATGGCCATTTCCTTGCCATTCAGGGATGATTTCCATTTTTATCCAGAAATCAATAAGAACATTACAGTTGAATTTTGACTACTCCCCTATAGTTACAAAATACTATTTGCAACAGAGTTGACTATTAAGGGATGATTTGCATTACATGGTTTCTGGGAGGTAGGGTGGTCATTCTATTGTATCTTGAGTGGATAACAGTTTAGGTTAAAACAATGACTGCAGATGCTGGAAACCAGATTCTGGATTTGTGGTGCTGGAAGAGTATAGCAGTTCAGGCAGCATCCGAGGAGCAGTAAAATAACAGTTTACTCAAGCAGTGTTAGGTTCCCTTCTGGAGATTCTTACATTCTTGATGCAACTGCAATACACCAACTTCTATGAACAACCACAATTTATTTAAGCAAATACAAACTTTTGGAAGATCACTTAACACTCTTATGGATGCTTGCAGAGCGTCAAGCAAGGCTCCCCGAACAAGGGAATCGTCCTCCCTTGATACGGGGTTTTACATTACAGTCAATCATGCATGCAAGACACAACTCCCTGCCACTCCCCTGTGATATTAATGTGTTAACTTGTCTGCTGACCTGCAGGAAAATGGATGCCCTGAGACGAGGGCGGGATCCCTCTCACTTACAGATAGATTGTAAGAAATGACATCATCATCGCCTATTATTTAGAACCACTTACATGGCCATTTTCTTGCCATTCAGAGCCATTTACACCGTCATG
This sequence comes from Chiloscyllium plagiosum, assembly GCF_037043375.1. NCBI lineage: Eukaryota > Metazoa > Chordata > Chondrichthyes > Orectolobiformes > Hemiscylliidae > Chiloscyllium > Chiloscyllium plagiosum. Next base: position 46,643,121 of record NW_028270145.1, read on the forward strand.
TCCGACTATTTACATTTTCATCCCCTATTCAGAATCAATAAGAACATTGCAGGTTGAATTTGACTACTCCCCTATAGCTACCAAATTTTCCAAATCACACCAGATCTGGCCATTAAGGGATGATTTGCATTACATTGTTTCTGGAGATGATGTGGTCACTGCATTGTCTCTTGAGTGGCATGTGACTGTGAGGGGGATGGCTGGGGAGTTGTCTTGTAGGCATCACTAATTGTGATGTAAAGATTTCTTATAAAGGAAGAACTGTTTCCTTTGTTCAAGGAGAGCTTTGATAAGAGTCCACAAGCCCTGCAAGGTGTGTGTTCAAAGTTCGAGAAAGTTTGTACTGTATTGTGCTTAATATAATTTTGGTTGTTCACAGAAGTTGGTGTGGTGTGTTGCAGTTGCATCAAGTCCGTAAGAATCTCAGGAAAAAAGAACCAAACACCCCCACAGTCACATGCCACCCAAAAACAATGAAAAGTGATTAGATTATTCCCAGAAACAATGTGTGATTAAGTTATTCCTTAAACTGCAGCATTTACAGGAGGATGATTAGATTGTCACATCTTGCCTGCAAGACAGAAAAAACACTCCTCTCCACGCCCACCCCCCCGCCCAAGACATCCAATTTCTTACATGTCAGCAGAACAAATTAACCATTTAACATCTCATAGGGACCTTGTGATCTTGCTGTATTATCTGATATTCAGATAATCGAATGCTGGAGAATCAAGGTTCCTATGCAAATGTAATAGCCGACATTCATTCCTGAATCTGTTCGGATGCAATCCGTCTGGCTTGCACAGGTGCTATCTCCATCATAGCCAGATTTAGTGTCCCAGGTATCTAAAGCCCTCTCTCCAACATGATCTTTCCAGCTATGTGTTCATCTGTCTTATATTCCTATTTCTGTACTCATTTGCACGTGGCACTGGGAGTAATCCAAAAGATAACTATTTTAGAGATCCTGTTAATTTTCTACTTAGCTCCCTAAAGTCTGAGTGAAGGTCCACATCCCATTTCCTACTTTGGTCGTTTGAGTTAAAGTATACCATGACGTCTGGATGTTTGCACTCTCCAAGAACATCTGGCAGCTATTCTGTGATATATCTGATCATAGCATGAGGGGGAAAACAAACCATCTTGGAGTCACACTGTTGGCCACAGAAGTATCTATCGTCCCCTAGCAGTACTGCCCTTGTGCAGAGTTGGTCACCAGTGGTGCCAGGGCTTGATTCTGTGTTGCAATCCTTGAAGGATCCATCACCCTCACCAATATCCAGACTAGAAACCATGGTAGCAAATGGAGACTTCTGCATAACCAGACAATTTCTCTTGAATTGTCAAGTGGTTAACTATTACCCATTTGGTTGCTGGCCCCTAATCTCACCAGCTCCCTGAAGAGTCAAGATTAGAGTGGTGCTGGAAAAGCAAAGCAGGTCAGGCAGCATCCCAGGAGCAGGAAAATTGACGTTTCGGGCAAAAGCCCTTCATCACCTCCCTGAAGATGCTACCTACACAATTCTCTCACGAATGCACCTCAGTGGCACTAGCTGCCAAGTGAGATCTGAAACAAGAAGCATGAACTTCTCAGCCAGTGACATGGACCCCTCTCAGCTTCAATGACTCCCTACATGCCATGAAGAAGGGCTTATGCCCGAAACGTCGATTCTCCTGTTCCCTGGATGCTGCCTGACCTGCTGCGCCGTTCCAGCAACACATTTTCAGCTCTGATCTCCAGCATCTGCAGACCTCACTTTCTCCTCAGTGGTATTATTGCTAAACTGTTCATCCAGAGATCCAAGCAATGTTCTGGGGACTCGGGTTTGAATCCCACCACGGCAGATTTAGAGTTGTATGATGACCATGAATACATTGTCAATTGTTGGATAAACCGATCGGTTCACTAATGTCCCAGAGAAAAGAAAACTGCTATTTTTACCTGGTCTGAACTGCATGCGACTCCAGACCAACAGCAATGTGGTTGACTCTCAACTGCCCTCTGAGCAATTAGGATAGAATGAATGCTGGCTGAGCCAGCAAGACCAATGTCCCATGAACGAAGAAAGAAACTCCTGTGCTATCACTTTTACAACTTTTTGTTCTTCTCATTATTTTATCTTCTGTCCACTCTTCCTCTTCTGTACTCATAACTGTCTCCAGGTCTTGCTCTCTCTCACTCCCATTACTTGAAAGTCTCTCATTAATTGTGCATTCTGTTGCCTTGTTTGACCTCACCAAAAATGCATCACCTCACATTTCTCAAAGTCGAATCCTGATTACCACTTTTCCACCCAGCTGACCAGTGTATTTTTATCTTCCTCAAATCTACAGTTAACTCCCTTGCCATCAACTGCAGTGTCAAAATTTGGGGTCATGAGCTAACTACTTGATCATGTCCCCTACATTTGCATCCAAATAATATCTACACCACAGAAGACATGAGAACAGCACTGAGCCCTGTGGAGCCTTTCTTTTACTCATTTGAAGGAGATGGGTGTCGCTGGCTGACCATCATTTATTGCTTCTGCCTAGTTGGAGTTGAGGTGGTGGTGATGAGGTGTCTTCTTGAACCACTACAGTCCATGAGTTTGGAAATAGCCAGTTGTACAAACACAATTATCCTTGGTTTTCTAAGCTAGTTTTGCAGCCAATTTGCTCCAGTCCTTAGATCCCATGAGCTTTTATTTATTTTGCACTAGTGATTCAATATGGGAATTTGTCAAAAGCCTTGCTGAAGTCAACAACAGTAACCTCATTAATCCTCATTACTTGCTCAAAAATTTCAATCAAATTAGTCAGACATCATTTTTCCTGAGAAAATCTATGCTGACTATTCTTGACTAATCCATGTCTTTCTGGATAACAGCTTATCCTGTCTCTCAACAGTGATTCTCATTATTTGGCACACTGAGGTTATACTAACTGATCACTTTTTTTTCCCGTTTTATTCCTCAGTCTCTTTCAAAACCAAGATACAATGTAAGCTATTGTCCAATCCTTCGGTACCACATTGTGTCCAGTAAGGAGGGGAAGATCACAGTCAAATCTTACACTACTTTCTCCTTGGCATTTTGAACAAGATGGGGATACATTTCATTTGGCCCATAAGTATTAATTAAGAAGCACACCCAACATTTTTTGCCTCAACACATTACTTTTTCAATTCCAAAAAGGAATTAAAATCATTTGTAAAGAGGCAAAAGGTGACTCATCATATCACTGACATTTGGGTGGTATCTATCTTAAAAGCAATCATTTAAACTGTGCTGTCAGAAGATGTCAATTAATCATATTAACCTCATGTTAATTCCAGCTGTTGAAGTATTAAGTGTGCTAACAAAATGCATATTTATATAGATTGGATAGTCATGTTTATTTTACTTGTTTCCAAACTGTGGAAGCTTGTGGCTTTATTCTCTTAAGGCATCTCAACATCTTTATCGTTTAAAACAAAACACAAGTTACTGGTCCCTGGTCAGATCATGACAAATATATCGCTATCTCATCTGGAATCGTAACAGGAGTTAGAAGTTACATTTTTTGAAAAATGGAAAAAAAATCTTCTACATTTCAAATAAAATAGGAGGTAACTTAGCTAGGCATGGTAGTCTCAATAAACACAACCATACAATTGTGCCATTATTTTAAAAGTTAACCTTTAATATCAAGTCCACAATAAATTATGCAATTCTTGTGCTTTTTCAAGCTGCAGAGAGAGAGAGAGAGAGAGAGAGAGAGAGAGAGAGAGAGAGAGAGAGAGAGTGTCATATTTGTCAATATAAATTCAATGGGCTGAAAGGCCTCTCCTGTTTTGCTTAATTCGTGGGCGGCACGGTGGCGCAGTGGTTAGCACTGTTGCCTCGCAGCGCCAGAGACCCGGGTTCAATTCCCGACTCAGGCGACTGACTGTGTGGAGTTTGCACGTTCTCCCCGTGTCTGCGTGGGTTTCCTCCGGGTGCTCCAGTTTCCTCCCACAGTCCAAAGATGTGCAGGTTAGGTGAATTGGCCATACTAAATTGCCCGTAGGTGTTAGGTAAGGGGTAAATGTAGGGGTATGGGTGGGTTTCGCTTCGGCGGGTCGGTGTGGACTTGTTGGGCCGAAGGGCCTGTTTCCACACTGTAATCTAATCTAATCTAATGTATGCCTCAATTTCCAAAATATGAAATACCTAAGTGTGAAATGCTTTTTGTGAAATGTGTCTCACTTGAGCTTAACTCAACACACAAAAATTTGATCTCCATTAAAAAAAACAAATCCATAATCAGCTTGTTAACTCAGCTGTTCACAGTGTCAGCACCAGCAGGCAAGGCAATAGCTCAAAAATGAACAATGTTCATCAGTTGACCCCTCTTAGTTACAGATCCCTCAAACGGTAGCACTACAGGCAGATAAAGTGGGACAAATAGACTTCTTCCACACGTTTAGATTCTATTCTTCAAATCTACAGCACTATGTAGAAAGCTGCTGAACTATTGCCATACAAGCATGCTTTACATAATTTCTGAAGCAGTTGGCAACAAACTGGAAACAACTAACATCTAATTAGAATGAACTTTATAAGTCAAACAAATGAAACTTTTTTAAAAAAAACATGCTTATTCAATTATTGAAGCACACTTGATAATTCCACAGGAATATTAACAAAAAGCAGAGATATATATTGAACTTTTCCAACAATTACAGCGCCAAAAATATTTGTAGCGTCCGATTGCTCTGATCTCAGTTTAGATCTATTTGTTTCATGGCAGCAGTTCTTAAGACAGTAATTAGTGAATGCAATAATATCACCAACTTTTATAAGGCCTTCATGAAGAAGGCATTAATGAAGAATGGAGAATGCACCAAATGACATTAGTAATGAATTCCAAAACAAGAAATTAATGGGGTGGGAACAAGAGAGATGCTGAACATTTAAAAAATGTGACTAAGCATTTAAGAACATGGTGCTCCAGAGGAGCCCTGGAATCTATCAGACTTGCCTTTAAAAACAATCCGAAAGTTTTTTTTTAAAATGCAATGCATCATTTGGATCTTAGAAGATCTTACATTGGTAAGATAGGAGTCAGAACGGAAATTGCACGGCTGCAGCGGGCAGGAACAGATCAAGTCCTGCGCCACTGTAGCGCCACAGACGCGTCGTGCATTGAACATTTCCACGATCTGCAAACGGTGGTCCTCTCAAACTGCATCGTTCTGTCGGAAACAATACTTTACTTTTGTTGAGATCCGTCTTCCAGTGAAAGGTGTTGGTTTAGCCATCCATATCACTTAAATGGAAAACTGAGATCTTGAAGATTTGCATCACAGCAGTTGCAACTGTTGCCAGATTCGATGCGCGATTAACTCGGTAACCACCGTTTTACTACCTTGCAGTATTAAATATAACTTCTAACACTAAAAGGTCGAGTACAACTCAAGTTGAAAGCCAGAATCAACATTTAAAGAGTCCCAAAGTGGTTATGCGGAGAACAAAACAAAGAGATCAGAAAAAGAAGTACAGAAAAACTGAATTCTGCAAAGCAACCAAGGGAATTGGGGTGGTTGAGAAATTGGGTTAGTGAGAAATCCATCCATTTGTGTCGCAGCATTGGCGTTCCGTGATATTATTTCCATCACAGTCAACTGAAATATGTCCAACCTGTGCGGGCAACACTCGTCTCAGGTTGACCTCATGAAGGTCTTTCAACAATTTTTTCACCTACTACAGACAAATGTTACTTGCAATTTAACACGAATGATGATTTCTTTTCCGTTTCCTGGTTTAAAACCTTTATGGCTACACAAGATAGTTGCTTATTTAGAATTTAAAGTAAAAGATTTTAACTCTGGATTTTGGTTAAACAAAACCTGGGCACAGAATGGAAGACATATCGTTTGTACCATATATTTACACAGAATGACCGCTGACATAACAACTTATTTAATGAAGTCCAAACAAATAAGGGCTGATCTGCTATTCTGAAATTCCAACATTCAGGCAAATTTTGTAAGCATGAAATATAAAAACATGAACAAATACAGCTACATTTCTATCATGTGGATCAATTATGCAACATACAAATAGTAAACAGGAGTGGCTCCAAATGTGGAGTACATGTATTCCTGGGATACATCTCTGTGGGTACTCAGGAGACATTCTGTAATGACAGGTGCTCCATTTAAGCATGCTACGTTCCAAGATTAACACATTTTCATTTTAGCACAGTTCACGTGCATGCCCAATCATTAAGAACATTCCACAGATTGGCTCATCACTTCCTCACCAACCAATTCCTTCTCTCAGGCCTGCCACTCACTGCTTCCCTTCTTCAAATCCTAATTTCTTCCCCACTTAATCCACATCTCCTGAGCTCTTGCTCACAGCAATTAAAGGGAGAGAGCAAGGATCAGGAAAATGGCAACTAGAGGCAAACAGGAGACTCCAACAAACTTGTTCGTCACATTAATTCTAAGTAAAATTGTATTGACACAAACATTATCTGTATTGTTTAACTATAAAATGGGGTCATTAGAGGTGTAGTGGGAAAGCAAATGCTTGTAGGGTACACAAACGTTAAAAATCTGAATAAAGACACACAACTAAATACGTTTGAAAGCCACTACGTACTCTATTTTCCAAACGTAGGGTAAGTATTTCATGAAAAAGTCAACCCATATCTATTTGAAAGGAAGTGGCTGAAAAGCAAGGCATTAAATGCAACTTCAAATTTAACAAAGTTTATCTTTTGCTGATGTTCTGAAACCAACAGTTCTTTGGGAAATAACTGCAACATTTGAAGTTATACCACAAGGGGAAGGACAGTCAAAGGAAACATGCTACACGCACACCACACATGCATAGAGAAAAAGATACAACAATTGATCATTCTCAAAGCAAGCTAATGATATCACTACCCGAAAAGGAAACGGCTTATGCATATTCTTACAAAGAGAAAAGCATCTCTTGGAACAGGTTGGCACAGGAAGGGCTGAAGAAGGCCTCATGCCCGAAACGTCGATTCTCCTGCTCCTTGGATGCTGCATGACCTGCTGCGCTTTTCCAGCAACACATTTTCAGCTCTGATTTCGAGCATCTGCAGTCCTCACTTTCTCCTAGAAGAGTTTAGACACTGGCCTTGCAAGACTGGACTCATTTCATTCCACATAAATAGAATCAAAATTGCTTCTATCTAATGGCCAAAGATTTTTAGGAACTTTGGAAAACTGAATTCAGGGTCGTGTAGCTTTAGATTGTAGGATAAACTAGCCCAATAAACATGAATTGACCGAATTACTCAAATGCCAGAAGGATAACTTCTTTTGGAAATAAAAAGTTATACAATTCTGCAGTTTTCTTAACGTTTCATAGCAGTACAATCCAAATCTGATGAGATTTGTCTATTGATATTGGGTGACTAAAACGCTGTCCCAGCAGCATCATCCTTCTACGTTAAAAAGAAATCTACACTTATGAATGGGTATTTCGATTAAGGGCAATTTTAAACAATAATCACATGCGACTCAATTCATGGCCCTAAAATAAGCATCTCCAATTTTCAACTGTCATGCTGCATAACACACAATACTTGGTATCTTATGCTAAATTTATTGCATTGATTGCCCAACAGATTCCCACAAATCACTCAAACTGTTTCTACACTTTTCCTGACTTCAAATAAAAAATCCCAAAAATGGTGAAACAAACCAGAAAGTGATGTTTTTCTGTACCTTTTGGTCCTTACAGTTTACATAAAATCTTTTGTTTCTTTTAATTGGCATTCTGCACTAAGCACACCAATTCTTTATTCGCCAAACTCCTTCATTGCATTTAGGCTGTCAAGACCACCAGTTCAGCATCCAGTCACAGATGAAACTTAAATTTCCTCCAAGTAAACACCAAGACAACGAAAACTATCACTTCTGGCAGCTTCTACAACGCTCAGTCATCAGCACCGTTGCGGCCCACATGAGAGTCTGAATCTGTGTGCAACTCAACCAGAAACGGAGTTACCAACCCCATACTCGTTCCATCACAAACACTACATTCGCCCATCCATCCCATTACATAATATACTTCTGAGCCAGCCTCAATCAATTTGCTCCAAAATTCTCATTTCATGCATTTTTTGCCTCAAAATCCACCGACTCTAAACGGTCTCCTGGTCAGACTCCTATCCTCGTTCATTTGGCATACTACCAGGACCACCTGTCTTCATGCTTCAGTGTCACCTTGATTCAAACACAGACAAAGCACCCGAGTTCCACAGGTCCAAGCAGGATTATCTTTGAGATCAAAGTAAGAATAGGTGATATATACCAAGTGTGAAGTCACTGGGAAAAATTACACCGGCTACAGTGATACCGAGCAGAAAAAAAAGGATGCCAGAGCTTGTTTAAATCAATGACCTTGCCCTGTAGGAGTTTTTAAGGGTAGTGTTCTGAAAGAGCATCTTCAGCTGCTTCAGTGATCTACACAACCCCTTCCCCACAATGAAAAAATCCAAATTAGGGATGTTCCATTGTGTATGCACAGCAGTTTGTTTTGTGATATGCAGAGTCGCAAATGTAACTATGTTCCTATGTTGCAAGATTTGGACAGCATCCAGGCTCCAGATGATAAGTGGTAAGTAATATTCATTCCATACAAGTCCTATGCAATCATTTCAAACAAGTGTGAATTTAGCCATCTACCCTTGACATTAACTGGAATTACATTGGTGAATCCCTACTGTCAATATCCTTGGTCTCACAATTAAATGAAACATGAACTGGACCAGCTGCATTCATTGTGACAACAATAATATTCCTACCGCTGGACTGGAAGGTCCAGGTTCAAGTCTCAACTGCATCAGAGGCTGTGTAATAATATATCTGAATAGGTAAATTATAACAAATAGGTCACATAAAAATAAGTAAATCAACATTGTGCCAGCTAGAACATGCACAAGTGTGGGGATTCCACACTAAGTAACTCATCTTTCAACTCCTCAAAGCCTTTCCACCATCTACAAGTCGACATTCTCCACATGCGTGAAAGTTGTTCAACACTACTCAGGGCAAAGAAACCAACTTAACTGACATTCTAGATTACCAATACAAGTCACAATGAAAAAAATGAACGTAATCTATTCCTTTTATCTTTCACATTTTAAACTGAGGATTCTGAGGTTGTGGTTCTCTTTGTGATTGATATGACAAGTAACTAATAAATTCGCAACATTTTTCTGGACAACTTACATCATGAAACTCCCAAACAAGCAAGTGAAACTTCAAATTAAGACACATTATCTTGTGAACATTGACATGTGACAAAATGTGCCACACATGATTTGAGCCTCGAATATGGCTCAATTAGAACAAGGAACAGAGATTGCAATGGAATGAAGTGTTACAAATAAAATGAGGCTGTTTTGCTTACAAATGTTGGGTTAATCTGTTTACAAACTGTTAAGCTGATGACACTACCAGTTCGCAAGGCGGCCACGTTTGTCAATCAAAAGTTGCCGCAGAGGCAGAGCGGAAGAGTCGGACATCGCACAGAGCCGTGGTAATAGGGGACTCCATCGTGAGAGGAACTGACCGGGATTTTTGTGGCAGCAGACGGGATTTAAGGATGGTGTGTTGCTTTCCTGGTGCGCGAGTGAAAGACATCGCGGACAGAGTGCAGGAAATCCTCAAGGATGAGGGTGAAGAGCCAGAGGTGGTGGTATATGTCGGCACAAATGATGTGGGGAAGAAGAGGAGGAACATACTACAGCGAGAATTTGGAGAACTAGGAAGAAGGCTGAAAAGCAGGACGTCCAAGGTGGTTATCTCCGGTTTGCTTCCAGTTCCTCGGGCTAGTGTGGCCAGAAACAGGGAGATAATGGACTTGAACGTGTGGTTGGGGAACTGGTGCAGGAAGCAAGGATTCAAGTTCTTGGATCACTGGGGTATATTTTGTGGTAAACATAAATTCTACAAGAGAGACAGCTTGCACCTAAATAGGTTAGGGACCAGTATTCTGGCAGGCAGGTTTTCTACTGCAACACCGCTAGATTTAAACTAAGTAGCGGGGGGGAGGGGACAAGCTGGATGTTTAAAAAGGAATTTGAAGGGAAAGTTAGAACAAGAGAAGTCAAGAAAGACAACTGTATTAATGAGGCAGAAAACTCGGGAAGGCATCATGCTGGAAGGTTGAGTGAAATAAGGGTTGATGGGAAGGGTGAGAGCAGTAACAAATTAAAAATACTATACATGAATGTACGAAGCATTAGACATAAGATGGATGAGCTTGAGGCTCTTTTGGAAATTGGCAGATACGATATTGTGGGGATAACTGAGACGTGGCTTCAAGTGGACAGGGCCTGGGAAATGAATATTCAAGGATACACGTGTTATCGTAAGGACAGACTGTCAGGCAGAGGGGGTGGGGTGGCCTTGTTAGTAAGGGATGATATTCAGTCCCTTGCGCGGGGGGACCTAGAGTCAGGGGATGTAGAGTCAGTGTGGATAGAGCTGCGAAATACTAAGGGTAAAAAGACCCTCTTGGGAGTCATCTAGGGGCCCCCAAACGGTAGTCTGGATATCGGATGTAAGTTAAATTAGGAGCTGAAATTGGCCTGTCGCAAAGATGTCACTACAGTTGTTATGGGGGATTTTAACATGCAGGTAGACTGGGAGAATCAGGATGGTAGTGGGCCACAAGAAAGAGACTTTGTGAAGTGCCTCAGAGATGGATTCTTAGAGCAGCTGGTGCTGGAGCCGACCAGGGAGAAGGCAATTCTGGATCTGGTATTGTGTAACGAACCTGAATTGGTCAGAGACCTCGAAGTGAAGGAGCCATTGGGAAGTAGTGACCATAATACAATAAGCTTCAATCTGCAATTTGAGAGGGAGAGGGTACAGTCGGAAGTGACAGTACTTCTGTTGAATAAAGGGAATTATGGAGCTATGAGGGAGGAGCTGGCCAAAGTTCAATGGTGCAATACCTTAGCAGGGATGACCGTGGAGGAACAATGGCGGATATTTCTGTGTATAATGCAGAAGTTGCAGGATCAGTTCATTCCTAAAAGGAAGAAAGATCCCAGGAGGAGGCATGGGCGGCCATGGCTGACGAGGGAAGTAAAGAAACATATAAAGTTAAAAGAGAAAACGTATAACATAGCTAAGATAAGTGGGAAAACGGAGGAAAAAGAGCAACAGAGGATTACTAAGAAGGAAATATGCAGAGGAAAAATGAGGTACGAAGGTAAACTGGCCAAGAATATTGAGGAGGATAGTAAAAGCTTTTTTAGGTATGTGCAAGGCAAAAAAATGGTTAGGACAAAAATTGGGCCCTTGAAGACAGAAACAGGGGAATATATTACTAGGAACAAAGAAATGGCAGAGGAATTAAATGGGTACTTCAGATCTGTGTTCACTTGGGAAGACACAAGCAATCTCCCTGAGGTAGCAGTGGCTGAAGGACCTGAACTTCAGGGAATTTATATTTGCCAGGATTTGGTGTTGGAGAAGCTGTTAGGTCTGAAGGTTGATAAGTCTCTGGGGCCTGATGGTCTGCATCCCAGGGTACTGAAGGAGGTGGCTCGGGAAATCGTGGATGCGTTGGTGATTATTTTCTAGAGTTCAATAGATTCAGGGTCGGTTCCTGAGGATTGGAGGGTGGCAAATGTTATACCACTTTTTAAGAAAGGTGGGCGAGAGAAAGCAGGTAATTATAGACCAGTTAGTCTGACCTCATTGGTGGGAAAGATGCTGGAGTCTATTATAATGGATGAAATTACTGCACATCTGGATAGTCGTAACAGGATAGAACAGAGTCAGCATGGATTTTTGAAGGGGAAATCATGCTTGACTAATCTTCTTGAATTTTTTGAGGATGTAACTATGAAGTTGGACGAGGGAAATCCAGTAGATGTAGTGTACCTGGACTTTCAAAAAGCTTTTGATAAAGTCCCACACAGGAGGTTAGTGAGTAAAATTAGGGTGCATGGTATTGGGGGCAAAGTACTAGATTGGATTGAAAATTGGTTGGCTAATAGGAAACAAAGGGTAGTGATAAACGGCTCCATTTCGGAATGGCAGGCAGTGACCAGTGGGGTACCGCAGGGATCCGTGCTGGGACCACAGCTTTTTACAATATATGTTAATGATATAGAAGATGGTATCAGCAATAACATTAACAAATTTGCTGATGATACAAAGCTGGGTGGCAGGGTGAAAAGTGATGAGGATGTTAGGAGATTACAGGGTGACCTGGACAAGTTAGGGGAGTGGGCAGATGCATGGCAGATGCAGTTTAATGTGGATAAATGTATGGTTATCCACTTTGGTGGCAAGAACAGGAAGGCAGACTACTACCTCAATGGAATCAGTTTAGGTAAAGGGGCAGTACAGAGACATCTGGGTGTTCTTGTACACCAGTCAATGAAGGCAAGCATGCAGGTACAGCAGGTAGTGAAGAAGGCTAACAGCATGCTGGCCTTCATAACAAGAGGAATTGAGTATAGAAGCAAAGAGGTGCTTCTGCAGCTGTACAGGGCTCTGGTGAGACCACACCTGGAGTACTGTGTGCAGTTCTGGTCTCCAAATTTGAGAAAAGACATTCTGGCTATTGAGGGTGTGCAGCGTAGGTTCACGAGGTCAATTCCTGGAATGGCAGGATTACCTTACACTGAAAGACTGAAGCGACTGGGCTTGTATATCCTTGAGTTTCGAAGGCTGAGAGGGGATCTGATTGAGACGTATAAGATTATGAAAGGATTGGACACTCTGGCAGTAGGAAACATATTTCCACTGATGGGTGAGTGCCGAACCAGAGGACACAGCTTAAAAATACGGGGTAGACCATTTAGGACAGAGCTCAGGAGAAACTTCTTCACCCAGAGAGTGGTGGCTGTGTGGAATGCTCTGCCACAGGGGGCAGTGGAGGCCCAGTCTCTGGATTCATTTAAGAAGGAGTTGGATAGAGCTCTCAAAGATAGTGGAATCAAGGGTTATGGAGATAAGGCAGGAACAGGATACTGATTAGGAATGATCAGCCATGATTACATTAAATGGTGGTGCAGGCTCGAAGGGCTGAATGGCCTACTCCTGCACCTATTGTCTATTGTCTAAGCCAATTCTGGTTCCAAGAGTTGGTTTTTCAACATAATTAGAGGATTTTTTAAAACAAGCAGTCCACATTCATTTTAACCATAATAACTTTATATTGTTAATTTATCCAAATTACTTGGCAAATGAGCATTTGGATTGGCAGTTAATACTTTGTAAATTTATGTCAAGAATTTATTTTATAGTACAATGGGCATAAATCATTTACATGTTTTTGACGCAGTAGCACATTACTTAGCATCACAAAGTTCAAGTTCTATTTGTTTCAGCACATGAGCTAACTGTACTGACAAAGATGCTGAATTTCAAACAGCTTCCCAATTAGGCATAGAATAGTCAATGGTAACAGTTCCCTGGCGTCTCTATGTTGAGATCTTAATTCTTTCAACCATAAAACGAAGAGACCTATAATCAGACCGATGATCTCAGCCTTGGTAACAAAAATGTTCTATGATTTTGATACAAGAAAATTATCTTCTTGGAGTTTGGAAACTCAACTAACAGCGTATGGGTTTTGTCTTTTTGTGTGAAGGTGTATTATAATTAACTTGGTCAGTCTTTTTCAAATCATAATTTTAAATCAGAGTGGGTAAAATAGCAGATAACTGAGGATTTTTGATGTGTTCATGGTATTTCACAACACACTGGTAAGATGTGAGACAGGAGACGAGGGGGTACCCTACGAGGACAGGCTGAGCCGCCTGGATCTGTACTCGCTAGAATTTGGAAGAAGAGAGAGGATCTTGTAGAAGCATATAAAATTATGAAAGGGATAGATAAGAGGCAGGCAAGTAGTTTCTGCTGGTGGGGGAAGACTCTGACTAGGGGACACAGCCTCAAAATTAGAGGGGAATAGATTTAGGACAGATGAATAGGAACTGCTTTACCTAAAGAATAGTGAATCTATGAACTTCTCTGTCCAAGGAAGCAGTAGAGGCAGCTTCATTAAATATATTCAAGACACAGTTGGATGAATGGTCGGGGAATTAAGGGTTATGGGGATAATGCAGGTAGGAGGAGCTGAGACGATGGATGGATCAGCCATTATCTTAAAATGAATGGCGGAGCTGGCGCGATGGGCCAAATGGCCTACTCCTGCTTCTATTATTATAAAATTAAGCCATTATTTTAGCAGATGTTAGGACAAGCATTTTTTAAAAATTGAGTTTAAAGGCTTTAAGTTCAATTCAAGAATAGTTTTGCCTGGAACACTTAAATGAATAAGCTCTCAGTCTAAGGGTTATAGCTCGCAAAAATGTCCAAGTTAAAAGGAAGTCTTTGGTTAGAACCCTGCAGATTATTAAAGAACTGAGGAAGTTTAAGTTTAAAAAGTGAGGGTGGTCAAGGGAAAACTGTTTGAAGCTCACAGAACCAAAACCGAAAAAAATCATTTGAGCCCAAAATAGAAATCTGAAAAGGAAGGATAATTTCCATGGATTTTGATTAACTGTAAAATGGTGATATCTGCATACTGCCAGGTGTTTAAATCTTCAAACATTGACATGTTGGTTTGTTTCATTTTCTTTTTGTATTTAACAAACTTCTGTTCACTTGATAAAACCAAAATTCCATTCTGGCACACTTAAGTTTCATTAATGACCACCATTGTTAAGTTTAAAACAAGAAAATATAGTGTATCAAACCAAATTTGACGTATCCAAAAATAACATTGGCTAGGAAAATTACACCAGCACATTACTGGAGTTCCTCAAGGTATATGTCATCAGTCCAACTATATTCAATGTTGTTCCCTCCAAAGTCTGATGTGAGAATGATCACTGGTAATTGCATGGTGTTCTTTTTTTGACACAATTCCTTAGATTGATCAATATCCATACTTAATTGCACTGCTAAGTATCAAGCAACATTCCTGTCAAACAAGTGCCAGGCAATAATATTCTCAAACGAGACAGAGTAAACACTTGCCACATACCATTTAACAGCATTACAGTAATGAGAAAAAGTTACAATTGTTCTAGAGGACTGTAGGGCTGCTCTCTGACAAGAGAGCTAGGGCAAGAAATTACTGATGGTGGATGAACCTGAGAGCCACCATGCCTCAGACAAGGAGTGCAGTCAAGAAAGTGGAATCTTCCTGGCGACCTCAACTAATACAGAAACTTAACACCCTAGTGTTTCACATCATTCTGCATTGCCATCCAGTTGTTTAGTCAACTGTGCTAGCCCACCCCATCACGAGAGCCTTTGTCATTCATATCTGGAGCTCACTGCTAACAAAAAAGTTCACTGGACCAGCCATGTAAATACTGTGGTTAAAACCATGTTTTGGAGTTAGTTATTGTATGACAAATGATGTATTTTCTAACTCAGCACAGCCTGTGCACCATCAACAAAAGGCTCAAGGCAAGGGTATCATGGAATATTTTGCACTTAGCACATCCACCATCGGGTTCATTCCCTACATTGTTACAAAACAGCTGCAGCATGCATCATCGCAAGATACAGTGCAACAAGTTTGCAAGCCATGTTTTATTGCACCTCCCCATGAGCTCCACCACCTATGAAGATAGGGTAGCAGGAGGTTCACATCCATGCGACACAACATCCTGATTTGGGAACAAATATTTCTTCCTTCATCTCGGATTTAAAAGACCACTTATCCTGCCTTCAGGACACAGTGTTTCAAGAAAGTAGCGCACCAACACCATCTGCCCAAAGACAACTTGGATGGGCAATAAATGCTAGCAACACCCACATACTGTGACTTAATACATAAAATAGAAACCTGTTTATTAATATTACAACTACTTTAAAACATTGATGTTTGCAAATTGTCTGGCAAATTAATTGTAACTGTAACAACACATATTGCCAAAGAAGCCATTTTGGATGTTAAGAGGTTCTGTAAAGCACAATATAATGGGATTTCCTTCCTTTCCATTGTAATCAGTGTTTACATATTGATAGACGATCAATTTTCTCAGCAGAGAGCAGCGCGAGCTGGGCGGAAGTGAGGTTGGAGCGCAGAGCTGGTCGGGAAGATAAGTGGTTGATATTTGAGTGGGTGTGTTCTAAACCCCAGGCCCTACATAGTAGGGCCTCCCTCCCATCCTCCTCCTCTAACCTAACTTTAAAGTTCACAGGTAAGCTACTCAGTGTTCTTGCTTTGGAGACGAAGTGTAGAGTAATGGCAGCGCAGGCAGTGGAATGTTCCTCCTGCCGGATGTTTGAGGTAGGGGTGACCACCGATACTCCTGCCGACTTCATCTGCAGGAAATGCAGTCAGATTCTGCTCCTCACAGAACGAGTTAGGGAACTGGAACTGGAGTTGGATGAACTGAGGATTATTCGAGAGGCTGAGAAGGTGATAGATAGAAGCTACAGGGACATAGTTACGCCAGAGAACAGAGGTAGCTGCGTAACAGTTAGAGGTGGGAAGGGGAGGAAGCAGGCAGTGCAGGGATCTCCTGTAGTCATTCCCCTAAACAATAGGTATACCCTTTGGATACTGGTGGGGGGGACAGCCTAGCAGGGGTAAGCTGCAGTGACCGGGTCTGTGGCGTGAGGTCTGGCTCTGAGACTCAGAAGGGAAAGGGGAAGAGGAGGAGAGCGCTAGTTATAGGAGACTCTCTAGTTAGAGGGACGGACAAGCGATTCTGTGGGCATGGGCGAGACTCTCGGATGGTTTGTTGCCTCCCGGGTGCCAGGGTCCGAGACGTCTCGGACCGTGTCTTCAGAATCCTTAAGGGGGAGGGTGTGCAGCCAGAAGTCGTGGTGCACGTTGGCACCAACGACATAGGTCGGAAGAGAGGTGGGGAGGTCATTCAAGAGCTCAGGGAGTTAGGCTGGAAGCTGAAAGCTAGGACAGACAGAGTCGTCATCTCTGGGTTGTTGCCGGTGTCACGTTGCCGGTGCCGGTGAGGCAAGGAATAGGGAGAGTGTACAGTTGAACACGTGGCTGCAAGGATGGTGTAGGAGGGAGGGCTTCAGGTATTTGGACAATTGGACTGCATTCTGGGGAAGGTGGGACCTGTACAAGCAGGACGGGTTGCACCTGAACCAGAAGGGCACCAATATCCTGGGAGGTAGGTTTGCTAGCTATCTTCGGGGGGGGTTTAAACTAATTTGGCAGGGGGATGGGATCCGGACTTGTAGTCCAGCAAGTAGGCTAGCTGTTTGTCAGGATGTCCAAGTGTGTGGGGAGGCTGTGAAGAAGGTAGCACTGAGAGGGAATACTTGCGGACACAGAGATGGGTTCAAGTGCGTATACTTCAACGCAAGGAGTATCAGAAATAAGGTCGGTGAACTTAAGGCATGGATAGGTACCTGGGACTACGATGTTGGGGCCATCACGAAATGTGGATAGAAGAGGGAGGTTCCTGGTTACAGATGTTTCAGTAGGATTAGGGAGGGTGGTAAAAAAAGAGGGGGGGGGCGACGTTGCTAATTAGAAATGGTATACAGCTGCAGAAAGGCAGTTCGAGGGGGATCTGCCTTTAGAGGTAGTATGGGCTGAAGTCAGAAATAGGAAAGGTGCAGTCACCTTGTTGGGTGTTTACTATAGGCCCCCCAATAGCAGCAGAGATGTGGAGAAACAGATTGGAAAACAGATTTTGGAAAGGTGCAGAAGCCACAGGGTAGTAGTCATGGGCGATTTCAACTTCCCAAATATTGATTGGAAGCTCTTTAGATCTAGTAGATTGGATGGGGTGGTGTTTGTGCAGTGTGTCCAGGAAGCTTTTCTAACACAGTATGTAGATTGTCCGACCAGAGGGGAGGCCATTTTGGATTTGGTACTCGGTAATGAACCGGGACAAGTGATGGGCTTGTTAGTGGGTGAACATTTTGGTGATGGTGACCACAATTCTGTGACTTTCACCTTGGTTATGGAGAGAGATAGGTGCGTGCAACAGGGTAGGTTTTACAATTGGGGGAAGAGTAATTACGATGCTGTAAGACAGGATCTGAGGAGCATGAGTTGGGAGCATAGGCTGTCGGGGAAGGATGTTGTGGAAATGTGGAACTTTTTCAAGGAACAGAAACGACGTGTCCTTGATATGTATGTACCTGTCAGGCAGGAAAGAAATGGTCGTGTGAGGGAACCTTGGTTGACAAGGGAGGTTGAATGTCTTGTAAAGAGGAAGGAGGAGGCTTACATAAGGTTGAGGAAACAGGGTTTAGACAGAGCAGTGGAGGGATACAGGATAGGCAGAAGGGACCTGAAGAAAGGGATTAGGAGAGCTAAGAGAGGGCATGAAAAATCTTTGGCGGATAGGATCAAGGATAACCCAAAGGCATTTTATGCGTATGTGAGAAACATGAGAATGACGAGAACGAGGGTAGGTCCGATCAAGGACAGTAGTGGGAGACTGTGTATTGAGTTGGAAGAGATAGGAGAGGTCTTGAATGAGTACTTTTCTTCAGTATTTACGAATGAGAGGAACCGTATTGTTGAAGAGGAGAGTGTGAAACGGACTGGTAAGCTAGAGGAGATACATGTTAGGAAGGAGGATGTGTTGGATATTTTGAACAACTTGAGGATAGACAAGTCCCCCGGGCCTGATGGGATATATCCTAGGATTATGTGGGAAGCAAGAGAGGAAATTGCAGTACCGTTGGCAATGATCTTTTCATCTTCACTGTCAACGGGGGTGGTACCAGGGGACTGGAGAGTGGTGAATGTTGTGCCCCTGTTCAAAAAAGGGAATAGGGATAACCCCGGGAATTACAGGCCAGTGAGTCTTACTTTGGTGGTAGGCAAAGTAATGGAAAGGGTACTGAGGGATAGGATTTATGAGTATCTGGAAAGGCACTGCTTGATTAGGGATAGCCAGCACGGATTTGTGAAGGGTAGGTCTTGCCTTACAAGTCTGATTGAATTCTTTGAGGAGGTGACTAAGCATGTGGATGAGGGTAGAGCAGTGGATGTAGTATACATGGATTTTAGTAAGGCATTTGATAAGGTTCCCCATGGTAGGCTTATGCGGAAAGTCAGGAGGCATGGGATAGAGGGAAATTTGGCCAATTGGATAGAAAACTGGCTAACCGGTCGAAGTCAGAGAGTAGTGGTAGATGGTAAATATTCAGCCTGGAGCCCAGTTACAAGTGGAGTCCCGCAGGGATCAGTTCTGGGTCCTCTGTTGTTTGTAATTTTTATTAATGACTTGGATGAGGGAGTCGAAGGGTGGGTCAGTAAATTTGCAGATGATACGAAGATTGGTGGAGTTGTGGATAGTGAGGAGGGCTCTTGTCGGCTGCAAAGGGACTTAGATATGATGCAGAGCTGGGCTGAGGAGTGGCAGATGGAGTTCAACCCTGCCAAGTGTGAGGTTGTCCATTTTGGAAAGACAAATAAGAATGCGGAATATAGGGTTAACGGTAGGGTTCTTAGTGAGGTGGAGGAACAGAGAGATCTTGGGGTCTATGTTCATAGGTCTTTGAAAGTTGCCACTCAGGTGGATAGAGCTTGTAGAAAGGCCTATGGTGTATTAGCGTTCATTAGCAGAGGGATTGAATTCAAGAGTCGTGAAGTGATGTTGCAACTGTACAGGACTTTGGTTAGGCCACATTTGGAGTACTGTGTGCAGTTCTGGTCGCCTCACTTTAGGAGAGATGTGGAAGCTTTGGAGAGGGTGCAGAGAAGATTTACCAGGATGTTGCCTGGAATGGAGAATAGGTCGTACGAGGATAGGTTGAGAGTGCTAGGCCTTTTCTCATTGGAACGGCGAAGGATGTGGGGTGACTTGATCGAGGTTTATAAGATGATCAGAGGAATAGATAGAGTAGACAGTCAGAAACTTTTCCCCCGGGTACAACAGAGTGTTACAAGGGGACATAAATTTAATGTGAAGGGTGGAAGGTATAGGGGAGATGTCAGGGGTGGGTTCTTTTCCCAGAGAGTGGTGGGGGCATGGAATGCGCTGCCTGTGGGAGTGGTAGAGTCAGAATCTTTGGTGACCTTTAAGCGGCAATTGGATAGGTACATGGATGGGTGCTTAAGCTAGGACAAATGTTCGGCACAACATCGTGGGCCGAAGGGCTTGTTCTGTGCTGTATTGTTCTATGTTCTATGTTCTAATTCTATCCCACCAAAAATATTGTACTTCGTTGGTTGCAAGTGTGGCACTCGTCATTATATTTTGTATAGAAGTTTCAAATCATGACTGAACTATTATACAGAGAGAATTCAATTGCTGTTGTTTCCCAGACCATAAAATACCCTGCTGCCAATCCAGAACTATTATACAGAGAGAATTCAATTGCTGTTGTTTCCCAGACCATAAAATACCCTGCTGCCAATCCAGAAAATGCTCAATAAGTACTACACTGTTGCTGACCATGTGACTTGCTTATTCCACTTGCCTGGAGAACAACAATAGTATCGTCGTCTTGAATAGTATCGGCAGGCTCAGAGATGTAACAGATTGCTAAAAACACCACACTATAAGACCAGACATTTTACATTTCAGTTTGCTGATGACATTGCTAATTATTGTCTCAGGTTTCAGGTCTAACTGTTAAGTTGATCTGTGGTTTTAAGATTGTTGCTCAAAGTTACACAATAATTACTATATAGGATACTACAGACCAAAGGGTCTGTTGCTTGTTGTGGAACCTAATAATTCCAACATAGGTCAGTCACTATTTCAAAGTCATACATCCTTTATATTACTATCATAAATCTCTATGTCCACACAGGGATTTCATTATGCTTCAGAAACTTGCAATACTGCAATGTCACCCTCCTGAAGGTGCTGACCCCAGTATGACTTTACACTGTTTTAGGTGTATAAATTAGATTTCAACAAGCACAAGCAGTTATAACAATTTTCATGTTTAACTGTTACATGTTCCATGGCATTGCTCACTGCCAGTCAGGGAATTTTTTGACTTCTGACAATATAGGTATCAACCCCCCATGGGGATAACATCTTGGTCACTGATTCATAGTAAGGTATTAGATAAAATGTTTAGAGGAACATGATTCAAATCAACTTAGAAAAGCATCCAAATGTAGAAAGAAAGCATATTTTCTGCGAACATCCAATTATTGTTAGCTTTGTGACTGATTACTTTTAATTAACTTTGTTTATATTCAAGAGACATATTTTTAAGTTAATATCAATTTAAAAAACACAACTTAATTGCAATGAAGAATAATAGAGATTATATTCAAATTAAAGTAATTAATTACTTTCTTGTCCTATAAATTTTACTCAAAATTCAGCATCCACCATTCTCACTCCATTCGATGGAGTATTGAGTTAACTGCACTTGCTCATATCACACAAACTAAAATCAGCTCAGACTCTCAGGTTCAGGTAAGAATACCAGGTCCAAGCCGTTGTGGGAAATTCCAAACTGCAGGCATCAAAAATAACTTTCCAAAAAAAAAACAATAAAATTTGCAACATTAGTAAAAATCAAATTGCTTCAACATTTATCTTGAGCATGGGAAGTTTTGCCTACTTGGAAAACAAGTTATGTTTTGTTTTAAAGAAAGGGACTGGCATAATTTATGGGATTACAGTGAAAACTCAAATGTGAGCAATATGGACTTACAATGGCAATAAAAAGCTAAATGTTATAAAGACACAATCACAAATCAGGCAAATAGGGATTGCAAGCAGACCAAGAGCAACAATCAAAACCTTCCTTCTTCAATGGAATATGGAAAAGGAGCTGTGGTCTGAGTTACATTGATGGCAACTTTAAGATTTAGAAGAATTGGGAGGGATCCCACAAATTAACTGCTCTGAAAGAATACAAAGCGTTTTGCCTCATAAGAAGATAATTAAATCTGATGGAAGAAACCTGAGATTTAACATGACAAAGTGACGTGATAAATAGACAAAGAGGAAGAAACATGATTTGTAATTGTAAATTTATTTCACCCAAGGGGCAACCTTTTCACACAGAGAGTGGTACGGGTATGGAATGAGCTGCTAGAGGAAGTGGTGGAGGCTGGTACAATTGCAACATTTAAAAGGCATTTGGAGGAGTATATGAATTGGAAGGGCTTGGAGGGATATCGGCCGGGTGCTGGCAGGTGGAACTAGATTGGATTGGGATATTTGGTCGGCATGGACGGGTTGGACCAAAGGGTCTGTTTCCATGCTGTACATCTCTATGACGCTATGATGTGCCGTTTCCCAATGATCAAATGTTGCATGAATGGTGACTTTGTCTGTTTATAAATATCAGATTCAGTTGTTTTTGGAGTTTGTACATTAGAGTCAGAACAGCAAATGTTCTTTTTATGAAAGCAAGGGGAAGGAAGGATTAAATAGCTTGCACTGGTAAAGCTGATGTCTGAAGTATACAAAAGGTCAGTTAGTCCTTGTTACTGTTTGTCAAACATTAAAGCTAACTGGACACAAAATAGGAACTTGAAGCTTTAGTCATAAACAAGCATGAACACCTTATAAATGCTCGAGTTTTAAGAAGCATTTATAGAGATTTGTTAAATAACAAATTATTGACAAATATGTCCAAAGAAAAAAAATTAATTGCAAAAGAACCAATTTCGATGGGGTGTAATGGATCAGTTTCAAGTAAGTTGGAATCAAAGAAGACTGGCAGGCAAACTGGAAAAATCACTTCAGGTACAGTGATAGCCACAAAAGGGAAGGTATGGCAAAAACAAATCTCCCTGTATGCTCAAACAAATAATCAAATCAGGTGATTTATAAATAGGGTGCCTATGACAAATGCCAGGTTGATAGCACTAGTGGCGAACCAGGATGAAAACAAGGCTCAGAGGAAGCAGCAGAAAAGAAATCAGAGGGTAAAAGATTGTTAGAAGACATGGCAACTTGCATAAAAATCAATATATAAGTTTTTATAGGCACCTAAATGGTAAAAGGGTAGTAACAGAGTGAAAGGAATGGATTCAAAAGGCATGACCAAGAAGGCAATTTTGGTACGTAGGCAGAGGGCATGAATGAGGACCAATATTAGTATTTTGCATCCATGTACAGGGGGAAAAAAAAGGAAGATGCAACCAAAGTCAAAGTGAAGGAGGAGATAGTGGAGACACTAATGAGCCAAAAAATAGTTGAAGATAATGTATTAAACAGGCAGGCTGTAGTTGAGGTTACAAAGTCACCAAGACACAATTGATGTATCTAGGAACTACCAAGAGAAGTAAGGTCAGAATTAATGGAAGCATTGAGCATAATCTACTAAGAGGTGTCACCATAGGAATGCAGAACGATAAATATTATAAATTGGTTCAAAAATGTTATGCAGAGAAAGATGTGAAAAGTGATATATTTTGGTGGGAAAAGTAAGGACAGGCAATACAAAATTAAGCATAGATTTTTAAAGCAGTTGAAGGAACAGAGGGAACTTATAGTGAGTGCACAAATTGTTGAAGCTAGTAATTAGGGCTGAGGAAGTGATTAATACAGCACAGGGCATTTTGAACTGCAGGATGAGAACACAAACTCAAGAAAACTATGGTGAACCTTGGATAAGACACTTGCTGGACCTCATCTGGAATACTGTACACTGTTGTGGGTGCCAGATTACAGAAAAGACGTGAAATCATTCAAGAAGGGATTCTAATCTTCTAATCTCAACTGCATAAGTGATTTATAAGAATGGTTCCATGAGGATAGATTGAACAAGTTGGGACTGATCTCCTCAGAGAGAAACTTGAGAGGAAATTTGTTACAAGTTTTCAAAATCATGACTGGGCTGGGTACAACAGATAGAAAGAAGCTGTTCTTACTTCTAAAAGCAACGAAAATGGAAAGTCATTGATTTAAAGGGATACACAAAAGAAGAGTAATGTGAGCAAAATGTTTTCACACAGCAAATAGTTAGTGTATGAATTCACTGCCTGATGTTGTGATGGAGACAGGTTCAACTGAAGCATTTGAGAGGGCATTAAATTGTTTTTTGGATCATAATGGTGTGCAGGGATATGGGAACCAAGCAGGAGTTTGGCAGTAGATAATATAGCCATCAAGCAGGCATGATGGATAAGGATTTGGAAAGAATACAGGAGATTGGTATCACGTAGTGAAGCTCATTTGAAGAGTTGGTGGCAGGCACGATGGACTGAAAGGCCTCCCTCTAACCCCTAACAATTACATGATTCTACATGATTTGCGAAAACTTTGGTTGTACCTCTGCACATCATACTTTACGAAAACATGGAGAGGATGTAGAAAAGACTTGAGAATGGCTCCAGAAATTAGGAGCTTCCCCTGCATAGATAACAAGGAAAATTTGAGACTATTCTCCTTAGAGAGGAGAACACTGATAGGACTTTGCCGTAGGCTTCAAAGTGATGAGGTGGCTGGACATACTGAGTCAAAAGAATGTGTTTGTTGGCAGAAGGATCAAAAACTAAACAACACAAATTTCGGCTGAATACGAAAACAAAAAACTGTGCTCAAAATGAAGAAAATCCTTCTCTTTCAGTAAGCTTTAAGGATTGGAAACACTGCTTGAGAGCACAGTGGAGGCAAATTCAATTGTTGCTTTCAAAAGGGTATTGAATAGCTGTCTGAAAAGGCAAAATTTGCAGAGCTATAGGGAAAATTCAGGTGAGTGAGACTAGCCTATTTGCTCTTGCAGAGACACGGTGAACAGACAAAATTAGCTATCTGTGCAATACCATTTTGTGGTACAAGGATATGATGTACAATGGTTCTAGGCACATAAGAATTCACAAAGTACACAAATCTACTAGAAAGCAAAAAATGGACTCATTTGCATCAACACACCGCACAGTGGTGGATTTTTGAAGTGGAAACTGTTAAATCGGTAGACTGATCAATGTACACAGAGCTTCCCGGTGGCTGTATGTCCTCGCAGCTCTAAGCAAACATTGATTTACATTGTCCATACTGCCAGACAATTAAAGAGATGTCATACAAAAAACTTTCTACATTGATTCAGAGCCTGAAGCAAAACTCTAGTTATACATACCATTCTATCAGGATACAATACAATTCAAAAAGTCACAAAATTTTAATTCTCTTCTTTTACTAAATAAAATTGAACATTGGCATCAAATTGTTCAATTTTTAACAAAAGCAAACTGAAAGCCAAGGGCGACTTGCAATAGAGAAAAATATCAGCTCTATTCTAAAAGAATTACGTTTTACTTTTAAGTAGTACAGAACTAATCTTGCACTGAACCAGAATTAGTGCCAAGAACAAGCAGCACTAACTTTCTTCTGTAACGCTAGAACTTAAAAAGCTATTTAAAAGAGGAATAATAAACTAAAACAGCTTAAAACCCAAGCATCACTTGCTATTGGAATAGATTATAAACACTGCATGAATACAGTACAAGTGATAAGCGTAAGCCAGCAGCAACATTTGTCTAAAGTATTCAAACAGCTTTTTTCAAACTTTATTTTTAATTAATTTACATAACTGTCTTTCAAATTAAAGAGACAATACAAACATAGATATTTTGAAATGGTCGATTACACTGATGGTTTTGTGCAATTACAAAATGTAAACTTTTTTGAAATGGTCTTAACATGTTCCCAGTATAAGTAATGTTCTGCTCAAAAGACATTGTTGAAGCTTTTCATCTTACAATTTTCAAGGTAACTCCTAAGGGGGAACAGCACTTATGTACTGTATAAGAAGAGCATGCTAATTGGGTTGACAGTGGACTCTTGACTGGTTAAATGTATTTCCATGAAAAATGAATCAGTTTGATGATAACTGACAGATAATTGCCAAGGATTGCTTTAAATTTATTTAGTTTGTTTTTAAAAACAAGGAAGATCAACACTGATTGGTCAAAGCAGTGCACCGAGGAATGAATCAGAGAATTTTGTAAGTAACAGGTCCATGTTTAATAATAGGTAGTTTCCTGTATTCACAGGTGAGCCAAATTGCAGGCCTAACTGAAAATCTTAAATTGATTGTTAGCATCATTCTTAGCACACAAGATTGTTGCCTCGCTACAGCATAATATCTAACATTAGACACACCATTTGTTAATAACCATGTCTTTTGGACATAGGTCTATGTAGCTTCACATCGAAATTCGTATGTAACACTTCTTGTGTGATGGGTAGAACATCTTTTTGGCAACATTCGGTTAATGGCAGATACCAGACATGTTACTGCTACACAAGTTATAGCTTGAACCATTTTCAACTGTTGCTTAAATTTTTGCCATCTCTTACCCCTAAATCGGAGGTGGATTGGTTATTTTTCAGGACCAAATATTGCAGCCTTAGGCCTGTTCAAGAGTTTGCAATATATAGCAAGAGATGATACATTGTCTTGTGAACTGGATTTGAAATACTGTATTTTAGCATCAAGCTTGCATGGTGAACAAAATCATAGAATCCCTACAGTGTGGAAACAGGTCACCTGGCCTGACAGGTCCAGACCGACCCTCTGAAGAGCAACCCACCCAGACCCACACCCCCACCCCCACCCCACAGCTCTACATTTCCCTTGACTAA
This sequence comes from Chiloscyllium plagiosum, assembly GCF_037043375.1. Taxonomy (NCBI): domain Eukaryota; kingdom Metazoa; phylum Chordata; class Chondrichthyes; order Orectolobiformes; family Hemiscylliidae; genus Chiloscyllium; species Chiloscyllium plagiosum. The sequence goes on from NW_028270145.1 coordinate 46,669,611, forward strand.
TGCACCTAACCTACACACCTCTGAATGCTTTTTCACAAAGAAACACGTAATTTTTAGGTGAAAAAGAATCACTGTTCTGAACAGCACAGACTTGTTCCCAACACCAGGGTTTTATACCAAGATTCCCTCCCTAAAGAAGTCACTTTATTTCACAATGACATTAGACTATAGAAATTAGCTATTGCGTTTGTTAACAGGAATATAACAAAAATAGTTGGTTGTGAATCATTAATGAAGGTTCAGAGGTTGTGAAAGAGAACAGAAAATAAAAACCTTGCCATTTTCCTACAATAGACATAATTGGAAGGAAAAAATAAGTTTTCCCAAATATTTTCTTTCCCCTTCAAGTGACAAAAAGAATAGGATATTTATCTTACATCAGATTTCAGATACATTTTGATGATCCAGGTATGCAAAAGGAAAACTTAAAAAACATTTTTAGAAACTAGATAATTGGTCTTCTCAAAA